>NW_026704972.1:0-600000 GCF_029867415.1 Vicia villosa | reverse complement strand
CTTCAACCGCAAATCTTCTTCTTCTTCTTCTTCTTCTTCTTCTTCTTCTTCTTCTTCCTCTTCTTCTTGAAACCAAATCGAAACAACCACTAATCTGCGACATCAATTTATGATTTCAAAAATAAATCCAGATCTTCCTCTTCTTCTTTCTTCTACAAATCTTTGTTTATTTTGTATGTTTTTATTAACTAACTCAAATTTTCATTTTTCCGTTTTTCAGTTGTTATTCATCACTCATCACTAAGGTTTTCTTTATATTTTTCATTTTCTTTATTATTTAATTTTCAATCTTTAATTTTTCTGATACTGAAAATTAAATAGTATAAAAAGATTTACATTAGAGATGAGTAAGTTGATGGATCTGATTCTGATATGTATATTTTTTTTCCAGATCTGGAAATTAAAGAGGAGTAAAACATGCTGGAAATAATAAAGATGAAGAGACGGGTAAATTTCATCAATAGAAACAAAGTTATTAATGTTAGTTTTTTTCTCATGATTTAGTCCTTACACTTACTTGACCTTCATTTTCTCTCATCCAGTTAACCGCTTCTACTCGAAGAAATTGTAGACCAGAATGCAAAAACAAGTAACTAAGTGATGCACTCTATGATAGAGAAACAATATTTGATTTTGAATTTAGTGTCCAATACCATTTTCATGAAGACATGTTAATGTACTTTCTAAGTTTCTTTACGATATTTTAGATAACTCTCCAATAAATCATTCAAAAGTATATATTTATTTCAATAAAATATTTTTTGATTTAATGATAATGCTTAAATTTTTTTATAAAATATTTTGTGAATATAAAAGTGTGATTATAATTTTTTTTTTATAAAACACGATTAATTTTTTAGAATCTCTTCACTTGGGATAAAAGCTTTTACTTGAAAAAAAATCATATACATGATTCTGATATTAAATATGGTTTATTTTCCCCTGCTTTCTATTTAAACTTATTTACTTATTTAAATGTTTTATTAATAGTTTTTTATTTATTTCACTTGGTATAAATTTATTTATTGACCTAAATTTTTTAAAGTCATCTGTCTGATAGGAGTTTTGCAGGAGTGCATTGGTAAGGCAAACTTTTGTAAAAGGTACAATGATTTGTCAACATTGATAATCGATATAAGTGTTGCAAGAGTGTACTGTAAAGCCAAATTTTTGTCTTTTCTCATACACTATAGTAGGATATAGATTTTTCTAAAGAAAATGTCTATTCATTCATATTATGTAGACTTTTCTAAAGCAAATGTCTATTCATTCATATTATGCAGACTTTTCTAAAGCAAATGTCTATTCATTCATACACTAATTATATTTTTAAGTTGCAAGTTTAGTTTGTACAGCTATGCCAAACACTACTTTGCTTAGTACAATCCTACATTCCTACTATTTCAACTTAGTTACCCGTGCCAACTTTTTACAACTTTTGTAGGTAATATTTACCTCCAACATTTTTGGTTTGTACGATACAACTATCAATGTGTACTAATTGTTATTTGATTTTTATGTCAATAAGGAAATAACAACAACAATTTAATGTTATTATTAGCATTTAGGTTTTTTATTTGATAATTAGTGATTATGTTGAATTATGAAAAAATAATTTTGTGAATTTGAATATTTTTAATAAAGTAGAAGTTTTATTTTGTTTTAACCAAATAGATAAATTTTAAAAATATTTTATATAGAATTTTTGGTTTTAAATATTAAAGAATTTTGTTTTCTTTTTTTACTTTATAGCGTTTATGTTGTTCCATGTGTTTCAAATATCTTTTAGATAGAGGGTTGAAATTGTTTGGTTTTAAAGAAAAGTTAGATACATTATATATTTACAAAAATATATAATGAAAAGAAAAATATACAGTTTGTGTATGTAATAATCAATGATATCTATTTCCTTTTCAATCTGTTTATAATTAGAAAAATAATTAATGACATTTGTGTAGGAAAATTGTTTACTTGTGTCTAACAAGCAATGTGATATAATAGTACACTATTTTCATCTGCTGCCATAGTACACTAACTTATGCTTAAATAGGGCCCCTTGAAAAATTTTCACGATTCAACTAAAGATAACTTCAACTTCTTACATAGGGCCTCTCAAAAGTTTGAGACGACTCTGATGTCACTTCAATACTTTTTTTCTCTTTTACTATTTTCATCTTTTGCTGCCATAGTACACTAACTTTTTCTTATCTGTCACTTCAATACAATTTAAATAATGACAGTATAAATTTGTATCATTACTATAGACAGTGGCGGACCCACATGCAAGTGAGGGGGTGCAGCTGCACACCCTGAGTTTTCGAAAATTACACTGGTACTTATAATTTGTCCCTTGAATATTTGGATTTGGATCCTCTCATGCTATCTCTCTCATTTTTCTGTCATGCTCTCATCTCAACCATTCATCCATTTCTTTCTCTCTCTTTTTTGCACTATTGTTTCTTCATGATGTTACAATCAACCATTAGATTAGGAAAAGGAGAGAGGGCTGCACCAAAACAGCATGAGAGGATCCAAATTCTGAATATTTATGTTTACACCCCCTGGATTATCGTGTTTGCAACAAAAAAAACCAATGTTCAGTGCTTACATTTAACTGCCTAATATAGATGTCCCCGTCTTTTCATTATATTATTTACTTGATTTATTATTGCCAAACACTTTACTGCTTTTTTATAAAATATAACTCAATTAAAACCGCAAGACATAATATCTACACCATAGATTCATCCATAATTCCTCGTTTACTGCTAATATCAATGTAAATACAAAAATTTAAGGTTTAACATTAATGTTCATTTTAATTCTTTAATTTTAAAAAGATTTATACTGATTCTTTAATTTTTTTAAAATGTGCATATTAATTATTTTTATCTAATTATCAATAAATTTAACCATGAATTTTTAAAATTTTCCGTCTCTAATTCGACTAACATGCTAATATATAATTTTTTAAGTTAAAAAAGCAAAATAAATCCGAAAGTTAATATATATATATATATATATATATATATATATATATATATATATATATATATATATATATATACACACGAAGATAAAAAATTGCACCCCCTGAATCGGGGTCCTGACTCCGCCACTGACAATAGAAATGCATTATGTATTTGGAGTTCCAATGCATGAATAATAGTTTTTAATTTTATAAAACATTAGTTCATCATTAATTTGACATATAATATTTTTATCGTTACAGAAATATATTGTATTTAATTTTACCAAAAAAGTTGTAAAATTGAATTTCAACACTACTTTTACAAAAGAATAAGCTTAACATATTTTATTGATTTGTAGAATAAAATATGAATACGAATAAATTTGTTTGTAAATAAAACATGTGGTTGACCAATTAAATATGGGTCGGTTTTGAATTGGTTAAAATTATTTATTTTATGTTGTATTCAATTAAGTTTTTAATAATTATCCTCTAATTAAAAATCGGACATTCTTCCAACTATACATTTAATTATTATTTTTTCACATGTACCAGATATTTTTCTATATATTTAATTATTATAATTTCACGGGTACCAGACATTTTTCTAAACATTCAATTATTATTTTTTCACGGGTACTGAACATTTTTTTTATATATTCAATTATTATTTTTTTCACGGGTACCAGACATTATTCTAAACATTCAATTATTATTTTTTTCATTGGTACCGGACATTTTTCTATACATTCAATTATTATTTTTTCACGGGTACCAGATATTTTTCTAAATATTCAATTATTATTTTTTCACGGGTACCGAAAATTTTTCTATCCATTCAATTATTATTATTTTCACAGGTACCAAACATTTTTCTATACATTCAATTTTTATTTTTTTACGGGTACCAGACATTTTTCTATACATTCAATTACTATTTTTCACGGCTACCAAACTTTTTCTATTAAGAAATATACATCTGAAACAAATGCGCGTCTCGTACCAGAACCCGTGCGAACTAGGGGTGTTCATGGTTCATGAACTGAACTAAACCAAACCACATTTATAGTTCAATTCAGTTTGCAATAAACATTTCAATAAAAATACAATTAACTGTTAAAATGGTTTCAATTCAATTTGAAACTGGTTTAGAACCAGTTTATATTTATAAACTAGTTTATAATCAGTTTGTTAATATAAACCAATTTTATATTTTAAAATTTTTTAATTTTGAAAAAAAATTTAAAAAATAAATTTTCAGAAAATAAAATTTATTTATTAAAAAAATAAATATTTTTTTCAGCATGGTTTCCACTCTACTTTCTAATTTTAAATTTTTTTTATTTCTTCAATATTATAAAGAGAGGGTATATTTCAATACTTAATAGAAACATAACTTAACTATGGTCAATAGGAGAGTGTAATTTTTATTTTTTTAAGCAAATAGTTTTAACCAAATAAATATATCAAAAGCTATGTTACTTAACAAGGCCACAAATCGGGATGTCAATGGGGCGGGGAGAGGGCGGAGGATACATTCCCATCACACTTCCCGTCCTCGAATCTATTCCCCATTCCCGCTTCGAATCTCTGCTACGGGGGAATTTTGTCCCCCCATCCCCGTTTCCACGGATCCCCAAGGTTTATAAACATGTTTTTTATTTTAAACCAAATTAATAGTAAAAGCTTCAAAACCTAATCACAAGAAATTTAAAAATTATTCCTTTATGATAAGAGGAGGGTTATATTTACTCCAAGAGTAAGTGTTCAACACTTACTCCAAATCATAACCATTGATTATCATTAATCCAACGGTTTTAATTAAAGTTTTATATAGAAAAATATTTCCAAAAATAATTAGAATAAATGATCAATTAAAACCGTTAGATTAATGAAAATCAATGGTTAAAATTTGGAGTAAGTGTTCAACACTTACTCCAAATCATAACCATTGATTATCATTAATACAACGGTTTTAATTAAAGTTTTATATAGAAAAATATTTCCAAAAATAATTAGAATAAATGATCAATTAAAACTGTTAGATTAATGAAAATCAATGGTTAAAATTTGAAGTAAGTGTTCAACACTTACTCCAAATCATAACCATTGATTATCATTAATCCAACGATTTTAATTAAAATTTTATATAGAAAATTATTTCCAAAAATAATTAGAATAAATGATCAATTAAAACCGTTAGATTAATGAAAATCAATGGTTAAAATTTGGAGTAAGTGTTCAACACTTACTCTTGGAGTAAATATAACCCTCCTCTTATGATGAGGAGGGTTATATTTACTCTAAAAGTAAGTGTTCAACACTTACTCCAAATCATAACCATTGATTATCATTAATCCAAAGGTTTTAATTAAAGTTTTATATAGAAAAATATTTCCAAAAATAATTAGAATAAATGATCAATTAAAACCGTTAGATTAATGAAAATCAATGGTTAAAATTTGGAGTAAGTGTTCAACACTTGCTCTTGGAGTAAATATAACCCTCCTCTTATGATGAGGAGGGTTATATTTACTCCAAGAGTAAGTGTTCAACACTTACTCCAAATCATAACCATTGATTATCATTAATCCAACGGTTTTAATTAAAGTTTTATATAGAAAAATATTTCCAAAAATAATTAGAATAAATGATCAATTAAAACCGTTAGATTAATGAAAATCAATGGTTAAAATTTGGAGTAAGTGTTCAACACTTGCTCTTGGAGTAAATATAACCCGCCTCTTATGATGAGGAGGGTTATATTTACTCCAAGAGTAAGTGTTCAACACTTACTCCAAATCATAACCATTGATTATCATTAATCCAACGGTTTTAACTAAAGTTTTACATAGAAATATATTTCCAAAAATAATTAGAATAAATGATCAATTAAAACCGTTAGATTAATGAAAATCAATGGTAAAAATTTGGAGTAAGTGTTCAACACTTACTCTTGGAGTAAATATAACCCTCCTCTTATATAGAAAAATATCTCCAAAAATAATTAGAATAAATGATCAATTAAAACCGTTAGATTAATGAAAATCAATGGTTAAAATTTGGAGTAAGTGTTCAACACTTACTCTTGGAGTAAATATAACTCTCCTCTTATGACGAGGAGGGTTATATTTACTCCAAGAGTAAGTGTTCAACACTTACTCCAAATCATAACCATTGATTATCATTAATCCAACGGTTTTAATTAAAGTTTTATATAGAAAAATATTTCCAAAAATAATTATAATAAATGATCAATTAAAACCGTTAGATTAATGAAAATCAATGGTTAAAATTTGGATTAAGTGTTCAACACTTACTCTTGGAGTAAATATATTGTTTTAACAATATTTAATCTATAATATTGAGTGTCATGACCATCAAAATCTCAAACTAAAAAAAATTGAAATAATCATTTAGATCTCACTCTTTTACTAACAATACATATATATTTTAAATTTGTGTATAAAATTAATTATATGAAATGACAAATAAACTTACATAATAATTTAAAATTATATATTAATTAAGGACATTATGTTATTTTAGGCGCGGCGGGGACTCAACAGGACGGGAGATATTTACGTCACCCCCGTCCCCGAAGTGCCTTCGGGGAGAGTTTGTTCCCCATTTCCGTCCCCGCGGAAGGAAATTTCCCCGTCTTTAGGGCCCCAAACAGGGAATCCCTATGGGGATCTCCGCTAATAGAGGGAAGTTGACATCCCTAGCCACAAAGTATTTTTCTAAAAGTCAACAAACAAAATTTATAATTAAAGGCAACTAGAACAAAACTTAACTGGTAGCAATCTTCATATGCGATTCATGAAAGAAATTTAAAACTGGGTAACTGAACTTAAGAAACATTAAAAAGAGAGTGTTCAATTAAATTATTACATCGTGAATTTAGTTTTTGGTTTTTATTTTTTTAGGAATAACAACATTTTATTTTCAAAAAAAGATTATATTCAGAATAAAATTTTTATTTTAAAAAATAAATTTTTTATTTTTTGAAAAAAAATCCTTTATTTTTGACAAAACATATTTTTCACAAAACAATTTTTTATTTAAAAAGAACATTTTTTTGGAAAAACATTACATTTTTTATTTTTCAGAATAACAAAAGTTTTAGAAAAAAATTATTTCAATTTTTTTATTTTCTAAACAAAATATTTCCAAAAATATAATTTTTTTGATTTTAAAAAATATTTTTCAAAACAATTAGGTAAATGGTTTAAACTAGTTTATCATTTAAGTTTGGTTAACTGAATTGGTTATAATATGTGGTTCAGTTTACTATCCATTTAAATGGTTGTAGTTTTTTATGGTTAAATGCAATTCAGTTATAGTATTTGGTCCAATTAACCATATTTTTGGACACCCCTAGTGCGAACGCACGGGTTTGTTACTAGTTCATCAATAAACACAACAACAACTCACCATTAAAACAAAAAACTTAAAAAAAAGGAAAAGAGGAACGAATCCAAACAAAAAATAAGAAAAAAGAACTTGCGAAGTGCTCGGAAGTTTGCCGTTGGAAATCGCACTGGCCACCACGACGAACCACAACCAAAACAGGTTTAGCCGTTTTGTGCCTCCAGCCACTGCACTCAACCGCCGTGCCTTTTTGTCCCACGAATCCTCCACCGTGACCCACCGCGGGAAAGTGTAACATCCCGATTTTCTATTTTATTTATTTAAATAGCTATTTTATTATTAGTATGATTATTTAATTATTATTTGGTGTGATAATTATTTAATTATGTGTTATTATGCTAATTGAGTTATTAGAATTAGTGATAGAATAATGAGATAATAGCTATTGGGCCTAATTAATTGAAATAGAAATAATAAGAGAGTGGGTAACTAAGCCCATTATATTAAAGAAAGATAGAAAAATAAAAGAAAAATAAGAAAGAAAAAGAAGGCAACCTAGAAGAAGAAGGAAAATCTTCAAGAGGTAAGGGGGAGAATCCTCATAGTATGGGTATATATGTATGCAATAGGTAGTTGTATGCTTAGGTTGTTCATCTCTCTACTTCATAGATTTCAAATGTTAGGCATTGTGTTGAATCCATGAAAATTTGGGATTAAATCATGTTTTATGTTGTTATATTGTTAACCCATGAATATAAATATGATTTGGAACCACATGCGTAGCGCGACCTATTATGTAATTTTATGATTTTTGATTCTTTGACTTAGGATCCTGTATGCTTATGGTTTAAGATGGATTTCCATGTATTTTAATGATTTATTCAATGATGTTTGGATAGGTTTTGAATCGAAAAATACTTTGTGTGCTAAATGTTATGTGTGATCAATAAATGCTATATGTATACCTTACTGATGTTGAATGTGGGTTGTGCGATGTTTTGGGTGGAAAATTCAAATTGTGCGAATTATTGTGATATGCTTGGTAATCAAGGTTGTGTGATAATCTTAATTGCATATAATGTGAATCTTGTTGCACATGCATTCATGGGGAGATGTTACTCCGGGTTGGATTTGATCCTTGTGTGGAAATAGAAGCGTGGCTTTGTTCCTTTGTGGATTCGGATGCGGTGGACTATATGTTCATATTTGAGGGCTTTGGTCTTATCCAAATCGGAAGCGTGACTCTGGTTCTTGAATATGGAATCAGGAGTGGTGAGCTTGATGTTCACATGGTACCACATGTATGAGTCGCATTAATTTCATTTGGAGTCACATTGATTTGCTATGTGCTGTTTGGAATGAATGTGTGCTCATGTGATGATTGGAAATTTGTGTAATGTGCAATGATTGTGGAACTCATTTAATTACGAAGTGTGATGAAAATGTTGGATTATTGTGTACTATTTTCATTGTTCATATTATATGTATCCATTATGATGTGAATTCTCACCCTTCTGTTTGAATGATGTTCAATGCGACATCGCGCAGGTTCCGACGTAGTGTGCTTGCACGAGGATTAGCCTAGGAGCTTATCGGTTATTTATCGTTTTATTAGGTATTGAGTTAATGCTCGGGTCATGTAACACGGGGGGTATTTGAACTCATGTTTTGCTACAATGAGATATTGTTACATTCTCTTATTTGATCTTGTATTTATATATATTTTGTTAAGTGGTTGTAGTGCCTATGTTTGAATTCATATGACATGTTATGATATAATATGGTCCTTATGTTAGTAGATGATTATAGTATAGGATGTAATCATTGAAATTATTTTGTGAAGTTATAATTCCGTTGCGATATGCATATTGATGAAACATGAAGTTTTAAATATGTGGTATAAATATGATCGGAAGCATGTTATGGATGTGTATGTTTGGTTTTCATTGTTGTAGAAACGACACGTGACACCCTTTTGAAATATGCGTGTTTTATTACTCTGTTATTATATGTAATAGTTGGGGTTTAGAAAAGGGGTGTTACATAAAGCACTTCCATCATCCGACCACCACCGCTGCCCCATTTTCGATAGGTAATCCACTTTCTCTGTTTTTGTTTCAGAAATTGAAGGAACTGGTGGATGCTTGCTTGATCCATTATTTTTTGTTGTTTGCATGAGGAGAGTATTGTTGTTATAGTTCATGAGGGAGAAGAGATGTTTTTTTTTCATATATTTTTTTCTTTTCGAAAAAGAAGAGAAAGTAATAGTGAAAGTTAGAGAAACTCTAACCCCACCCCTTAGATATCTTATCCACCATGTGTGCCATATGATGTGAATGTAACTGTTCATCTTAAAAAACACAAACAAACAGAAATAATCTTTGATTCCTTAAAGTGATTCGTAGGCATTGGGGTAGGGTCCGAACGAGCACAACTTTATTTTCCCTACATTTTTCATGTATTGCATTTCCTTAGCATTAAGCTTTAGACTTATAGTTTAACACCCGTAGATTAGAACTAAAAAGAGTGGATCCCGTCGAATACGACTAATGTGAGGGGTGTTAATCCCTTCCCCTTGCGTAACCGTCTCTCTTACCCTTTCTCTTTGTCGTAAGACCTTTGTTGTTTTATTTTTGGTTTTACTCGACGTTTTTCCTTTCCCTTATTGCGGGATAAATAAACATCCGATGGCGACTTCATTGTTTCGATCAGTTTTCCAGTTGCTTCAGCGGTTTCATGTCGGTTGTTTTGGGATATCCAATCTTCTGCAATTTTTCTTTGATGTAAAGTTTCATGTTGTCATGGGCCATCGAAAACCTCTCTTGTATCGCTTCCAATTCGAAATTAATAGAGATATTCGATTTTTCTCCTTCGATGCAACCATCATCATCAAAACTAAGTCTTTTCCAATGAGGGATAACTTCGTCTATTCTTATTGGCTCACATAGTCTAACTTTTTTAGCAATAACACAAGCACACGGGAGACCATACGTTCTAGTAATAAAGCAATCACACTTTACATTATCGGAACCAACAGTTTCACCTTGTTTGGCCTCGTGAAAAATATAGTTTAACCCGACCCGAGACACATTGCCGATCAATTGCGAATAAAGAATGTTGTCCCTAAATCGAAGTTCCAACACCGTAATGCTACGACCAAATGTGGTTTGTATCTCATTATGTTGGTTTTTGATCATGAGATTTACGGTGTCCCAATCTCGAAACAAGCCACTCTTTCTATTAGCCAACCAATTTTTCAAACTAGCATGTGTCGATTCAATTATATTGGTGGTTGTATTCCCAAGGTGTCGGACATTATCAGTCCGCACACACACACACAAACTTCTCCTTCACCTTATCAAGAATGGTGCTTTCAACATATTTTAATAAATTAGGATACTTTTCATACACTTTTCTAAATTAAATGACGGAATCGGCGTATAATTCTTTTGTCGAAGAATTTGCAATACGAGTCCATTCTCCATTATTTGTTCAACAATCACACCGAGCTTTACCGATTTTCCACCTTCGGTCTCTACTTGTTTCGTCTCCACCACGGGTTTAACCTCACTTCTCACATTACATGTTATATGCTATCGACAAAGTAATGCATTAGAATAAGGAAATACCTTTGCCACCGCATTCATCGAAGCGATATCGCGGTCCATAACAATCGCCTTAGGCATCTCGACTTGTTTCTTCAAAAGTGACCGACGCACCTCTAATACCCACCTAAAATTATCCTTTTTTTCACACTCCAAAAAAGCAAAACCAATGGGGTATGTCTTTTTGGTGGATGTAACACCGACCATATCAAATAATGGAAGTCGATACTTGTTGGTCTTAGAGGTAGAATCAAGAAGGAGCATTGTCGGGAAAATGTTGAACAACTTTATCGAATCCAGATGAATCCAAAAAATGTCTCAGACCGTAACCCCATCGTCGCAAGTTCTGTACCGCGACACATAATTTTTTTTCATCCAACAATATCAACAGTTGTTGCATCTCACTTCTATCTCCCCTAATAACCTTATTATTGCGGCACCAGATGTTATAAACTTGCCTCATATTTGATACGTTGTCAGGTTCCTTCCGTTTCAATGTAGCAAGTATATTTTTCGGTTGGATAAGATTCAAGGATATGTCATTAATGCATGTCTTCTCTTCCGGATTGAGCCTACAGATAAGTGCAAAAATATCGTTATTTTGTGTATATAATTTGTTGCACTTATCGATACTTTTTGTTAACACCGTTTGAATAATTTCCCGTTTTGTTTATAAATCCGTATACTTTGTGAATAGTTGTATTTTCATATACTTTTATATCGTTTAACAGTTTTTGTGTCTTTTTGTAGGTTTTGATGCGTATTTGGAGCATGAGCAATAAAGTGTCGAAGACACGACTTCAAACGCGCGATTTGGAGCAGCTCGTCAACGGTTAAGGCTCAAATCAAATATGAGAAAATTCATCAATATTTTTTATATTTATTCATTATTAGATAGGAAATTGAATAAGCTTTCAGACGCTTTGAACCGGACGCAAATCGGAGTTACGATTCTCAAGTTATGACATTTTTACTAAAGCTATTTTTTTGTTGACAGCTCCCAGCACGCGACGCGCCCTCTGCGGGTTTCAAATTATATAAATTGGGGAAAAACAGATTTTTTAGGTTATGATTTTCGGGTATTTGTTCCCAACTTCATCAATCTTCATTTTTTGGTAGAGAGAGGGTCAGAAACATCAAATAGGGTTGCATCTTGATGATCGGAGGTCGAATTTCTCATTGATTGGTGTTGACAAACCAATAAATGTTTAGTTCCTCTTCATCTCTTCATCTCTTCTATTTTGTTACTCTATTGTTGTATAAAGTTTACTTTACAAATCTTTGTCGGTGTTTCCTTGATCTTTTTGCTTAAATGCTTTGGATTTGTGTTGTTGTAGAAATAGACATCACAAGTCTTGATTAGGGGGATATCTGTTAGCTTTAGATTCTAGACATAGGTCTGGGGTTAACATCCATATAATATCAAAGTTTAATGTCTCTGTGTTGTTCGATCGGTTGAGACATCGTCGAAAGAGCAATATAGTTGGACTCTCGTCGGTGTTGCAAAAATGGACATTGATGTGAGGGATATGTGGTGATTCTGATGTGTAATGTAGATTGAGTGTGGAGGAGTGATAAATTTAAGTTTGTGAGGAGTAGTTTAGATTCAAACCATATAAGTTATTCTCCATCAAGAATGAATTTATTTTATGTTCATATGTTTACTTTTCTGTTTTTACTTAAAACTAATTTAACACAAACTCAAGAACTAAGAATTCGCCAAACGGCAGTTCGGTAGCACTAATCTCCGTGGAGACAATAATTTCCCAGATAAATATTTCCAAATTTTTTGTTGCTTTCTGCTTTACTACTTCAACACCGACATACACTAGGATGACCTTGTGTAACAGCCCAAATTTTATTATTTGGTTAATTAAATTAAATAAGGATTTATTTACTTAATTTGGACGAAGTTCGATAATTAATTGGATCGTCGGTGTTATTGAGAAACGTGTTCGGATTACTAAGTGAAGTTGGAATTTATTCAGTTAATCGAAGAATTAATAAAATAGAATATGTAGAGAAATAATATTAGAATTAATATTATTATTGGATTTTATTTAATTGAGATGAAGTCGGATTTAATTGGATTAATCGGAAAATAATATTAAGGGTAATAATATTATTTGTTGGAGCATAATTATTTGTTGGACTACTCTATTTTATCAATTGGGCCTATTTGTTGGAGTTATAAGCAATTAAGAGGTGTTATTCATTTTAAAGCCCAATATAATAAATAAAGATAATAAGAGAGGAAATAAGGGGTAGAGGAATCATTTTATCATTTTGCTGGTTTTGAAGAATAGAAGTGGAGGAGAGGAACAAGAAGAGGAACTAGGGTTTTGAAGGAGAAATCAAGAGGTAAGGGGGAGAATCCCTAATCATTGTGGGCTAGTATAATGGGGCAATTGGTAGATTAACATATTTATATTTCTTCATAGTTAAATCTTGTAAAACATGAGATTTAGTTTTCTGTCTAGTATAGTAAAATCTGTTGATAAAGAGAAATTTGAAAACCAAAGTTAATACTAGGAAGGATACCATTGTGTTCATTTAATTTGGAGACTGAAAATGGGACACCGAATGATGTCACGCATAGTATTGGTGACAGACGGAAGGGTAAGCTAGACTGTAATACTTCTTATTGTATTTCGCTAGCAAAACATGCCGTTTCATATTCTTTTCATACGCGCTACAGTGACTAGCTTCAGTCACATGGCCACTTGGATTAAGACTTTTATTAAATGGAAGCCGATACTGTTAGCTAGCTATTTGCAAATAGTAACGTGATCCATAGTATGTGTTGCTGAAAGGAAATTTCAGCTGTTGATTTGCTATTGGCCAAAATGGAAACATTAGTCACCAATATATTTTATGGATAGAAAAGGCTCCTGTTAGTAGTCATTGGCCAAATTAAAAACGTGAAAACACAGCATTTATAAATGGAAATGCTACTATTAGTACCTTAGTCATCTAAAAGAAAACAAACACCACTTGTTTTTTTTTAAAAATGAACATGACACTCTTTTATACATATAGCCAACATGAAATGTGATATATATGTATATATACTTATAGTAGTTAATAAGTGTGAGATAAAGTTTATCTTGATTACTAATATATATAATTTGATAGATTTAATAGATTAATTAGTAAATAATTATAGTTTAGTAAAATCAATTATTATATTAAAATAGTAGACTTCTAATAGAAATGACACATAGATATGGTTCTATTATTGTTCTAAGGTAGAATCTTTTATGAATAATTAAGTAGCATAAATCCTAATGGCTTATTGGTTTAATATGAAAGTGAATAAACCATATGAAATTGACAAAAATGTGAGTTAGCATATGATAGTGATAATTACTAGTGTTAATTGGAATGGTGGATTGAAATTTGTGTGTTGACTATTATATGAGAATAATGCTTATGTGATGAGAATGTAGTGTACAATATTGTGAATAATTCATAGAGTGGATTATTGTGATATGCTAGATATTAAGATGGTAGAGATGATCTTAATTGCATATGTTGATTTGCATTGTACATACATTCATATCATGGTTGCCTTGAAACAAAGGTGGTTTGCTTTGAAACAAAAGCGAGGCTTAGATTCTAGAGTGAATCGGAGGCGGTAAACTATATGTTTACGTTTGGTGGGCTTTGGTCTTGTCCGGATCGGAAGCGTGGCTTGGATTCTAGATATTGAATCGGAAAGCGGTGAAACCTTGGGTTCACAATTCGGTACCACATGCATAGCGTCACATATCTTGCATTGAGTCACATTAAAATTATGCGATAATTGAGTATGTGAAGTGGATGTAGTTGTGATATGTGTATGAGTTTGATAATTGAAACGAGTGAAATTTGAATACATATTTGGTTAGATGTGTGATTATGTGAGAATTATGATTGTGTACTTAATCGAGAACATAATAGTAGAATTGAACTATTATACTATTTAAGCTTGTTGTATACTCGATAACATGTGGAATATGTGTTGATTACTATTATCTATTTTGTTTTACATAATATGACTAATTTCCTTAAGTGTTGATTTAACCATTATATTCTATTATACTTTCTTCACAATGGTTTGTATTCTCACCCTTCTGTTTTAATGTTGCCCTCGTTTGGCGACATGCAGGTTCTGGAGTTTAGTAGCCGCGTGTGACCTAGCCGGAGGTTCTTCCTTGGTTATTGGAGACTAGGTAGTGAGTCGATGCTCTGGTCATGTAACACTGGGTAGACTAGGTGTATTGAACTCATGTTATGTTGTGTATGTATTATGCTATGACTGGTGAACTTATTTATTTTGCTACATGTCTTTCGAGAGGCTTACAAGCCAAACCTTTTAATTATGTTTTATGTTGGATTGAGACTACTAGTCGATGTATGATCATGGTATGGGACATGAATCATTATAAATCACATGAGTATCATATATTTCCGCTGTGAATGCATATCCAGGTTAAATTGTGATTTGATATTGAATGTTATTAAAATGACCAGGAGTATTGTGCGGTGTAGATAAATGTTGTCAGATTTTTTTTAGGTTTTTAGTTCTTCTAAAAGCATCGATGTGACGCCCTTTTGAATTATATGCATGTTATTCTCTGATTATATGTTAAATATTTTGGGGTATAAAAAGGGGTGTTACATTAGTGGTATCAGAGCATGGTCGACCAGTTGGTCAAGGTTATTAATGTCTTTTATCCTGTTGTATTTGATTCGTGTATCTGACACGATCGATACTGTTTTGTCTGGTTGTTTAGGACGATGGCTGCGGGAAGGAATGTTGACACTAATGTTGAGGCAGTGATGAGGTGGACTGGTGCGATTGGACAAGCGCCGCAAGAGAATTTTGGTTATGGAGGAAAGGATGAGTTCCGTGCTTTCGGAGACTTTCAAAGGTGCAACCCGCCGATCTTTGAAGGAGGGTATGGACCGGACAAAGCGCACGCATGGATGAGAGAAATTGAGAAGATCTTTCAAGTCGTGAGTTATACTGATGTACAGAAGGTACAGTTTGGTACTCACGTGCTGACAAAAGAAGCTGACGTTTGGTGGAGTAATACTGTGCAGAGATTTGAAATAGAAGGTATTGAAGTTACTTGGACTCTTTTCCGTGATGCAATTTTGGGAAACTATTTTCCAGAAGATGTGCATGGAAAGAAAGAAGTGAGGTTTCTACAGTTGAAACGAGGAGGAGAACAGTTCCGTGAGAAATCGTATGATGACATGAGGGAACAATCTGGTCTTGGCAAGAATCCAAGTGGGGGAGGAGCTTCTACTCCGATTAAATGCTACAGGTGTGGCGAGACGGGTCATAAAACTGTTGATTGTGGAGTTGGTTTGAGTAGGATTTGCTACAGTTGTGGTGAGCGAGGACACAATTGTGCCATGTGCGATAGGCCAAAGAAGGATCAAGCGAAAGTAAAAGTGTTTGCGTTGTCTGGTGCTGAGACTACTTCTAAGAATAAGTTAATCTGAGGTACGTGCTTTATTATTGATAATGGTGCAACACATTATTTTATTCTTTGGATTGTGCTATAAGATTGGATTATGTTTTATCTATTATGCATGGGAGTGTAGTTATTGATACAACTGCTGTGGCTTTGTTTCTATTTCTTTTATGTATGTTGAATTATCCGTTGAGCATCTTTGGTAGATATTTTGAGAACTCATTTAGGTTGTTTTCCGTTAGACCAATTTGATGAATTCTGGTATGAATTGTTTAGAGTTGAATCAAGTGATTGTAACTTTAAGGGGAGATTGTGGATCTCGGTGTTGTAAGTGACTTCGAGTGCAAGTTCTGAAAGAACACTATTATAGTTTAGTAACGATGGTTCATGTTTCATTATGATTGACGACTGTCTATTGACAAATTGAGGACTTGATCACCCTTAATCTATTGTTGATAGGAGACGATATCATATTGAACGAGATAGACTTGTCTTACTAACTTAGTAGCGTGTACAGCGACTAAGGAGAAGTTGAAGAGTAGATTTGAGGAATTGTTTGAGAAGAGGTTCATTGTCTGAGTGTATAGTCGTAGAGTTACCCCTGTTCATCGAGTAAGAAGAAAGAAGGTTCTATGAGGTAATGTTTCTTGAGGATATTTGATTCAAAGAGCGACGATGATCATGTTTAACGTTTAAGGATTGTGTTATCGGTGCTGAAAGAGAAGAAGGTTATGTAAAGCTTATTGAATGTGAGTTTTGGTTGGAAGAAGTGAATTTTCTTGGATATGGGATTTCGAGTTGAGGTGTGTTGATTCAGATATCGATAAGTGGTAGCTTATGCTTTAAGGTAACTTAAAGTTCATAAGGGGAATTATTCGATGTATGTATTGGAGTTGGTTGCCTTTGTGTTTGTTTTGGAATGTAAGAGGCATTGTTTGTGTGGATCAAGGTTTGATGTGTTGAGTGATCACAAGAGTTAAATATGAGGTAAACAAGACAAGTAGAATTTCGAAGGATTTTAATCTTTGGTTTGAATTACCACCCTGGAAAAGTGAAGGTTGTGGCCGATGCATTGAGTAGGAAATAATTCAATATAAGTTATGTTGAGAATTCAAGAATTGGAAATCGTTGGAACGATTTAGAGAGTTGAGTTTGGTTGTGAAGCGACGTCTTCGTGTGTTAAGTTGGTATGTTGAAGCCTACTTGTGATATTTTGATAAGATTAGAGAAGGTTATAAATCGGATTTTGCAATTGATTGACAAGATAAAATTGATTAATCAAGGAAGAAGTGGTAACTTTTGGATTGTCGAGAATGGTGTCATGAGGTGATTGTGATCAAGTTTGTATTCCTGATGGTTTGAATTCGAATAGAGAATTTTGGATGAGGAACATCGTAATGATTTGAGTATTAATCATGGTGTTAATGATGTATCGGGAATTGAGGAAATGTGTAGTGGTAAAGTATGAAGGGTGCTATACCGGAATTGTACATTTGAGTTGGATTTGTCAGGAACCGTTTCGTTGGTGCAACAGTTATCTACTTTCGAGTGGAAGTGAGATAGTATCTCTATGGATTTTGTTTCGAGATTGCCAAGACATCGAAAAATTGTGAAGTGAGTTGGGTCAATGTGGATAGTTGACAAAATGTGCTCGTTTTATTCCAATGAAGATGGATCATTCGATAAGAGACTTGCTAAGTTGTACATCAAAAGGATTGTGTGTTTGCATGGTATTTTCTTCGGATATTGGAAAGACAACTTTTGCAGCTTTGTGTAGTCGTAAGGGTAGAATGTTTCGTATCAGTGTGAATCGAGAAAGAGAGGGGATGTGGTTTTGGTGTTGAAATGGTTGTGTCGACTGAATTTTCGAGGACGAAAATATTTTAAGTGGGGGAGAGTTGTAACAGCCCAAATTTTATTATTTGGTTAATTAAATTAAATAAGGATTTATTTACTTAATTTGGACGAAGTTCGATAATTAATTGGATCGTCGGTGTTATTGAGAAACGTGTTCGGATTACTAAGTGAAGTTGGAATTTATTCAGTTAATCGAAGAATTAATAAAATAGAATATGTAGAGAAATAATATTAGAATTAATATTATTATTGGATTTTATTTAATTGAGATGAAGTCGGATTTAATTGGATTAATCGGAAAATAATATTAAGGGTAATAATATTATTTGTTGGAGCATAATTATTTGTTGGACTACTCTATTTTATCAATTGGGCCTATTTGTTGGAGTTATAAGCAATTAAGAGGTGTTATTCATTTTAAAGCCCAATATAATAAATAAAGATAATAAGAGAGGAAATAAGGGGTAGAGGAATCATTTTATCATTTTGCTGGTTTTGAAGAATAGAAGTGGAGGAGAGGAACAAGAAGAGGAACTAGGGTTTTGAAGGAGAAATCAAGAGGTAAGGGGGAGAATCCCTAATCATTGTGGGCTAGTATAATGGGGCAATTGGTAGATTAACATATTTATATTTCTTCATAGTTAAATCTTGTAAAACATGAGATTTAGTTTTCTGTCTAGTATAGTAAAATCTGTTGATAAAGAGAAATTTGAAAACCAAAGTTAATACTAGGAAGGATACCATTGTGTTCATTTAATTTGGAGACTGAAAATGGGACACCGAATGATGTCACGCATAGTATTGGTGACAGACGGAAGGGTAAGCTAGACTGTAATACTTCTTATTGTATTTCGCTAGCAAAACATGCCGTTTCATATTCTTTTCATACGCGCTACAGTGACTAGCTTCAGTCACATGGCCACTTGGATTAAGACTTTTATTAAATGGAAGCCGATACTGTTAGCTAGCTATTTGCAAATAGTAACGTGATCCATAGTATGTGTTGCTGAAAGGAAATTTCAGCTGTTGATTTGCTATTGGCCAAAATGGAAACATTAGTCACCAATATATTTTATGGATAGAAAAGGCTCCTGTTAGTAGTCATTGGCCAAATTAAAAACGTGAAAACACAGCATTTATAAATGGAAATGCTACTATTAGTACCTTAGTCATCTAAAAGAAAACAAACACCACTTGTTTTTTTTTTAAAATGAACATGACACTCTTTTATACATATAGCCAACATGAAATGTGATATATATGTATATATACTTATAGTAGTTAATAAGTGTGAGATAAAGTTTATCTTGATTACTAATATATATAATTTGATAGATTTAATAGATTAATTAGTAAATAATTATAGTTTAGTAAAATCAATTATTATATTAAAATAGTAGACTTCTAATAGAAATGACACATAGATATGGTTCTATTATTGTTCTAAGGTAGAATCTTTTATGAATAATTAAGTAGCATAAATCCTAATGGCTTATTGGTTTAATATGAAAGTGAATAAACCATATGAAATTGACAAAAATGTGAGTTAGCATATGATAGTGATAATTACTAGTGTTAATTGGAATGGTGGATTGAAATTTGTGTGTTGACTATTATATGAGAATAATGCTTATGTGATGAGAATGTAGTGTACAATATTGTGAATAATTCATAGAGTGGATTATTGTGATATGCTAGATATTAAGATGGTAGAGATGATCTTAATTGCATATGTTGATTTGCATTGTACATACATTCATATCATGGTTGCCTTGAAACAAAGGTGGTTTGCTTTGAAACAAAAGCGAGGCTTAGATTCTAGAGTGAATCGGAGGCGGTAAACTATATGTTTACGTTTGGTGGGCTTTGGTCTTGTCCGGATCGGAAGCGTGGCTTGGATTCTAGATATTGAATCGGAAAGCGGTGAAACCTTGGGTTCACAATTCGGTACCACATGCATAGCGTCACATATCTTGCATTGAGTCACATTAAAATTATGCGATAATTGAGTATGTGAAGTGGATGTAGTTGTGATATGTGTATGAGTTTGATAATTGAAACGAGTGAAATTTGAATACATATTTGGTTAGATGTGTGATTATGTGAGAATTATGATTGTGTACTTAATCGAGAACATAATAGTAGAATTGAACTATTATACTATTTAAGCTTGTTGTATACTCGATAACATGTGGAATATGTGTTGATTACTATTATCTATTTTGTTTTACATAATATGACTAATTTCCTTAAGTGTTGATTTAACCATTATATTCTATTATACTTTCTTCACAATGGTTTGTATTCTCACCCTTCTGTTTTAATGTTGCCCTCGTTTGGCGACATGCAGGTTCTGGAGTTTAGTAGCCGCGTGTGACCTAGCCGGAGGTTCTTCCTTGGTTATTGGAGACTAGGTAGTGAGTCGATGCTCTGGTCATGTAACACTGGGTAGACTAGGTGTATTGAACTCATGTTATGTTGTGTATGTATTATGCTATGACTGGTGAACTTATTTATTTTGCTACATGTCTTTCGAGAGGCTTACAAGCCAAACCTTTTAATTATGTTTTATGTTGGATTGAGACTACTAGTCGATGTATGATCATGGTATGGGACATGAATCATTATAAATCACATGAGTATCATATATTTCCGCTGTGAATGCATATCCAGGTTAAATTGTGATTTGATATTGAATGTTATTAAAATGACCAGGAGTATTGTGCGGTGTAGATAAATGTTGTCAGATTTTTTTTAGGTTTTTAGTTCTTCTAAAAGCATCGATGTGACGCCCTTTTGAATTATATGCATGTTATTCTCTGATTATATGTTAAATATTTTGGGGTATAAAAAGGGGTGTTACACCTTGTAATTTTGCGCATAAGTCATGATTATCTAAACCACAAATAACACTAAATCTCCACTTATTGCTAGCCAACATGTAACCACGGATTTTAAATGGACACTCACATTTTCTAGTACTTGTGTCGTCTCTTTTAAACATCCTTAGAGGAGGATGGTATTTCCCATTTCTTTCGGACAACATTGTTACGAAAGTGTTTCTTCTTGTCTTACCATTATCCGATCTTCCTATTAACGCACCAAAACCAAGGTAAGCTTCATTCCTTCGAATCTATGTGAGCATGCTTTCCCGATCATCAAACTCTTGCTTGTTATTAAAGTCACCACTGACATTTACCGCCTTTACGACTACACCTGCAACATTCGGAGAAACATCGGTTAAAGGAACTAATTCTCTTGAGATATTATCGGGGTGCACCATACCTATTTGTAACCAATAACACAAATAACATAAAATTACAAGACTGCTGGAAAAACACCACAAACATGTTAGATGCACCTCCGGAACGTGTTCATCTTTAACACGTTCTGTAGATGTACCTACAGAAGCAACATAACTTTTTTGACAGAAAATTGATGCATAATGTGAGCAATGCAATGGATAAAGATGACTATTTACTTGAAATTCAGTCTTCTCTTGCTCATTTTTATTATTTGCACCAAAAAATTGGAGTTTTGGAGTGGAAAATGATATTGATGATGTAGGGTTTTTTTATTGTGGAGAGTAGAGTTTGAGGAAGAAATGTAACAATGAGGGAGTGATCAAGCTGGTTCAAATTATACCAGATGCTTCCGTAGGTACCTCTACGGAATATTCTCGCGCTAAGTCCTTTCGTTGATGCACCTACAGAACAATCCCTGAACTGAATTTATGTGTATTTTTCCTAACATACACTAGTTTAAAATGCTTCCGTAGATATACCTACGGAAAAAATTAAATTTTTTGAAGAAAAAAAAGGTGCTTCCTGATATGCATCTACGGAAGCAGGGGACATAATTGAAATTTTGTCTGGTGCCTAAGAGATCCAAGGGGTGTAATGAGATATTCTCAAAATTTATTTGGTTTAAGTGTTTGAAAAAGTCAACACTCTCAACTTTATTATTTATTCTTTTCTTAATATTATTATTAATAGGAAATCTAGGTTAAAGTTGGTTTTATGGTATTTGGCTGGCTTATTCCTTTGTTTAAGTCCGTTAGTTATATTGCATACACCCCTGTTCTTGCTCCCAAACCTGTAATTTATATATTTTTTATTTTATTTTATGTTCGATTATTTGCTTTGATAAATTACTTTATGGAAAAATTCCTTAGCTTTTATTTTTTAAATAACAACCAAAAGTGAAGAATTTTTTAGATACCTATGTAATCACTTATATTTATATGTAATGTCTGTGCTAATGCGTTATATTAAATTTGGTTGTATAATCTCGGTTTAATCATATTGGTTTAATACTTGATTCATTTGTAGTGACCCTGTATGAGAACCATGAACACTTTCGTGTGATGTACAACGAGTGGTGTGACTACGTGGATGGTCGACCAGGCTAAAATGGGAATGCATGGTACCATGGTCCAAGAATGCCACCTTTTGGGGTTAAGGGAACTAGAGTATCCCCAACATTTTAGCGTACCTTTTTTTTTCATATCATTTAGTTGTCATTCATTTCCTATTTTTTATTTCTATGTATTTTATCCTTGAAGAAATTTCTTTTGTGTTTGGTTAATTATTGACTATTTTGCATTAACTTCATTATATGTGAGTGAATGTTGATGTTTATTTCCTTTCCAACCGCCTCTAAATTTTATTTGTGTGTTTGAAGGCTATACTTGATACGTTTAACATTTCTTGTGAGCTTTTCTTCTTTTTGATGTTGACAAAGGGGAAGAAGTAATTGCAAAAGAGACGAAGCGTTAAATCGATGCACATATTAAAAGGGAGCTATCTAAAGACAACCAAGCAGTTCAACAATGTTTTTCCATCATCAAAATAGGGGAGTATGTGAGTGCATACCTTAACAAATCTATTTTGAGTGATGTCAAAATTAAGTCTTTAGACATAGAATGTATTAGACAGGATCCTCTTAGCCTAAGGGGTGAAAGAATTGACCTACCAGTTGCATCAACCATCATTCAAAAATACTCATCATGTTGACTTAGAGCTACAACAATACGAAGGAACACATGTTTATGCATTCGGTACCTTTGACGAAATTGCTCATTTGTGTATACAGGAGTTTCTGAAAAATAATCACTAAACAATCGATTATGTCCCTCTTCACGATTCCTCTCTATATTCCTTCTTCTACGTCTAGGCCTTTTAGAGTTCAAGGCTTCTTCTTTCATAAACAGTCTCACAAGTGCTTCATCCATATAATCATTCATATAATCCATTAACATTTTTGCAATGTTGAAAAGATCGTAAGGATCCATGTGAAAATAAGTTTGATATTAAGTAGAAGATGATAACAAAGTGTGCTGAATAAAAGAGGTGCATGTTAATACTCCCTCCGTTCCTTTATGATTGACACTTTTGTTAAAAAAAATTGTTTCTAATTAAATGTCACTTTACAAGTATAAGGTCAATTATACCCTTGCTTTTTTAATTAGGTTTGACGTGTTTATTGCTCCATGCTACACCCAATGGAATTTTTTTACTCCACACATTTTGTCATAATTACTTCAATGTCTGAGAAAGATTTAACATGCTTATTGCTACATGCTACACCCAATGAAATTTCAAAAGGTTCACTTCTTAAAAAAAATTATGGAAGAGTTTTAATCTTTTCTCTCTTTAAATGTGAGTTCTTTAGCAAGAGTTATTCATCTTACTAATGGAGAAAACAAAAGATTTCATGAAAGAAGAAACAATGGAAGATTCATTGGGAAAGAATGAAGAAAAATCAATAGAGGGTTTATTGGGCAATAATGGAGAAGAAACAGTAGAAGACTCATATGACAACAATGGAGAACAAACAACGGAAGACTCATTGGACAACAATGAAGAAGAAACAAAGGAAGACTTGTTGAACAACAATAGAGGGGAAATAGTGGACAACACAAGATAGAGAAAGACCAATATTGAATTTTGATTTAAATGAAGAGGCTGAATATGAATTTGATTTGAACAAATTTCCAGAAGAAGGAGAAGAAATTTTCCAAGCTGCTAAAGAATTTCACCCAGTGATTAGAAAGATGTTAAAGAAACTTCTTCCTAAGTTTTATTAGAGACTTTGTAATGTTTAAATCTATAATGTAGAAAGAAGTTTTTCTTTCTTCATAAAAATATTGTAGTAGCTTTCTTACTGTACTTTGTGATTTTGAATCCAAATGAACAAGTTTCTCTTTATAAAAGTTCAGTAGATTTTTAAAGTGATTTTTGTAATCATTTTCTTACAATTTTTAGAGTGATTTCTAGAGGTTTTTTTTTTCATTAAATGTTTTTTATGATTTTGATTTAATATGACTAAAGTGTTTGTTATAATTTGGGATTGCTTTTAAGATATTCCTAAAATATTTTTTTAAGGTAATTTTTTTGGTAAACTAATTTATCAAATATTTTAAGATATTTTTTTATATTCCTAAAATAATTCCTACATTTTTTTATTTTCGGTAAATAATTTTTAAAATAAATTTTTAGATAATCTTTTTGGTAACATAATTTATCAAATATTTAAAGATATTCTTTGAAATATTTATGATATTTCTAAAATATTCTAAGATATTTCTACAACAACAATTCCTAAACTATTTTTGGTAAATAATTTCTAAACTATTTTCCTAAAATAATTCTTCAAAATGCCAAAATAATTAAGAATGATTTACCATGTGAAAGAAAAAAATATACCAAAAAATTAAAGGAATAGATAGAACTTATAAGTTGTGTTCTTATATTTTTAATAATGTGCAAGTGACTACAACCTAGTCACAATAAGTTTCCGGTCTTTAGGCATTTAAAAACTTCTTCTACTAAAATTGGATCACACTTCATTTGAACCGGTAATTGTCCTTCTCTTTCTAGTCTTTGCTTATTCAAATGAGGAATTTTATATTTATTAGAACCATTGGCTTCTATGATATCTATCATGCATAATTGCAATGTTACAAATATGTGATTGGACTTTGACTTCACCACCGCACGAACAGGTTCATCAATAATTTTAGGGGACTCCTTGTGTTGTAATGATTGTATTGCACTAAAAAATCCAAGGTCTAAGACATTCAAATCAGGAGAATTTGCAGGTTGACACATCAAACGAATATCAAATCCATCTTGTGTGGCTTCTTGAATGAACTCTTGATCATCATGATTAATATGAGTTCTTGCATTATCTTGTTGGATAAATATTGTAGTATCCAAATCATCTCTTGGCCATTTTTCCTTTATAGCCGACAAGACTTTTTCAATAAAAAATGATCTTATGACATCTCTATTTACCGATGTTATTGCTTTTGTTCCCATTGTTCCTGCAACTCGGTTAGCACTTGTCCTTTTAACGGATTCCTTTGTAACAAATGGAAAAATAACAATTTTACCTGAAAAAATCTCATTTCCTTGCGATTTGTAACTGCTAGTTTGACTTTAAATAATGATTAGTTTGAATAAAAGCTAGTTTGACTACATAGGCAAATTATAAAAATACAATATATAAGTTTTACATAGAAAATTATTATTTTTTACATATAAACAATATTTAATTTTTAAATTCAAAATAATTTTGTAATAATCATTAAGTAATTAATTCAACATTTATAAGATAATCTATTATTGGTTCTAACTTATATTTTTGGCAAAATACCTTTTTTGGTCCCTTAACTATACCCTTATCTTTAAAAAGTGTCAAAGTGGTCCTTTAATTGTTCAAAAAGGTCCACGTTAGTCCTTTCCGTCCAAATTTTGCAAACGACGTTAACTTTTCCATGCTGGCATCTGACATGGCGCTGAGTCATAGGCGTGTCACGTGAGTTGGCACACATTCATCTTGAAGTTCATTAAAATTTTGAAAAAACATTTTGACATTCATCTTGAAGTTCATTAAAATTCTGAAAAGACATTACAAAATTTAATATTTTCCTAAGATTCAAACCCATACCACCTAGCTTGCGAGCAATACAAACTTTCCACCACACCAATTCATAATTGCTACTTAATGTTTCATTCAATTTTATTATCAATATTATTATTATTATTATTATCAATACTATTATTATTATTCTTATTATTATTATTATTATTGTCCAGTTATTTAAGATTCCTTAAAAATATGGATTAAGCAAATGAAGAACATACATGAAAAAGCAACCTGCCCAAATTATGAACAACACGCTAAATTATTGAAGAACCCCATAATGTTCTTCGTGCATAAACAGAAAAAATCACCAACCTGCCCCAAATTATGAAAACTTAAAAATTAACCCACCTCCAAAATATCTCATACAATCTATAATCAAAATCTTCAAAAACCTAGATCGAAGAGTTTGCCCTCCTTCTCCCCTTCTGATATCTTCAAAAAACACAATTCTAAATCCAGATGAAATCAAATCCAGAAAAAAAACCAAATCGATGAGTTTGCTCTCCTTCTCCCCTTCTGATATCTCTCTCTACTATTTTAATTTCTTCTTCGTCTCCCTCTTCTACTATTAATGGAGGTTTAGTTTCACTTTTTTTTGTTCAATTTTGTGATATAAGGAAATTAGGGTTTCCATTTGTTGGCACAAATCTAAGTATTCAAGAAGGTTTTAGGTTATTTTGAACTCATATTTGTGTTTGGAGAGGTGTTTAGATGAGGTTTTGGCCGGTTTTTGGGTTGGGGATGGTGGCGCCGCCATGGTGTTCTTAGGCTATACCGTGTTGCTATGAGAAACATTAAGAAAATCAATTACAGAACTGGGAATTTTTTTTACAAGATCTGCAAATCAATAACTGATATTGTCTTGAATGATACAATAAACATTAATTATGAAGTGGTATGGTGGTAAGTTGTTATCACTTGTAAGTAAGATGGCCTGTGTTCGAATCCTGGCTAAAGCCAATATTTTAGAATGTTTTTTCAGAATTTTAATGACTTTAATAATCATATGCCATGTCAAACTCCACGTGTATAAACATGTGTCACACATCAAATGCCAGCATGGAAAAGTTGACGCCGTTAGCAAAATTTGGACGGAAAGGCCTAATGTGGACGTTTTTGAATAATTAAAGGACCACTTTGACACTTTTTTAAGATAAGGGACCGGAATGTACCTTGGGGTATAGTTAAGGGACCAAAAAAGGTATTTTGCGTATATTTTTTTTAGTATTTAAAATGTATAGAGTTTTTTACTTGATATTACTAAGCTATAATAAATATAAAAATATATAAAATGAAAAAATTGTAAAGCAAAAAATATGTAAATGAAAAAATTGTAAAGCATATATTTTAAAATAAACATATTACAATTTTAAAATTTAAATACATTTATTTATAAAATTGTTCTGCCATAGTTATTCATTCACCACTAATATTGTTATTAATTCAAGATCATTTGGATGAGATGATAAGAGTCCCTTTCAGCTTAATGAGATGTCCTTATTTGAATCTAATCTTGAACACGTAATAGTGTTAAATCTATTGAGAGTTTTGTCATCTATTGAGGTCATCCTCAATTTGCACACAGAAGGTAGTGTTATACAGTTGCACATAGAGGATATCCAGATTCTACTGGAAATCCAACCAAATTCATAAATGATCGGTTGGTTCGATTCAGTTTTGACAATAATAAAAAAATGACAAAAAAATGACAAGTGATTTAATAAAAATGAAAAAATGGAGAAAAAATTGTACCGAATAAAATTAGTGGATTGATGACGCAATCAAGAAAACTTAAGCAAATATTATAAACCCCAAACAACATACTTTATTAAACAACATAAACCTTAAAAAAAAATTAGTCATAACTCATCATTTGGACCAACTTGCCGCTGCAAAAGTTGTATTTTCTTATTTAAAAAAAATAAGATTATAATAGTGTTAATATTACAATATCATTTGCATTTCAACTAATATTCATTTTATTAAGTGTTATCTAATTATTAACAAGTTCAAGTTCATCATTCTATCCAAGAAAGAAATTAAAGCATTCAAATGAGCATATTGTAAAACCGGAAGCTTTCAAACAGACATATTGTAAATTTTTAATTTTTATATCTAATTTAAGATAAAGAGGCTGTTGAAACTGTTGTTTTTAGCATTTCAGTTGGCGTAATCGGTTACCGTAATCGGTTACAGGCCCGTGTTTTGCTAAATAGTGGCGCAATTGGTTACGCTGTTTGCCGTAACCGGTTACACTGAAGCATAGCAGTTTTATTTTTCTATTTTGGCTGTTATTTTAGTTTCCAATCATTTGTAACTTTGTATCATAAAAGGGGCTCACTACTCCTCATTCTTGTAATGCCAATTTGATCACTCACCCTCAATTACTCTCTCTCTCTCTCTCTCTCTATATATATATATATATATATATTAATTTCTTTCAATTTATTTAATCTTCATCTTCTTCAATTCAACTAAATTCTCCATTGATACACCTTGATTGTTTTGTATGTTCTAACATTTGTCATCAAGAGCACTGGTTCTGATCCAATTCCGTTGCAACAATGAGTAACGTTACCAATGATCGAATCCCTACCAACCTACCTATTCTTGATTCGAAGAATTATGACAAGTGGTCGAAACAAATGAAGGTTTTGGTTGGGTATCAAGAAGTTATTGATACCGTCAACAAGGATGTTACACCACCTGGGGCTGAACCCACAGTTGCACATCAAGCCACATTCAAAGAAGAGAAGAAGAAAGACTACAAATCTCTCTTCTTGATTCACTTTTGCGTTGATGGTGATAATTTCGAAAAAGGTTGGTGATTGCGAGTCCACGAGGCAAGCTTGGGTAATTCTTGAAAAAGCTTATGTTGGGGCGCCGAAGGCGAAGGCGGCGAGGTTACAAACTCACAAGAGGCAAATCGAGTTAACGCAAATGGAAGAGAAGGAAACGATCAATGATTATGTGATGCGCATTATGCATTTGGTAAACCAAATAAAGGCATGTGGAGAAACCATTTTAGAGTATAATATTGTGTCTAAGATCTTACGTTCGTTGACGTCAAGATTTGACAATATCGTTGTGGCTATTGAAGAGTCGAAGGATCTTGCGACGTTGAGAAATGATGAGCATCAAAGTTCTTTAGAAGCACATGAATAAATAATGGACGAGAAGGAAGCGATAAGGCAAAGGCAAAGATAGCTTTGCAAACCCGTTTCAACGAAAGGAGTAAAGGATCGAAAGGAAAATGGGCTTTGAAAGGGAAGCAAGGTTTTCAAAATTTTGGTGGAGGAGATTCACGAAATTTGAAGGTTTCGGTGGGACAAAAGGGTGAGAGTAGCAAATCCAATGGTTATGGTGATTGTAGCAACGCAAAAGGTGGAAAACCGAGAGATATGAGCAAAGTACAATGCTGGAATATAGTAAACTTGGGCATTTCGCGACAAAATATAGTGCTAAACAGTGGGAATCTATAGGGGATGAAGCCAAGGTTGTAAGGCAAGAGGTGGATGATGAAGCCACACTCTTAATGATGATTTTCAAGGAGTTTGGTGACAATTCAGAGGCACTGAATAACAGTTGCAAGTGACGGGACAACAGTTGCAAGTCACGGGACAGTAGTTGCAAGTCACGGGACAGCAACTGCAGTAGTGCAGAAAACAGGGCAGATTTGCGCTCGGAACAAAATGTGATGATTTCAGTTCGAGATGGAACCCAAGGCAACAATGAGTGGTACTTGGACTCTAGTTGTTCGACGCATACGATGGTGAGAAAATATTGGTTTGCGCAAATCAATCAAGTGACAAAAAATAAAGTGAAGTTTGCGGATGATTCCACCCTTACGGTCGAAGGTGTCAGTGATGTTCTGATCGAGAAGAAGAATGGTGGACATTCTATGATCAAAGATGTGATATATATTTCAGGTATTAAATGTAATCTTTTAAGTATTGGATAATTGCTTGAGAAAGGTTACAACATACGTTTGGAAAATAAGATCTTGCATGTTGTCGATGCTAGTGGTGTGTTGATCTTAAGGCCCCCATGGCTTCCAATAAGATCTTTAAAGTTGGGTTGAAAGTATTGGAACATAGGTGCTTAGCTACAGCTACAAGTAGAGAGGAGTGATTATGGCATTACAGACTTAGTCACTTGAATTTTTGTGATCTCAAAGCGTTGCAACAAAATGACATGGTTACCGGTTGCCACACATTAACATACCAGCCGAGTTATATGAGGAATGGGTGAAGGGAAATCAACACAAAGGGAGTTTTAGCAAGGATGCGGGTCATAGGACCAAATCACATCTTGAGGTGGTGTACTCCGATATTTGTGGGCCTATGCAAGCCGACACATTTGGTGGCAATAGGTACTTTGCACATTTATTGACGATTTTAGTAGGAAGTTGTGGACTTATATTATCAAAATAAAGGATGAAGTATTTGATGTGTTCAAAAGGTTCAAGTCCATGGCGGAAAGGCAATGTGGTCACAAGTTGAAGATTCTCAAAACAGATGGTGGAGGAGAGTATACCTCGATTGTGTTTGGGAAGTATTGTGATGATGAGGGTATAATGTGTGAGATTGTGCCACCTTATACGCCACAACAAAACGGTATTGCCGAGAGGAAAAATCGTTGGATAATGAATACGGTTCGAAGCATGTTAAGAGTTAAAAGCATACCGAAGGAACTATGGGGAGAAGCGGTCTCTACAACCACTTATTTGTTGAATAGATGTCTTACGAAAAAAGCTTGAAAAGCTTACACCGGAAGAGGTATGGTGTGGATTCAAACCGAATCTAAGCCATTTGCGAGTTTTTAGTTCGATAGTTTATAAACATGTGTCGGGTCAACTTAGAAAGAAGTTAGATGACAAGGGAGAGGAAATGGTTTTTGTTGGATAACATTCTACAGGTGGTTACAAACTGTTTGGTGTGAGAAATCAGAAGATTGTAATTAGTTGATATGTTATTTTTGATGAAAATAGCAGTAGTTCCAGTGTAACCGATTGCAGCCAGACAATGCAATATGGTGTAACCAGTTACATGCAGAAAAAACAGAGCCCTACTGTAGAACATACTATAACCGGTTACAGTAACTGATTACACTAGAGTGAACTTCCAACAACACTATTTTTTGATGATCCGGTCACTCCCAAAACTGTTCAGCTGTCCCCTAGAAGATAAACAAGACAAATGGTTTTGCCTTTGAGACTCCAAGAATGCGAGAGATTCCAAGATAATGAAGTCAATAATGAAGGTGATTTCATCCATTTTGGGCTTATGGCCAATCCGAACCGGTGAACACATTGGAGGATTTAAACGGTCCAAAATGGATTTGTGCAATGAAAGAGGAGCTGGAATCAATTGATAAGAATGGCACTTGGGAGTTGGTCGATCTACCTTATGGTAAGAATTCGATTGGTGTGCGTTGGGTCTATAAAGTGAAGGAAAATCCCAAAGGCAAGATAATCAAGTATATGGCTCGATTGGTAGCGAAAGGTTTTTTGCAACGTGAAGGTATAAACTTTGAGGAAGTGTTTTCACCTGTGGCTAGGCTTGAGACCATTTGTTTGGTTGCTGGTATTGCGAATAACAACAATTGAGGCATTTATCAAATGGACGTCAAATCTGCATTTTTGAATGGTCCACTTGATGAAGAGGTCTATGTTGAACAGTCCCCCGGATTTGTAGTGAAGAATCAAGAGATGAGGTACTACAAGTTGGACAAAGCATTGTATGGCTTAAAACAAGCTCCAAGAGCTTGGAACAAGCGTATTGATGGCTTTCTTGTTGATATTAGTTTCAAGCGATGTGTGTCTGAACATGGCGTCTATGTGAGATCATATGTTAATGATGGTGTGATCATTCTTTGCCTATATGTGGATGATCTTTTGATTACCGGCAGCTGTGAGAAGAGTATCTCAAGGTTCAAGAAGGAACTCATGAATGAGTTTGAGATGATGGACCTTGAGATTATGAGATACTTTCTTGGCATAGAGTTCCAACGGTAAAAAATGGGACTGCTCATGCACCAGAGGAGGTATGCACTTGAGATCTTGAAGAGGTGTGAAATGGAGCATTGCAATGCTGCCATTACACCATGTAAAGCAAGGCTATAGCTGTCTAAGAGTGAGGATGAGCAAGATGTGGATCCAACTCAATATCAGAGATTGATTGGATCATTGCGTTATTTGTGCAATACGCGATCAGACTTGGCATTCAGTGTCGGTATTGCTAGTAGATTCATGGAGAGACCTAAGGTGCCTCATATGGCGGCGATAAAGAGGATTCTTAGATATGTTAAAGGAACTCTTGGTTGTGGAATTCTGTTTTCGGCATCAGATACGGGTCGGAAATGTGATTTACTTGGTTTCACCGATTCCAATTGGTGCGGTGATAGAGATGATAGAAAGTCAACAAATGGATTCATCTTTATGTTTTATAGGACTTCAATCTCTTGGTGTTCGAAAAAGGAACCAGTGGTAGCACTCTCATCTTGTGAGGCTGAGTATATTTGGGGATCGTCGTGTGCTTGCCAAGCCATGTGGCTTATGAATCTATTGAAGGAGTTGGGTAGCAATGAGGGTGAGGCTACTACACTTCTTGTGGATAATATTTCTGCTATTAATCTTGCGAAGAATCCGATTCCACACGGAAGGAGCAAGCATATAGAGATGCAGTTTCATTATTTGAGGGAACTATTGAGTGATGGAAAGTTACGATTGGAATATTGTCGGAGCGAGGACCAAGTGGCCGATTTGTTAACCAAGGGACTAACAAATGAAGTTACTCCTCATTGTTGACAATGCCAATTTGATTACTCATCCTCAATTACTCTCTCTCTCTCTCTCTCTCTCTCTCTCTCTCTCTCTCTCTCTCTCTCTCTCTCTTAATTTCTCTCAATTTCTTTAATCTTCATCTTCTTCAATTGAACCAAATTCTCCATTGATACACCTTGATTGTTTTGTATGTTCTAACAAAGGCAAGATAATTAATAAATTGTATCTAGATATTAATCAAATAATCATTCAAATAATTACAAGATGAAAAAAAATATTATGTTTAGGACTTTAAACATAAAATAGGCCAGTGATGAAAATAAATTAATCAAATCCGATAATACTTAAAACCAAAATAAGATGAGAAAAAATTGAAAATAACTGTAGTGGGATAACACATTTCTTATGTTATTATAACGAGGAGATGGTGGATTTGGTCTTACCATATTGATGTTTTAATTTTGATTCTTATTTATGTTATGCAATGACATGATTACTCGAATATGAGATGGTTTGATTAACATGATTACTCAAGTATGAGATGGATTGGTTGTAGAAAAAATGTGAATTTATTAGATGAAAATAGGTATAGAACAAATGAGATAAATGCATACTTTAGGAAAAACGGGTATAGAAAAAATGAGATAGAATAAGAAAATTTCTTTAGCCACCTCCCTATGGGGGTCACTCCCAGCGAAAATTCCAAATTATCCCTGCTTCGGAAGTTCATTTCCGAAAGCGTCTTTTTTTGAAAAAATTGACTTATTTCGGAAGTTCATTTCCGAAAACATTATTTCGGAAGTGAACTTCCGAAATACTGCGATTTCTGCAGATTTATCAAAACACTCCCCCTCCCCCAATCATTTACCCTAAATCAAAACAAAAAGTGGCAAAGGCGAAAATTTGTGCAAACAAAATTCCAAAGCTGCATCAAGGCTCCAATCACACTGCTAAACAACATTCAAAAGCCCTCAATCCTAACACTTTGTAAGTTTTGAAATTTTTAGATCTATTATTCAAATGCATGTTATTTAGGGTTTTAATTGCATAAATGATATATGGTTAGGTTGTTAGTAGTATTTAGGTTGTTTAGAAGCATTTTGATTTGGTTTGAAGTTTGGTTTAGGGGTCTGCCATGGAAGTTGCAGAAAACTCCATCGCAGGGGTGTTTCGGAAGTTCATTTCCGAAAACACCTCCATCCCAGTTTTCGGAAATGAACTTCCGAAATGTATCAGAAGTTCAAATTTTTTTGTTTTTTATTTTGTCTCGCATATTAATCGATTTCAATTGTTTACAGGATCATGTCAGACAATCAACCAGCACGCAGGACTGCGTCTTCTAGAGAGGGTAGGGAGTGTCCGTTTTAATTTGCAAGTACTTTATTTTTAACGCCTTTGTTTATTGTGCCTGTTTCTTTGAAGTTTGTGTCCCTTTCTTCTTTTATAAAAGGAGGTCTCATGGACCTTTCTTTCTTCATTTTTACGCAGGAATGGGTGGCGCTAAGGGAAGAAAGGGTTCTTCAAAGAAGGAGGTGAAGGAGGTGAAGGAGAAGAAGAAGGTTTTGACTGGTTCTGCTTCTCGTCCCCTGGGGGTCCATGGCTCGGACGTGCAGACTCAGTCTTCAGGCGTGATCAACGCTGATGGTTCTGATACTGAGTGGGATGAGGATTGGTATAATTATCTTCATTCGGAGGAGTTCGCTCGTCGGGAAGAATAACGTGTTTTTATTTTGTTTGATGTGTATTTTGTAACGCTCGTCGGGCAGAATAACGTGTTTTTGTTTTGTTTGACGTGTTTTGTTTTGTTTTGTTCTGATTTCGGATTGTATCGCACAGTGTTTTTGTATTGGATTTATCATCTTAGTTTTTGGATTGTTCTGATTTCAATATGTAGATTCTTGGGTTTCATCGCCGCGAACACTATCCATCTTCTGGATTATAAACATAGAACTTTGACATTCCCAGCGCACCCCTTTGTTTGATTTTTTTGTAATGACGTTCCCTGATCAGGTAAGAAATGTGGACACATGTGCCTACGTAAGCCTTCTAAGACGGTTACCTTCTAAGAAATGTGGTAACACTTTCCTACTTAAAAGCCTACGTAACAAAAATTGGGAAGCTCCACAGCCACGCCCTATTTAAAAGAATAAAAAACCTTTTGAAATTTCGAAGTTCCCTTTTCCTTCTCCCCACCACTCTCAGACGGTTAACTTCTAAAACACTTTCCTATTTAAAAGCTTCTCACCCATTTTTCTTTCAAAATATCTGTTGAAAGTATTTGTGGGTAAATATTTTCGGTAATATATCGTATCCACAGGGATTGGTTAATATCACTGTCGTTCTATAGTTGTTTATTTTGAGTTAGGAAAATTGAGTTGGTTTGTTTTATGATTCTAATAATATCAAAAGTAAACAATAAATTAAAAGCGAGTAATGAACTGTTGTTAACGATTAGAGAAATATGTTGAACCTTAGGTTTCATCAACCTATTCCTATACAATTATCAATTAATTCACAATTGAACAATCTTTTGAATCATTATCTTCACTTATCCTCAAATAAGATTCCATGTCTGCAAATCAAATTAGATAACTTTTACCGGTATGAGATTCGATCTCTCCAAATATCAATATCGATAATAGTAATTAAGAACGATAATTATGAAAACCCAATTACAATTCCATCTCTGCAAATTGCAATTGAATCAATATAGTAACCTAGGGCAAAAGTTAAATCCTTTCTTTCGATCAAAGATTCAACGATAATTTAAGAATAAAAACAAGATTTCTTATTGATAATGAATTCAAGCAATTGTTCACAGGAATTAATTAATGGTATTGTATATTCATAGGTTAACTACTACCTTAGATTCAACAAGAGGGGTTTAGCTCTCCATAGACATGAAGAACACACAAAGATTAATGGAAGAATTCATCTTCATCAAAGGAATGTCTTCGCTTGATAGAGAATTGGTCTTCAATTGATGATTGTGGCTGCACCTTCAGATTGCTCTCCTAATTTCGCTCTTCCCAAAGTTCTCTAACCACCCTTTTTCTCTTGGAAGCTAGGGCTTTTAAACAGAATTTTTGGGCTTTTAACGCCGAGGCCGCGGCGCGGCAACGGGCTGGCGCGGCGCGCCCCTCAAACAGAGATAATTTCGCGGCGCAAGGAAGAACTCTCGCGGCGCGACCTTTGCAAAAACCAACTTTTTCCTTTTCCTTTGAGACTTCAAGCTCTCTATCCTCCTCATGTTCTTCTTAAGTTCCAATTCAGCTCAAAAACCTGCAACAATAATACCCACAAGTGATTCGATTTGCTTTACACATGAACTAACTTATTCAGTTCAATTCTTAATAAAAACCTATAGATTCATCACTTTTTGCATTGGTTTGGAGACTAAATCACTTCTATTAACACATGAATTTACCATTAATTTACTCCTAACAAACTCTCCCCAACTTAGAGTTTTGTTTGTCCCTAAACAAAATTACTTACCTCCAGCAAAGTTTACCGACACTCATGCAACAAGTTTTTTTCAAAAAGTTTTTCTCAAGTGGTTCAATCCAGTAACTAAGTCAAATACTCCTCTTCTACCTGCAAACTCAGAATATACACATGAAACAAACTTTGAAAGCAAATTACCTCCAGAAGTTCAAAACACTACACAATTGTAATTGAATCAGCACTAATCACTCTTATCAAAAAGTATGATGAATAAAGGAGGGGTTAAACACTCATCCAAACAATTAAATCAACAAAGATCCATATCATACGTTCACCAAATTGTTAGCATCAAGTCTTGTGGAATCTGAGAATCAGAAGGTCTTTCTATGGTTGTAATGTGGTTTAGATTCAAAGAAAAGAAGATAATCAAGGGTTGTTCCTAATATAGGGAAGCATCCAATTCATAACTTATTTCTTTTTCTCTAAAACTCTAATTCCTTTACCTGTCCATCTTTTTTTCATTCATTCGTAGCTTGATTCTTCTTTTTCACTTTTTTTTTCAACAATCTTTATATTCAAACGTTGTTACTTCTCTTTTTTTTTTTTCAAGCTACGACTTCTTTTATCTTTCACCGATTACCATAAGTACTTACTCTTCTTTTGAATGTGACTCTCCCCAACTTGGAGATCAACCTGTATTCAGATTATATGAATGCTCCCCTACTTTCTAAAAAGGTCAAAGAGAAAACACATCACCAAATTTTATGGTTGATGGTCCAGAACAAAACTTTTTATTGAGATCAAAACTCACCAGCTATTTCCTTGGTGCATATTATGATACTTACCTTGACCTCAGGCTCAAAGAATGGTTAGCAAAAGGATCACACTCTCACAGAAGAAAATAATTTGTGCATTAGAATAGGCTAAAAGAACTCTCAGATTCAAACAAGTGCCTAAATCACTTTCACCGATTTCCACAGACGATGCAACAAATGGTTTAGCATGATACAAACAAGTCAAAACAATTGATGGTCTCCTGCATATAGTAAACAATGGAAAGCTTTCCTCACAATGGTTAGGGCTAAGCTGATCCAACAAACAATGTACCATAAAGAACTTCTGACAGTATTTACTAACACCTTAAGTTTCATTGCACATATTAAAAGTTTGAGTTCAAAAATTCATACCTGCTTTGTTACTTATTGAAAAAGAGAGTGAAACTGAAAAATTTTGAACATTCACTTCCTACCACTTTCATACATGTTGCTTCATTGTTGATACTTCACTTGAGATTCTCGTTTTATTATGGGACTACTTACTCTAACTGGAAGCAAATAACAAACATAAAAGCATAAAATTGAAAAATTCAAAAGAGTAAATCCACCCCCAAACTTGAACTAAACATTGACCTCAATGTTTCGTAACAAGCCCGAGAGGGTTGACTCACAGAGGGTATTGCAATATCAATTGCCTCTTCCTAGCTTTTACCAGAAAGGTTCCCTTATTATTTCCTGAAATAAAAATAAACAAAACAAAATAAAACATTAGAAGTGTGGGTTACCTCCCACGAAGTGCTTCGTTTAACGTCGCATGGCTCGACGGTTCATGATTTCAAGGAACTAAAAATGGTGCATGCTGCTCCATTCCCCCGAAGAAATCTTTTAACCGTTTTCCATTAATGGTTCTCCTCTCTTTTGTTAGTGGATTCTCTACCATAATGGCACCGTGGTCGCATATATCTTTTACTATCAGTGGTCCAGACCATTTTGTTGTTGCTTTACCCGAGAGACATCTTAGTTTTGAGTTGCACAGGAGTACCTCTTGTCCAACTTGGAAGTAGCTCGGAGTTTGAGTTTTGTCTTCCTTGGTTGCTCCCTTAGTTGCATCGATTTGGAAGCTGTCACTCTTGTTCTTAAGATGCTTCTTGGCCTTGAACAGAGTAAAATTTACCTCTTCATCTTGCACCCTTATTTTCATGATCCCTTCATCCAGATCAATCATCACTCGAGCGGTTTTCATGAATGGCCTTCCTAGAATCACAGGTACCTCATGATCTTCTTCCATGTCAACAACCACAAAGTCTACCGGGAAAAAGAATTTGTCTACTTTAATTAGCAGATCCTGAATCACTCCATAGGGTGAAGTGATGAACTTGTCGGCCAATTGTAAAGTCATACTAGTGGGCTTCATCACAATATTCCCTAGCTTCTTGACAATGGATAAAGGGATTAGGTTGATGCTCGACCCCAGACCAATTAACCCATCGCCAGTGAAATTACCTCCAATATTTAATGGTAAGGTTACTCGCCCCGGATCGGATTCCTTTCTTGGAGTAGTTCTTTGGATTATAGCACTACATTGAGCATCAAGCACCACAGTTTCTTCATCTATGCATCCCTTTTTCTTTGTGAGCATTTTCTTCATAAATTTAGCATATTTGGGCATTTGCTCTAATGCTTCGGCAAATGGTATGTTTATATGGAGTTGCTTGAAGATGCTCATAAACCTGTTATATTGCCTGGCATTGTCTGACTTTGACGGAGCGTGGGGGTATGGTAGATGTTGGCTTGGTATCACAGGATCTACCTTCTTTTTCTTAGAACTTTTTCTTTTCTCTGTCATCCCTCTTTCTTTCTTGGTCTCATCTATTTCTCTTTCAGCATCTTTGCTCATGGTGCTCACTATGATTTCATTCTCCTCATCTTCCGCAGCCTGATTATTATCCTCTTTCTCGGTATCATTGATTTCAACTTCTTTCTCAGCACCTTTCTGACCGGTTCTAGTCGTCACTGCTTTACAATGCTCTTTAGGATTATCTTGAGTGTTGGCGGAGAATGTTGCATTTGACTGAGTAGCTGCAATTTGTTTAGCCAGTTGCCCTACTTGAGTTTCCAGATTTTTAATTGCAGCTTCCTGGTTCTTCTGATTTGTCATTGACATTTGCATGAATTGATTCATGGTCTCTTCCCACTTAGATTGTCCTCCTTGTTGTTGTGGCGGCGGTTGATTGTATGGTTGAAAAGTTTGTTGCTGGTACCCTTGATTGTTGGGTCTTTGTTGATACCCTTGGTTGCTATTCCTCGGAGGATAACCTTGTTGGTATGGCTGATTTTGATATTGATTCTGCCTTTGTCCTTGGTTGTTGTTCATGTAGTTTACTTCTTCTTCTAGGACTGGTGGACAGAATCCTGTTTGATGATTGCCCTTGCATAATTCACACTTCGCAACCTGATAAGAATTGGATATCCCGTTCAGCTCCTTAAGTTGTTGTGGTAGTTTGGACATTTGTTGTGTCAAAATTTCCACTTGTGAAGTTAGCAATTTATTCTGAGCAAGTAGAGCATCACTGTTGTTCAACTCCAACATTCCGGGTTTCTTATCTCTTACCGTTCGATCATGATTGCCTTGACGGTCATTTAGAGCCATTCGCTCTATTATCTGAGTAGCTTCTTCAGGTGTTTTGGACATGAGTGAACCACCAGCTGTGGCGTCCAAGAGTGTCTTGTTTGTAGCTGTGAGACCGTTACGGAACATATGGATTTGATCAACGTCTGTAAACCCGTGTCCTTTGCACTTTCTCAACATAGCTTTATACCTTTCCCATGCTTCATTCAAGGATTCATTACTACCTTGAGAAAAGACTGCTATTGCTGTTTTTGCTTCGAAGAATCGGTTTTGAGAGTAAAACCTTTCCAGAAATTTTTCTTCCAATGTGTTCCAATTAGTCATCACTGCTTCGGGTTGATCCAGATACCAATCTTTTGCCTTAGATAACAAAGAGTGTGGGAACAACCTCTTAAATAATGCTTCCTCATCAGCTTGAGCGACACCTGTGGTACCCGCTAACTCATAGAATCGAGTAAGATGCGTGTACGGGTCTTCATGGTCCAATCCGGCGAAAGGACTTGCACAAATCAATTGTATGATACCGGTCTTCAGTTCTGTCGGTCGCCCGTTGGCGGCAGTTCTAGCGAACTGAGGATTGAGTCTTGGACTATTAGCACATGGACCATTAGCCGCCATGTTGCCAACAGTAGGTTGTAAAATAACTTCCGGTTCTTCTTCCGTGAATAGTTTGTGAAAGAAGAGTCCTTCTTGCGACTCGTCAATGGTTTCAAGTTGTTGTGACGATGTCGCGGTTGTGTTGTCTCTTGCTTTTGCTATGTTTGCTCTTCTTCGTGCTTTGCTATTTAGCCTCCTAGCGGTCCTTTCGATCTCGGGATCAAAAAGAAGTTGGTCACTGGGAACTTTGCTGCGCATACACGAATTTCTGCACAAACTAACAAATACGTGAAACAACTAAAATAAAGAAAATAAAATTTAAAACTCAAAATAAGAACTATTGCAATGCGTGCAATATTGACACCAATCCCCGGCAACGGCGCCAATTTGTTAAAAGTATTTGTGGGTAAATATTTTCGGTAATATATCGTATCCACAGGGATTGGTTAATATCACTGCCGTTCTATAGTTGTTTATTTTGAGTTAGGAAAATTGAGTTGGTTTGTTTTATGATTCTAATAATATCAAAAGTAAACAATAAATTAAAAGCGAGTAATGAACTGTTGTTAACGATTAGAGAAATATGTTGAACCTTAGGTTTCATCAACCTATTCCTATACAATTATCAATTAATTCACAATTGAACAATCTTTTGAATCATTATCTTCACTTATCCTCAAATAAGATTCCATGTCTGCAAATCAAATTAGATAACTTTTACCGGTATGAGATTCGATCTCTCCAAATATCAATATCGATAATAGTAATTAAGAACGATAATTATGAAAACCCAATTACAATTCCATCTCTGCAAATTGCAATTCAATCAATATAGTAACCTAGGGCAAAAGTTAAATCCTTTCTTTCGATCAAAGATTCAACGATAATTTAAGAATAAAAACAAGATTTCTTATTGATAATGAATTCAAGCAATTGTTCACAGGAATTAATTAATGGTATTGTATATTCATAGGTTAACTACTACCTTAGATTCAACAAGAGGGGTTTAGCTCTCCATAGACATGAAGAACACACAAAGATTAATGGAAGAATTCATCTTCATCAAAGGAATGTCTTCGCTTGATAGAGAATTGGTCTTCAATTGATGATTGTGGCTGCACCTTCAGATTGCTCTCCTAATTTCGCTCTTCCCAAAGTTCTCTAACCACCCTTTTTCTCTTGGAAGCTAGGGCTTTTAAACAGAATTTTTGGGCTTTTAACGCCGAGGCCGCGGCGCGGCAACGGGCTGGCGCGGCGCGCCCCTCAAACAGAGATAATTTCGCGGCGCAAGGAAGAACTCTCGCGGCGCGACCTTTGCAAAAACCAACTTTTTCCTTTTCCTTTGAGACTTCAAGCTCTCTATCCTCCTCATGTTCTTCTTAAGTTCCAATTCAGCTCAAAAACCTGCAACAATAATACCCACAAGTGATTCGATTTGCTTTACACATGAACTAACTTATTCAGTTCAATTCTTAATAAAAACCTATAGATTCATCACTTTTTGCATTGGTTTGGAGACTAAATCACTTCTATTAACACATGAATTTACCATTAATTTACTCCTAACAAACTCTCCCCAACTTAGAGTTTTGTTTGTCCCTAAACAAAATTACTTACCTCCAGCAAAGTTTACCGACACTCATGCAACAAGTTTTTTTCAAAAAGTTTTTCTCAAGTGGTTCAATCCAGTAACTAAGTCAAATACTCCTCTTCTACCTGCAAACTCAGAATATACACATGAAACAAACTTTGAAAGCAAATTACCTCCAGAAGTTCAAAACACTACACAATTGTAATTGAATCAGCACTAATCACTCTTATCAAAAAGTATGATGAATAAAGGAGGGGTTAAACACTCATCCAAACAATTAAATCAACAAAGATCCATATCATACGTTCACCAAATTGTTAGCATCAAGTCTTGTGGAATCTGAGAATCAGAAGGTCTTTCTATGGTTGTAATGTGGTTTAGATTCAAAGAAAAGAAGATAATCAAGGGTTGTTCCTAATATAGGGAAGCATCCAATTCATAACTTATTTCTTTTTCTCTAAAACTCTAATTCCTTTACCTGTCCATCTTTTTTTCATTCATTCGTAGCTTGATTCTTCTTTTTCACTTTTTTTTTCAATAATCTTTATATTCAAACGTTGTTACTTCTCTTTTTTTTTTTCAAGCTACGACTTCTTTTATCTTTCACCGATTACCATAAGTACTTACTCTTCTTTTGAATGTGACTCTCCCCAACTTGGAGATCAACCTGTATTCAGATTATATGAATGCTCCCCTACTTTCTAAAAAGGTCAAAGAGAAAACACATCACCAAATTTTATGGTTGATGGTCCAGAACAAAACTTTTTATTGAGATCAAAACTCACCAGCTATTTCCTTGGTGCATATTATGATACTTACCTTGACCTCAGGCTCAAAGAATGGTTAGCAAAAGGATCACACTCTCACAGAAGAAAATAATTTGTGCATTAGAATAGGCTAAAAGAACTCTCAGATTCAAACAAGTGCCTAAATCACTTTCACCGATTTCCACAGACGATGCAACAAATGGTTTAGCATGATACAAACAAGTCAAAACAATTGATGGTCTCCTGCATATAGTAAACAATGGAAAGCTTTCCTCACAATGGTTAGGGCTAAGCTGATCCAACAAACAATGTACCATAAAGAACTTCTGACAGTATTTACTAACACCTTAAGTTTCATTGCACATATTAAAAGTTTGAGTTCAAAAATTCATACCTGCTTTGTTACTTATTGAAAAAGAGAGTGAAACTGAAAAATTTTGAACATTCACTTCCTACCACTTTCATACATGTTGCTTCATTGTTGATACTTCACTTGAGATTCTCGTTTTATTATGGGACTACTTACTCTAACTGGAAGCAAATAACAAACATAAAAGCATAAAATTGAAAAATTCAAAAGAGTAAATCCACCCCCAAACTTGAACTAAACATTGACCTCAATGTTTCGTAACAAGCCCGAGAGGGTTGACTCACAGAGGGTATTGCAATATCAATTGCCTCTTCCTAGCTTTTACCAGAAAGGTTCCCTTATTATTTCCTGAAATAAAAATAAACAAAACAAAATAAAACATTAGAAGTGTGGGTTACCTCCCACGAAGTGCTTCGTTTAACGTCGCATGGCTCGACGGTTCATGATTTCAAGGAACTAAAAATGGTGCATGCTGCTCCATTCCCCCGAAGAAATCTTTTAACCGTTTTCCATTAATGGTTCTCCTCTCTTTTGTCAGTGGATTCTCTACCATAATGGCACCGTGGTCGCATATATCTTTTACTATCAGTGGTCCAGACCATTTTGTTGTTGCTTTACCCGAGAGACATCTTAGTTTTGAGTTGCACAGGAGTACCTCTTGTCCAACTTGGAAGTAGCTCGGAGTTTGAGTTTTGTCTTCCTTGGTTGCTCCCTTAGTTGCATCGATTTGGAAGCTGTCACTCTTGTTCTTAAGATGCTTCTTGGCCTTGAACAGAGTAAAATTTACCTCTTCATCTTGCACCCTTATTTTCATGATCCCTTCATCCAGATCAATCATCACTCGAGCGGTTTTCATGAATGGCCTTCCTAGAATCACAGGTACCTCATGATCTTCTTCCATGTCAACAACCACAAAGTCTACCGGGAAAAAGAATTTGTCTACTTTAATTAGCAGATCCTGAATCATTCCATAGGGTGAAGTGATGGACTTGTCGGCCAATTGTAAAGTCATACTAGTGGGCTTCATCACAATATTCCCTAGCTTCTTGACAATGGATAAAGGGATTAGGTTGATGCTCGACCCCAGATCAATTAACCCATCGCCAGTGAAATTACCTCCAATATTTAATGGTAAGGTTACTCGCCCCGGATCGGATTCCTTTCTTGGAGTAGTTCTTTGGATTATAGCACTACATTGAGCATCAAGCACCACAGTTTCTTCATCTATGCATCCCTTTTTCTTTGTGAGCATTTTCTTCATAAATTTAGCATATTTGGGCATTTGCTCTAATGCTTCGGCAAATGGTATGTTTATATGGAGTTGCTTGAAGATGCTCATAAACCTGTTATATTGCCTGGCATTGTCTGACTTTGACGGAGCGTGGGGGTATGGTAGATGTTGGCTTGGTATCACAGGATCTACCTTCTTTTTCTTAGAACTTTTTCTTTTCTCTGTCATCCCTCTTTCTTTCTTGGTCTCATCTATTTCTCTTTCAGCATCTTTGCTCATGGTGCTCACTATGATTTCATTCTCCTCATCTTCCGCAGCCTGATTATTATCCTCTTTCTCGGTATCATTGATTTCAACTTCTTTCTCAGCACCTTTCTGACCGGTTCTAGTCGTCACTGCTTTACAATGCTCTTTAGGATTATCTTGAGTGTTGGCGGAGAATGTTGCATTTGACTGAGTAGCTGCAATTTGTTTAGCCAGTTGCCCTACTTGAGTTTCCAGATTTTTAATTGCAGCTTCCTGGTTCTTCTGATTTGTCATTGACATTTGCATGAATTGATTCATGGTCTCTTCCCACTTAGATTGTCCTCCTTGTTGTTGTGGCGGCGGTTGATTGTATGGTTGAAAAGTTTGTTGCTGGTACCCTTGATTGTTGGGTCTTTGTTGATACCCTTGGTTGCTATTCCTCGGAGGATAACCTTGTTGGTATGGCTGATTTTGATATTGATTCTGCCTTTGTCCTTGGTTGTTGTTCATGTAGTTTACTTCTTCTTCTAGGACTGGTGGACAGAATCCTGTTTGATGATTGCCCTTGCATAATTCACACTTCGCAACCTGATAAGAATTGGATATCCCGTTCAGCTCCTTAAGTTGTTGTGGTAGTTTGGACATTTGTTGTGTCAAAATTTCCACTTGTGAAGTTAGCAATTTATTCTGAGCAAGTAGAGCATCACTGTTGTTCAACTCCAACATTCCGGGTTTCTTATCTCTTACCGTTCGATCATGATTGCCTTGACGGTCATTTAGAGCCATTCGCTCTATTATCTGAGTAGCTTCTTCAGGTGTTTTGGACATGAGTGAACCACCAGCTGTGGCGTCCAAGAGTGTCTTGTTTGTAGCTGTGAGACCGTTACGGAACATATGGATTTGATCAACGTCTGTAAACCCGTGTCCTTTGCACTTTCTCAACATAGCTTTATACCTTTCCCATGCTTCATTCAAGGATTCATTACTACCTTGAGAAAAGACTGTTATTGCTGTTTTTGCTTCGAAGAATCGGTTTTGAGAGTAAAACCTTTCCAGAAATTTTTCTTCCAATGTGTTCCAATTAGTCATCACTGCTTCGGGTTGATCCAGATACCAATCTTTTGCCTTAGATAACAAAGAGTGTGGGAACAACCTCTTAAATAATGCTTCCTCATCAGCTTGAGCGACACCTGTGGTACCCGCTAACTCATAGAATCGAGTAAGATGCGTGTACGGGTCTTCATGGTCCAATCCGGCGAAAGGACTTGCACAAATCAATTGTATGATACCGGTCTTCAGTTCTGTCGGTCGCCCGTTGGCGGCAGTTCTAGCGAACTGAGGATTGAGTCTTGGACTATTAGCACATGGACCATTAGCCGCCATGTTGCCAACAGTAGGTTGTAAAATAACTTCCGGTTCTTCTTCCGTGAATAGTTTGTGAAAGAAGAGTCCTTCTTGCGACTCGTCAATGGTTTCAAGTTGTTGTGACGATGTCGCGGTTGTGTTGTCTCTTGCTTTTGCTATGTTTGCTCTTCTTCGTGCTTTGCTATTTAGCCTCCTAGCGGTCCTTTCGATCTCGGGATCAAAAAGAAGTTGGTCACTGGGAACTTTGCTGCGCATACACGAATTTCTGCACAAACTAACAAATACGTGAAACAACTAAAATAAAGAAAATAAAATTTAAAACTCAAAATAAGAACTATTGCAATGCGTGCAATATTGACACCAATCCCCGGCAACGGCGCCAATTTGTTAAAAGTATTTGTGGGTAAATATTTTCGGTAATATATCGTATCCACAGGGATTGGTTAATATCACTGCCGTTCTATAGTTGTTTATTTTGAGTTAGGAAAATTGAGTTGGTTTGTTTTATGATTCTAATAATATCAAAAGTAAACAATAAATTAAAAGCGAGTAATGAACTGTTGTTAACGATTAGAGAAATATGTTGAACCTTAGGTTTCATCAACCTATTCCTATACAATTATCAATTAATTCACAATTGAACAATCTTTTGAATCATTATCTTCACTTATCCTCAAATAAGATTCCATGTCTGCAAATCAAATTAGATAACTTTTACCGGTATGAGATTCGATCTCTCCAAATATCAATATCGATAATAGTAATTAAGAACGATAATTATGAAAACCCAATTACAATTCCATCTCTGCAAATTGCAATTCAATCAATATAGTAACCTAGGGCAAAAGTTAAATCCTTTCTTTCGATCAAAGATTCAACGATAATTTAAGAATAAAAACAAGATTTCTTATTGATAATGAATTCAAGCAATTGTTCACAGGAATTAATTAATGGTATTGTATATTCATAGGTTAACTACTACCTTAGATTCAACAAGAGGGGTTTAGCTCTCCATAGACATGAAGAACACACAAAGATTAATGGAAGAATTCATCTTCATCAAAGGAATGTCTTCGCTTGATAGAGAATTGGTCTTCAATTGATGATTGTGGCTGCACCTTCAGATTGCTCTCCTAATTTCGCTCTTCCCAAAGTTCTCTAACCACCCTTTTTCTCTTGGAAGCTAGGGCTTTTAAACAGAATTTTTGGGCTTTTAACGCCGAGGCCGCGGCGCGGCAACGGGCTGGCGCGGCGCGCCCCTCAAACAGAGATAATTTCGCGGCGCAAGGAAGAACTCTCGCGGCGCGACCTTTGCAAAAACCAACTTTTTCCTTTTCCTTTGAGACTTCAAGCTCTCTATCCTCCTCATGTTCTTCTTAAGTTCCAATTCAGCTCAAAAACCTGCAACAATAATACCCACAAGTGATTCGATTTGCTTTACACATGAACTAACTTATTCAGTTCAATTCTTAATAAAAACCTATAGATTCATCACTTTTTGCATTGGTTTGGAGACTAAATCACTTCTATTAACACATGAATTTACCATTAATTTACTCCTAACAAACTCTCCCCAACTTAGAGTTTTGTTTGTCCCTAAACAAAATTACTTACCTCCAGCAAAGTTTACCGACACTCATGCAACAAGTTTTTTTCAAAAAGTTTTTCTCAAGTGGTTCAATCCAGTAACTAAGTCAAATACTCCTCTTCTACCTGCAAACTCAGAATATACACATGAAACAAACTTTGAAAGCAAATTACCTCCAGAAGTTCAAAACACTACACAATTGTAATTGAATCAGCACTAATCACTCTTATCAAAAAGTATGATGAATAAAGGAGGGGTTAAACACTCATCCAAACAATTAAATCAACAAAGATCCATATCATACGTTCACCAAATTGTTAGCATCAAGTCTTGTGGAATCTGAGAATCAGAAGGTCTTTCTATGGTTGTAATGTGGTTTAGATTCAAAGAAAAGAAGATAATCAAGGGTTGTTCCTAATATAGGGAAGCATCCAATTCATAACTTATTTCTTTTTCTCTAAAACTCTAATTCCTTTACCTGTCCATCTTTTTTTCATTCATTCGTAGCTTGATTCTTCTTTTTCACTTTTTTTTTCAACAATCTTTATATTCAAACGTTGTTACTTCTCTTTTTTTTTTTCAAGCTACGACTTCTTTTATCTTTCACCGATTACCATAAGTACTTACTCTTCTTTTGAATGTGACTCTCCCCAACTTGGAGATCAACCTGTATTCAGATTATATGAATGCTCCCCTACTTTCTAAAAAGGTCAAAGAGAAAACACATCACCAAATTTTATGGTTGATGGTCCAGAACAAAACTTTTTATTGAGATCAAAACTCACCAGCTATTTCCTTGGTGCATATTATGATACTTACCTTGACCTCAGGCTCAAAGAATGGTTAGCAAAAGGATCACACTCTCACAGAAGAAAATAATTTGTGCATTAGAATAGGCTAAAAGAACTCTCAGATTCAAACAAGTGCCTAAATCACTTTCACCGATTTCCACAGACGATGCAACAAATGGTTTAGCATGATACAAACAAGTCAAAACAATTGATGGTCTCCTGCATATAGTAAACAATGGAAAGCTTTCCTCACAATGGTTAGGGCTAAGCTGATCCAACAAACAATGTACCATAAAGAACTTCTGACAGTATTTACTAACACCTTAAGTTTCATTGCACATATTAAAAGTTTGAGTTCAAAAATTCATACCTGCTTTGTTACTTATTGAAAAAGAGAGTGAAACTGAAAAATTTTGAACATTCACTTCCTACCACTTTCATACATGTTGCTTCATTGTTGATACTTCACTTGAGATTCTCGTTTTATTATGGGACTACTTACTCTAACTGGAAGCAAATAACAAACATAAAAGCATAAAATTGAAAAATTCAAAAGAGTAAATCCACCCCCAAACTTGAACTAAACATTGACCTCAATGTTTCGTAACAAGCCCGAGAGGGTTGACTCACAGAGGGTATTGCAATATCAATTGCCTCTTCCTAGCTTTTACCAGAAAGGTTCCCTTATTATTTCCTGAAATAAAAATAAACAAAACAAAATAAAACATTAGAAGTGTGGGTTACCTCCCACGAAGTGCTTCGTTTAACGTCGCATGGCTCGACGGTTCATGATTTCAAGGAACTAAAAATGGTGCATGCTGCTCCATTCCCCCGAAGAAATCTTTTAACCGTTTTCCATTAATGGTTCTCCTCTCTTTTGTCAGTGGATTCTCTACCATAATGGCACCGTGGTCGCATATATCTTTTACTATCAGTGGTCCAGACCATTTTGTTGTTGCTTTACCCGAGAGACATCTTAGTTTTGAGTTGCACAGGAGTACCTCTTGTCCAACTTGGAAGTAGCTCGGAGTTTGAGTTTTGTCTTCCTTGGTTGCTCCCTTAGTTGCATCGATTTGGAAGCTGTCACTCTTGTTCTTAAGATGCTTCTTGGCCTTGAACAGAGTAAAATTTACCTCTTCATCTTGCACCCTTATTTTCATGATCCCTTCATCCAGATCAATCATCACTCGAGCGGTTTTCATGAATGGCCTTCCTAGAATCACAGGTACCTCATGATCTTCTTCCATGTCAACAACCACAAAGTCTACCGGGAAAAAGAATTTGTCTACTTTAATTAGCAGATCCTGAATCATTCCATAGGGTGAAGTGATGGACTTGTCGGCCAATTGTAAAGTCATACTAGTGGGCTTCATCACAATATTCCCTAGCTTCTTGACAATGGATAAAGGGATTAGGTTGATGCTCGACCCCAGATCAATTAACCCATCGCCAGTGAAATTACCTCCAATATTTAATGGTAAGGTTACTCGCCCCGGATCGGATTCCTTTCTTGGAGTAGTTCTTTGGATTATAGCACTACATTGAGCATCAAGCACCACAGTTTCTTCATCTATGCATCCCTTTTTCTTTGTGAGCATTTTCTTCATAAATTTAGCATATTTGGGCATTTGCTCTAATGCTTCGGCAAATGGTATGTTTATATGGAGTTGCTTGAAGATGCTCATAAACCTGTTATATTGCCTGGCATTGTCTGACTTTGACGGAGCGTGGGGGTATGGTAGATGTTGGCTTGGTATCACAGGATCTACCTTCTTTTTCTTAGAACTTTTTCTTTTCTCTGTCATCCCTCTTTCTTTCTTGGTCTCATCTATTTCTCTTTCAGCATCTTTGCTCATGGTGCTCACTATGATTTCATTCTCCTCATCTTCCGCAGCCTGATTATTATCCTCTTTCTCGGTATCATTGATTTCAACTTCTTTCTCAGCACCTTTCTGACCGGTTCTAGTCGTCACTGCTTTACAATGCTCTTTAGGATTATCTTGAGTGTTGGCGGAGAATGTTGCATTTGACTGAGTAGCTGCAATTTGTTTAGCCAGTTGCCCTACTTGAGTTTCCAGATTTTTAATTGCAGCTTCCTGGTTCTTCTGATTTGTCATTGACATTTGCATGAATTGATTCATGGTCTCTTCCCACTTAGATTGTCCTCCTTGTTGTTGTGGCGGCGGTTGATTGTATGGTTGAAAAGTTTGTTGCTGGTACCCTTGATTGTTGGGTCTTTGTTGATACCCTTGGTTGCTATTCCTCGGAGGATAACCTTGTTGGTATGGCTGATTTTGATATTGATTCTGCCTTTGTCCTTGGTTGTTGTTCATGTAGTTTACTTCTTCTTCTAGGACTGGTGGACAGAATCCTGTTTGATGATTGCCCTTGCATAATTCACACTTCGCAACCTGATAAGAATTGGATATCCCGTTCAGCTCCTTAAGTTGTTGTGGTAGTTTGGACATTTGTTGTGTCAAAATTTCCACTTGTGAAGTTAGCAATTTATTCTGAGCAAGTAGAGCATCACTGTTGTTCAACTCCAACATTCCGGGTTTCTTATCTCTTACCGTTCGATCATGATTGCCTTGACGGTCATTTAGAGCCATTCGCTCTATTATCTGAGTAGCTTCTTCAGGTGTTTTGGACATGAGTGAACCACCAGCTGTGGCGTCCAAGAGTGTCTTGTTTGTAGCTGTGAGACCGTTACGGAACATATGGATTTGATCAACGTCTGTAAACCCGTGTCCTTTGCACTTTCTCAACATAGCTTTATACCTTTCCCATGCTTCATTCAAGGATTCATTACTACCTTGAGAAAAGACTGTTATTGCTGTTTTTGCTTCGAAGAATCGGTTTTGAGAGTAAAACCTTTCCAGAAATTTTTCTTCCAATGTGTTCCAATTAGTCATCACTGCTTCGGGTTGATCCAGATACCAATCTTTTGCCTTAGATAACAAAGAGTGTGGGAACAACCTCTTAAATAATGCTTCCTCATCAGCTTGAGCGACACCTGTGGTACCCGCTAACTCATAGAATCGAGTAAGATGCGTGTACGGGTCTTCATGGTCCAATCCGGCGAAAGGACTTGCACAAATCAATTGTATGATACCGGTCTTCAGTTCTGTCGGTCGCCCGTTGGCGGCAGTTCTAGCGAACTGAGGATTGAGTCTTGGACTATTAGCACATGGACCATTAGCCGCCATGTTGCCAACAGTAGGTTGTAAAATAACTTCCGGTTCTTCTTCCGTGAATAGTTTGTGAAAGAAGAGTCCTTCTTGCGACTCGTCAATGGTTTCAAGTTGTTGTGACGATGTCGCGGTTGTGTTGTCTCTTGCTTTTGCTATGTTTGCTCTTCTTCGTGCTTTGCTATTTAGCCTCCTAGCGGTCCTTTCGATCTCGGGATCAAAAAGAAGTTGGTCACTGGGAACTTTGCTGCGCATACACGAATTTCTGCACAAACTAACAAATACGTGAAACAACTAAAATAAAGAAAATAAAATTTAAAACTCAAAATAAGAACTATTGCAATGCGTGCAATATTGACACCAATCCCCGGCAACGGCGCCAATTTGTTAAAAGTATTTGTGGGTAAATATTTTCGGTAATATATCGTATCCACAGGGATTGGTTAATATCACTGCCGTTCTATAGTTGTTTATTTTGAGTTAGGAAAATTGAGTTGGTTTGTTTTATGATTCTAATAATATCAAAAGTAAACAATAAATTAAAAGCGAGTAATGAACTGTTGTTAACGATTAGAGAAATATGTTGAACCTTAGGTTTCATCAACCTATTCCTATACAATTATCAATTAATTCACAATTGAACAATCTTTTGAATCATTATCTTCACTTATCCTCAAATAAGATTCCATGTCTGCAAATCAAATTAGATAACTTTTACCGGTATGAGATTCGATCTCTCCAAATATCAATATCGATAATAGTAATTAAGAACGATAATTATGAAAACCCAATTACAATTCCATCTCTGCAAATTGCAATTCAATCAATATAGTAACCTAGGGCAAAAGTTAAATCCTTTCTTTCGATCAAAGATTCAACGATAATTTAAGAATAAAAACAAGATTTCTTATTGATAATGAATTCAAGCAATTGTTCACAGGAATTAATTAATGGTATTGTATATTCATAGGTTAACTACTACCTTAGATTCAACAAGAGGGGTTTAGCTCTCCATAGACATGAAGAACACACAAAGATTAATGGAAGAATTCATCTTCATCAAAGGAATGTCTTCGCTTGATAGAGAATTGGTCTTCAATTGATGATTGTGGCTGCACCTTCAGATTGCTCTCCTAATTTCGCTCTTCCCAAAGTTCTCTAACCACCCTTTTTCTCTTGGAAGCTAGGGCTTTTAAACAGAATTTTTGGGCTTTTAACGCCGAGGCCGCGGCGCGGCAACGGGCTGGCGCGGCGCGCCCCTCAAACAGAGATAATTTCGCGGCGCAAGGAAGAACTCTCGCGGCGCGACCTTTGCAAAAACCAACTTTTTCCTTTGCCTTTGAGACTTCAAGCTCTCTATCCTCCTCATGTTCTTCTTAAGTTCCAATTCAGCTCAAAAACCTGCAACAATAATACCCACAAGTGATTCGATTTGCTTTACACATGAACTAACTTATTCAGTTCAATTCTTAATAAAAACCTATAGATTCATCACTTTTTGCATTGGTTTGGAGACTAAATCACTTCTATTAACACATGAATTTACCATTAATTTACTCCTAACAATATCCCAAATCATTTTCGATCCTAAGTCTTCTTCTTTGATTTAACGTTTTCTATCTCTTGTTACTGCTTTCATCACAATGTCTCGCCGCGGTGGAAGAAATCATCCCGAAAATCGCCGGAGTCAACCATCTCCTGCACATTCTCAACAATCATCCATCAATGCTGCAGGATCAGGCCGTGGTGGTGGTGGCCGTGGCTCTCGCGGTGGACGTACCTCCAATCCTTCTTCCTCCGGACATCCACCTCCTCTGTCATATGCTCCGGCCCCGGTTACCTCTCCTCCGTCTGTTGTTGCAGCTCCGGTTGTTCGTCCATCTGTTTCAGCGCCGTTTGTTCCATCTGTCGCAGCGCCGGTTGCTTCCTTGAGTTCGGCTCTGATCTCCATCGAGAGCCTGATTGCCGAAGTTAAATAGAAGGCTACTCTAGAGTCGGCTCCGTCGTCTCAGAAGGAAAATTGGGAAGGAAAATTCAAGTTCGTGCTAATCATTTTCAGTTGCGAGTGGCTGATAAGGATCTACACCACTATGATGTAAGTATAGTTTGCTCATAAGTTTTTTGTTGTTGTTTATTATGTTGGTAAGTTACAATGTGGTATGGATTTCTAGAGGATCAGGACTTTCTAACCTGTTGCAGCGTCTCCTCCATCGTCTTCATCCGATTAAATAAAGCGAATCGTTCTTGTTTGTTATTTTTCTTCTGTCCAGACCTTTTTTCGGAAGTGCATTTCCGAATTCCTCCAAGGGGGGTGAGTTCGGAGATGAACTTCCGAAACACCACATTTTCTGAAAATGTAACTTTATTTCGCAGATGCATCTCCGAAATCAATATTTTATATTAAAAAAAACACGTTTTCGGAAGTTCATTTCCGAAAACACCTTTTTTTCAAAAAAAAGTACCTTTTCGGAAATGAACTTCCGAAACAAGGGGTAGTGTTGTAAATTCACCAGGGGTGAGCAAGAAGGTTAGGAGGTGGGTGAAGAAATTCTCATAGAATAATACTTAAGCGGATATAGAAAAGATGAGATAAATGTAGACTTTAAAAAACAAGTGTAGATAACCTGTATAGAAATTGCAGAGAAATAATGTGAAATCAATGAGTTGAGTGATGAAGAATAAACATAATAATTCATAATAATATCAAAAGTTCAATTATGAGTCAATTGATTGACAATGACACAACAAGTTCATTGACAATGACTCAACATTGTAACAGTGAAGTTAGTGAATGGTGACTATAATGACTCAATAGATTTGGTGGATTGTGATGTGACTGATAATGTCCGATAATGACTCAATATATATTTGGTGAACTGTAACTAATAATGACTCGATAGTGTAACATTAAATTTGATGGATGATGACTGATATTGATTCAATAAATTATTGATCGATAATGACTCAATGGTAAATTATCAATAAATTGATTTACAATGACACTCAATAGATTATTGACAATGACTTAATAAATTGATTTGAAATGACACTCAATAGGTTATGAGAAAAAGGGATATGCACTGACAGTGTAAAATATTTTTACACTGTCAACCAATCACAATCATGTATCTAATTAAAACACAATTTTAATTTTAAAAAACTAATATGACATGGCAAGTGTAAGGATTTTAATTGGTTGTATGTGTAAAGTTAATTTACACTGTTAGTGCACTACCTTTAAACTCATAGGTTATTGACAATGACTCAAAAGTAAATTTAATGAATATGATTAGTTCCAAACATATTTTTTTACCAAAAGAATAATATCTATAGAAATTAAAAAAATCAATATAATCAATTAAAATTAATTAAATAATATAATATTATTTCAATTATTCAAAACTTAAATAAAATGTTATTAAATTGTATAATATTATATTTTTTAAAATTTTTTTTAAAACTTAAATGTTTACTTAATTCCCTTTGAATTTTTTTAAAAATTATCTTACCCACTAAAAACCTTATATTTTATTAATTAATAAATTAAAAAATATTAATTTATTTTAAATGATTCTTAATCATTTAATTTGACATTGTCAAGTGGATATAACTCCTTGAGATTGATTAGCACATTAGAGCATAAATTTTTTAAATCCTTTTTAATGCATATTTTATTTCATTAGTTATTTTGATAAAAAAACCCAAAAATAAAAATTGTTTTTTGGGTACACAATTTAAGGTGAATAAATAAAGAATGAAAAATTTTACAAAAAATACTAAATTGTATTGGAGGGTCAATAGTGAAATCAGATTGATAATTAATTAATAATGTAACATAAAACAAGTGAAATTATGATGCAATAAAAATCAATATAATCAATCAAATATACGATATTGAAGTTCATCATACCTGATCAGAATGGATCGTCAATGACCTGCAAGTTGTTGGACTTTTTGTGAAGGGGATGTACCTGCAAGGTACTCTGATGCCAAAGTAAGAAGGAGAACAAAGGAGCACAAGTACAAGAATAAGAGTGGTGATAAATGAATTCTTGACCCTCTAGTGAAAGAGAATATTTATAGCCCTCAACATTGGAGACTCCCAGAATCTATGTGTGTAGTGGAGACCAGCACGTGGTCTCTATCTTGGGTTAACCGCTCCTAAGTATTAGGAGAGACGCGGTCTTCTCGGAAGCGCGTAGACTCCGTATGATTTAGAGGCTTGAAGGTGAAGTAACCCTACAAGGAGGAGGGTCCTCGAAGCAGACGTGCAAACTAATGTGTTTGTCAGACGCGCTTGTCCGTGGCCTCGAAGGAGGTCTTGTTTGGGCCACAGACTCGTTTATGAGGTTAGTGGCCTCGCTAGACTTAGCCAAGATTGGGCCATGCTTGTAGTCGGGTAGGTGCATGCCTACGCGAGTGGGAGCTCAATAGGGTCTTTCCGTTAGCTAGGTTGAATTTAGGTCTTGCACTATGTTTGAGCCAAATGTTGGCCCAATCCAGAATAGAAGTAAATAGAGATGAATTAATGTTTATAATTGTATTTTATTTTTAAAAAAATAAAATTATGATAGTCAATATGACAGGATATGTATATCGACTAATATTAATTCTATTGAATACTATTCACAAACTAATTAGTAACGAGTTCATCATTCTATCCAAGATAGAAATTGAAACATTTAAATGCACATATTGTGATATTCTTTTTATTTTTATTTAATTTTATAGATAATTAAAACTTTTATTTAAATGTTAATCAGACAATAATTTAGACAATAATAAAGACAAAATAAAAAATATTATATTTAGGACTTTAAACACAAAATAAGCCAATGATAATAGTAAACTAATCAAATCTCATAAACTCAAAACTAAATAAAGAAGAGAAAAAACTGAAAAATAATTGTAGTGAGATAACACCTTCTAGTATGAAATGATTTGTTTATAAAGATGAGATAAATGTAAACTTTAGAAAAGAAACCGTGGTAAAAAAGATGAGATAAATGTAGACTTTAGAAAAAAATAAGGGTAGAAAATATGAGATAAATATAGACTTTTGAAAAAAATAGAAGTGGATAGCATGGAGTAAAAGTGGTAAGAATTAATATGAAATCAATGGTTGATTAATGAATAATCAATATAGTTATAGATAATAAATCAATAATATATTGATTCAATTTAATTATTCGTCATTTGATTGACAATGACTCAACAATATAATAGTAAATTGGTGCATGGTTAATAACGAATGAGATTGATTCAACCGCCACTGAACATGGTGGGTGGTGATGAATGAGATTGATTCAACAGTCACTCAACATGGTGGATGTTGATGAATGAGATTGATTCAAGAGTCACTCAACATGGTGGATGGTGAATGATAATTACTCAATCAATTGATTGACAATGACTCAACCGTATAATAATAAATTGGTGGATGGTGAATGATAATGACTCAACATGAGATTGATTCAATAGTCACTCAACGTGTGGATGGTGAATGATAATTACTCGACTATGACATGATTTTTTTATCGAAAAAAGTTTGACAGATGAAAATAAATATAAAAAAATGAGATAAATATAAAATTTAGAAAATAAACAAATGTAAAAAAGATGAGATAAATGTAAACTTTAGAAAAAACAAAGATAAAAAAAGATGAAATAAATGTAAACTTTAGAAAAGAAACCGTGGTAAAAAAGATGAAATAAATGTAGACTTTAGAAAAAAATAGAAGTGGATAACATGGAGTAAAAGTGGTAGAGAATTAATATGAATTATATAGTCATCGATAATAAATCAATAATTTATTGATTCAACGTTATATGATCCAATAATTTAATTATCAATCAATTGAGGATGACTCAACAGTATAATGATGAATTGGTGGAGAGTGAATAATAATGACTCAACATGAGATTGACTCGAAAGTTTTTCAACAATATACTCACGTAATTGACAATAAACAGTAAATTGATTTGAAATGACACTCAACAAATTATTGTCAATAGTAAATTCAACACTTATTCATAGAACCAATGATTCAACAGTAAATTGATTTGAAATGACACTCAACAGATTATTGACAATAGTTAATTCAACAAATTGATTGACAATAGTAAATTTAACAGTAGATTGATTTGATATGACACTCAACATATTATTGACAATAATAAGTTGGGTGTATGGTGATTATTTCTAAACATACTTTTTGATAATAATAAATTGAGTGCATGGTGATTATTTCTATACATATTTTTATCAATTATTTGTTCTATTTGTAATGACCCCAAATGTATTGAGACCATGTGGTGTGGACATGTTTGCATGTGAAAATAAATTTAGAAAAGATAAATAAATTTAAACTTTAGAAAAATAACAGAGAAATATTGAAAAATCAATGGGTTGATAGTTGTTGCAGTTGTTGTAATTTTTGTGTGATTGTTTTTGGTGCTTTGGTGTTTTTTTTTTTCTATTCGCATCGGTGTCGACCCACCACAGGTGGGCCACTAATCCGGCTCGTGCGGAGAGGCATGCGCACTGGCCAAGCAAGATTGTTCCGCTTGAGAATCGAACTCGGTATTCCCCGAATACTTCTTTTAGTTCTCTGTTTGTGGCTACTGTAATGATGGTATCTTATGGCATGCTATTTTTATTAGTTTTGTTTTTGAAAAAAAAATATTAATCGAAATAAATCAAAAGTATAAGATTAAATTATTGATTGACAATGACTCAAGAGTATAATCTTACAAAAAAAAAAAAAAACTAACCAATATTGATTCAACAATGATTCAATAAATTGATTGACAAAGACTAACCTGTTGTTGATTGAGAGTAACTCAACAATAAATTTTTCATAAATTTTTTTTTAAATGAAACCTTATATATTAAAAAGGAAACATTACAAAAAATTTTCATAAATTGATTTACAATAACACTCAACAAATTATTTACAATAAATTAAATATATATATATATATATATATATATATATATATATATATATATATATATATATATATATATATATATATATATATATATATATATATAACTCCTTGAGATGATAACACATAAAACAGCATAAATTGTTTTAATTAGTATTTTTAATGCGTATTAAGATTTTATTATTCCCGGTTTTATTTCATTAATTGTTTTGATAAAAATGCCACACAAAAAACCAGTTTTACTTTTTTGGTGCAAGAAAAATAAGTGATTTTAAAAAAAATAAAAATTGAAAAACAAGTAGAGAAATAAATGTAGAGGGTAAAAAAAAAGGTGAAAAACTAGTTGGGACACGCTTTTTATAACTCAAAATATCTCACACATAACTGATAGCGAACAGAGTGCTCATTTCAGTGAGATATATCAATATCACCACAAACAATGGTGCACCCAATAGCAGAGGCAAATGAATATAGCCCCTTCGGCACCCTCACTCCGGACGATTTCTACGCTCGCCACTCAGTGACTCACCACTCCGAGTTTGTTATAAATCCTAGAGGCCTCAAACTCTTCACTCAATGGTGGATCCCTCAGCCTCCAACTAACCTCATCGGAATTCTCGCCGTCGTCCACGGCTACACCGGCGAGTCCAGCTGGCTAATCCAACTAACTTCTGTCTACTTCGCCAAGGCCGGATTCGCCACTTGCGCTATCGACCACCAAGGCCATGGTTTCTCCGACGGTTTAATCGCTCATATCCCTGACATCAATCCCGTCGTCGATGACTGCATCACATTCTTTGAATCCTTCCGTTCACGCTTCGATCCGTCGTTACCTTCGTTTCTCTACTCAGAATCTCTCGGTGGAGCTATCGCGCTTTACATCACTCTCCGCCGAACATTACCGTGGAACGGCCTCGTCCTCAACGGCGCAATGTGTGGGATCAGCGACAAGTTCAAACCGCCGTGGCCGTTGGAACACTTTCTCTCAATCGCAGCTGCAATTATCCCGACGTGGCGCGTCGTTCCCACGCGCGGCTCGATTCCTGACGTTTCGTTCAAGGAGGAGTGGAAGAGGAAGCTTGCAATTGCGAGTCCGAAGAGGACATTGGCGCGTCCACGCGCCTCGACGGCACTGGAATTGTTGAGGATTTGTCGTGAGCTGCAGGGAAGGTATGAGGAAGTGGATGTGCCGTTTCTGGTTGTGCACGGAGGCGACGACGTCGTTTGCGATTCAGGTTGTGTGGAGGAGTTGTATGCACGCGCTAAGAGCAAAGATAAGACGCTGAAGATATATGATGGAATGTGGCACCAGTTGGTTGGAGAATCTGATGAGAGTGTGGAGTTGGTGTTTGGTGATATCTTGGAATGGCTTCGCAAACGCGCCACCGTGGACGGTGCTAGTTAGATAGAGAACCTAACTGTTAGGCTTGTTTAAATTTAATAATTATTTTCTAGTATCTGAGTAAAATATCAAATAATAGTGTGGTTGATTACTATAATAAAAAACTTTGAAGGTCATGGTTCAAAATGGTTCAAAATGCATGTTGTTATGTTAATCCAAATTTCTCATCTGATTTTTATGTTTTTTTTATTATTGTTATTTCAATTTTTTATGTGAAATTTATATTTTGATTGAACACATTGATTTTTATTGATTGTGATAGAAAGGGTGTGTTTGTTTAAAAAAAAAAGATAGAAATTATATTCTCAGACAATTTTGCGACAAGTAGGTCCAAATGAAGAATTATGTTTTCTTTTTTTTTTTATATTAAAGGTTTACCTTGTTTAATAAGATATGTTGTTTAGGATTTGTAATATTTGTTTAAGTTTTAAATATAGTTGACAAACATTTACACCATCTCTATTTACTTCAATATTTTATATTTAATTGATTATATTGATTTTTCTTAATTGCATCATCAATCCATTGATTTTATGTCATTATTGATGATCAATCTGAGATTTTATATCAGATTTATCTCCAACTTAAGTAAGCTTTTAATTGAGTTGAGCTTACAAATCAAATCGAGATTTTACACATGATAACCACTAACCAACTTGAGATTTTAATACTGTGATGATCTCAAACCAATGAAAGCTCTTGAACAAGCTGAGCCTTTGAATCGAACTGATGACTTAGTAACTAAATCCTCAAACCAAAATTTTTAAAGGGTTTTAACTTCAAACCCAAATAAATAATTCCTAATTGCGTAAATTTTTCAACCAAGTAAAAAATTTCTTTGATGAATTTACAATATTACCCTTCTAGAATTACACAAATGTTTCACTAAACAAATAACCTTTCCCGAAAGCACTAGGCTAAATTTAAGTGAAAGTAAGTAAAGAAAAATAATTTTTAGAGAGAAAGTGAGGAGTGAGGTATGAGAAATCACGTTTATCAATGTGAAAATATGTGGGAATTGACCTCTATTTTTTGGCTAGAGATTGACACAAAAAAGGAAAATTATTGGGGGTCAGAATTGATGAGCCAATCGATTGGTAATATGCACCAATCGATTGGTTAGCCTAAAATCAATCGTTAAGAAGGTTATACAAGGTAAGAAAAGATATACTCCCTCCGGCCATAATTATAAGCAAATATTCTCTTTTGAGACTCATTGAATAATGAATGTATCTGGTCTTTATATAGACCAAATACATTCATTACTCAATAAACCTAAAAAGAGAGTATTTTCTTATAATTATTACCGGAGGGAGTATAGTTATTACCATTTATTAAGACACTATCATAAGCGTTTATGGTACATTTTTGGACTAACCCAATTAAATGAGTATAAGTGTCAATCAATTGGCCAATACAAAAAATTGTCCAAATCTTTTCTAACACCTTCTAATTCATTTGGCATGGCTTTAAAATAAGTTATAAAACTTATTTTATTGTGTGTTTGTGATTAGCCATATAACTTTATGAGAAAACCCTTATGATTTTACAACATATTGTTCACTCAGACGCGATATGGCAAACTTTCACACTTCCTCTCTTTCATACTTTGAAGCTTCAAGAATTGTCAGAAAATTAATCTGTACAAACACTTGCTTTGAATTCTCTTGGAAGATGAGGCTTGAGATGTATTCTCATTTAGTGTCATCATTAGAGGACTTGCGGCGATCAATAGACCCTAGCTTAGTCTGATTGCATCATTAACCGCTTTTTATGTTGCACTTAAGTTGTTAGTTTTTACCATCAAAAACATATCCAAGAGTATATTCTTTAGATCTTCATAAACCAACAAAACATGATTCCACACCATGAAGTGAAAACTCTTTGCACTAACCCTGACTGAATCATTTGTGGCCTAATACAAATCCCCCCGGATAAAAGCATAAACTCTTTGTCTGACTTGTGTGAAGCTTTCACCGCCTACATTACCACAAAGAAGAGGCAACAGACCACCATGGCTGTTCTTAGAGGGATCACACGGTGAAAGAAAGAAACCTTGTATGGATATATTGATCGCTTCATCAAGGTTGTCGTAGCTGTGGGAGGCTTAGATGAAAGCCTAAAGTGTCGGATACTTGAGAAGGGCATATATCATATTATACGTTATGGGAAAGTTAGAGTTTAAAGAGACCCACAATCCGATGGTTTTATTGAGTAGGGAGCAACCCTAAATCAAATACAAGGATAAGCTCTTGCTTGAAGGGGTTAGTTTAGTATGAAATGATGCATGATCTAGTCGACCATCATAGAAAGACGTCAGGTGATCCAAATAAGAAAGTGAGTGCAGACCTCAACAAAAATTTAATGCTTATACTCCTTTGAATATGAAGGTAGAGAAAAACAAAAGAAAGGGTGTGTTTGAATTGGATTTAAAAAACTTTTCCCTTCTTATAAAAATATTCGTTTAGATAAAAATTAGCATATGCAAAAAACATAAAGATGACACATTCATTTATCCAGGTTCCCCTTAGAAAAGGGTAGTCCTGTCCACCCGCCAAGGTGATTTTGCCTTAGAAAATAACTTAATTCACTAATCATAAAAATGATTACAATTGCACTGGCCAATTGCCAGTTGTTGCACCCCAAAATTTTCCCTCCTATATTTTTCTAATTGGCTTAGACTTTGAATTAGACCATATGCATACATACATGTCATTGGCTCTAGCATCACGGGATCAAGGATTCATTTTTCAAAAGCTACAGCAGAATGATTGTCCTGTCAATCAATATAGTGAAGTGAGAATCCAGGTTTCTTGAAGTTCGAATATGGCCCGTTATCTTCTCAAGTGCTCTAATTAGGGACTGTCATACCCAAATTTTTAACCTCCTAATATTTCACATCATATATCATCTCACATACATATATACATCATCAACTCCTAGAGTAGTTGCTTGTTCACCAAGTCTTCAAATTAGGGTTTTAGGCCTCAAGAAATTCAGGTTAAGGATCAATCAAGGATTAAAATGATACTCAGTGTATCACAAAGATAAATATGTCTCATTCATTCACATATGATCTCAAGTTTCAAGGTATCAAGCCTCAAGTTCATCAAGAGCACAATTAGGATTTTTAACCTAATTCATCAGGGTGGTTGACTTTTATTCAAAGTATGTTTCCATGACTCAAATCATGGTTCAAAGATCTCCAATACCTCATCATAATCCACTCACATCATTCATTTGGTTGGAAGAGTCTGGTTTAATTGTTGCTTACAAGATTGCAGTTCATTTGGAAAAAAGTCAACTGTTCAGGATCACCTTTGACTTTTAAGGAAATTGGTCAACCATGGACTTCTAAGGATAAAAATCATGAACATATGGTTATTAGATCCATTTTATCAAATTAAATAAAAAAAATCAATCAAGGATCAAAAGTCAACATTTTAGGGTTTTGACTTTTTAATGAAGAATTACATATTTTTCATTCAAACTTTGAAAGGTCATAACTTCTTCATCCCTTGGAAAATTTTTTGTTCCAAAGCTCATATTGAAGAGAAAATCAAGATCTACAAATTTGTCAAGGTGAAAATTTTCTTAAAGGGTGAATGGTTTTTAAGTCAAAATTCCGCCTACGGCTATTTTGATTGCTCCTGATTCATCTGATACAACTTCCATATATTTTTCAAAGTGATTTATTTTGGTAAAGAATTTTGAAAAAGGTTTTAGTGTGTCTGCTCTTATAGCCTTATACTTTTACGAAAAATACTCTTTGCTTGCAAAAGTTCACTTATTTACTAAATTAAGAGATTAACTCATTTTCTACAAGCCCTTTGTCAGATACTATCTTTTGAGCTGACACTGCTTGAGATCACTTAAGGATTAAATTATTTCCTTCTTTTGATAGTCAAGTTCATCAAACTATAACAATTGGGTTTACATATTTAACCACTTAAGTATTGTACTTGACTTATGATTTGTTGTCCTTATAGTTGTCATCATCAAAAGCTAATGTCTTGGTTAAAGGTCTATCACCTACAAAACAAGGTTCCACACATTTAATATGATCAATTGTTTGGTTGAGCAAGATAAATATTTTCTCTTGATTATCATCATGGATTTAAATGATAAAAAGGATACCTCACTAATTCCGATTATGTGCAAATCCCATGATGTGTTTTTGGGGGATGTCAGTTTGTTACCTCCTAAAAGAGAAGTTGAATTCTCCATTGACCTAGTTCAGGGAATTGTCCTAGTTTCCAATGTATCATATGTCTCCAGTTGAGTTAAGGGAATTAAAGATTCAATAGGAAGAATTTATAGAGAAGCATTTCATTCGCCAAAGTGTATCTCCTTAGGGCACTTCTATCTTGTTAGTGAATAGAAAGATGGTGGTAAGCATTTATGCATTGATTAGAACCAATTTAATGAAGTCACTATCAAGAATAAATGTCCTCTCCCTTAGATCGATGAACTCCTATATCAATTAAAGGAGTTTGTGTGTTCTAAAAAATTGATTCACGGTTATGGTCTCATTATACATGAGTAAATAGTTCTGACACACTAAAGACCGCGTTCATGACTCGATATGGGCATTATGAATTTCTTGCGATGTTCTTCGGAGATACCAATGCTCCTGCTATATTTATGAATTACATGAACTGAGTATTTCAGTCATACCTAGATCAGTTTGTGGTAATGTTTATAGATGATGTCTTGATTTACTCTCGTGTTCTACAAGGGCCCGAGGAGAATTTGAGGATTGCATTGTCCGTTTTGTGAGAAAAGAAACTCTTCACAAAACTCAATAAATATGAATTCTAGATGTTGGAAGTCAAGTTCCTTGGTCATGTTATTTCTCAAGGAGGTGTGGCGATAAACCATTCAAAGATAGAAGCTGTAATAAATTTGGAAAGACCTAAGAATCTATTTGAAGTTAGGAGCTTCTTAGGGTTAGCTCGACATTATAAAAAATTTATTATGGGATTATCTTAGTCGGTGTTGTCAGTGACCAGGCTCACTTGTAAAGAGGTTCCATTCCGTCGGGATTCAAAGTGTAAACATATTTTTCGCAAGTCAAAGAATAAGTTTACTACCGCTCTCGTTCTGGAGATTCTTGTTCCTAATCACAAATATTAGGTATTATCTGATGCTTTAGATAAATGGTTGGTATGTGTTCTATGGCAGAGTAGCCAAGTGGTAGCGTATTCATCTCTTCAATTAAAGACTCTTGAGGAAAATTATCCAACACATTATCTTGAACTAAATGCTATTATCTTTACACTCAAGGTGTGGCAACATTACCTATATGGAGTACACTTTGAAATGTTCTATGGTTACAAGAGTTTGAAGTATCTCTTTGAAGAGAAAAAGTTGAGTATGTGTCAAAAGAGATGGATGGAGTATTTGAAAGATTTTTACTTCAAGTTGAAGTACCATCCCATAAAATCTAAAAAGGTAGCAGATGAGCCAAGTAGGAAGGAGATTCATACCACTGAATTGATGATGTTAGAACATGATTTGTTGGAAAGATTCTGAGACCTTGACCTATAGTTTATGTGGACTCAGGCAAGAGCTCTAATCAACAATTTGAGTAACACATGTAACCTGAGGGAAATACTAAGTAAATGCCAATTGTTAGATGTCGAGTTGCAATCCCAAGTTGACCATCTAGGTTTCACCCAAGCCGTGGATGGAGTTCTCTCACTTAATCAAAGGGTGTCTGTACCAAATGATTCATAGTTGAAGAGAATAATTATGGAAGAAGCTTATAAGAGTGAATTTACCATTCAACCCAGTTCTTCTAAAATGTATTAAGATTTAAAGAAGAATTTCAGGTGGCCCGATATCAAGGACATTGCAGAATATGTAGCCAAATGCTTAGTCTGTCAACAAGTCAAGATCAAGCATCAGAGGTCGGGTAATATGTTACAACTGTTGGAAATAACCAAATGGAAGTGGGATAGTATCTCGATCGATTTCATTGTGGATTTACCTCGTACATTTGGTGGTCACAGTTCAATTTAAGTGATTATGGATATATTGACCAAATCAGCTCATTTCTTACCCGTCAAGTCTTCGAAAAAGGTTATCCACCTAGCAAGGTAGTTTACTCCAGAGATAGTTTGATTGCACGGTGTTCCTTCTAGTATCATCTCAACACTCCCCTTAAGTATGAGTCTATATTATCAACACTCTCCCTCAAGACTAAGTTTATCATCTCAATACTCCCCCTCAAGTATGGGTCCATCAACCATGCTCCCCCTTGAGCGGAAGCTCTTTCATCCACATGCACTTGTACTACCGTTGACACTTTTCAACTGGACACTTCATACCCACGATCATATGTGTCGCACCCCAATTTTTGACCTAGTCTTTTTTACTATTTTCACAATTCATTTGCATCATTTGTGTTGATTGTGTTCTGATTAATAATTGACTGTTTTTTTATTGGCTCAGTTATTTTGCTAATCTCGTCGCAGCTGAGTTATGATCGATTTTTGTGCCTTACATATTCGTTTTCCTTGCATCATGTGTTAGTTGAATTAATAGTTAAATTTGTTATTATTGAAATTAATAGTTTCTCTAATAATCAAAATAATTATTAATTAAATTAACATTGTGAATTATATTTACATTTTTTATTTTTGTTAGTTTTGCATTTTTATTTTATAATAAGTTTTGACTATTTTCGTTGTATTAAAGTTCAAAAAAATAAATATACTTTTATTAATTGTTTTAGTGTTACAATAACCAAAAAGATAAGAAGCTATGTTACATTGTTTTGCTTTTAACAAGTTACAGAAAAAAAAAAACAAAACAAAAAATAGAAAATTGGTCCTCCTTCAAAGCCATGCTTCACACAACTCTACATATTGCGGACAAGTTATCCAAAATGCCACGCCTCTGCTCCTCCTGGTACAAAGCATGCTTCTGATCCACCATGCCTGCGGCTCTTCTGCATTCTCCCTGCACATAACAACAATACACTGCTATTTGCTGCTCCAAAGCCTGCATATTATGTCCAAATTTTTCACTAAAATAGCCATACAAATCCTGCATAAAAGAGGCAAAGAGACCAGTTCACCAATTTGTTCAAAAACCTCTCCAATTTCCCCCCAATTTTCATCTCAAACTCTCATCCAAACCCTAATTTCATCCTATATAAAGACCTCTCAACACTCATGAAAAAGGGGGGACACGACTAAAACTCTACAACACCAAACCGACACTGCATCACTTCACCAACATAACAGATTCAAAGCCATTCAAACTCAACTCTCCATTACACCTTACATAAACCACAAAAACTTCATACATTCAGCCTTTCTCAACATTCATCACGTCATCAAAACCGCATCACAACTCCACTTCACAACTTGCAGAGAAACAGAACACTGATGTTCACTTAACAACAACCGAGCTCATTTCCGGTCCTTCACAACACGGTAACAACAACAGAAGCACACTCAGAACGAAGAAGCAAAAGAAGGATTACCTGATACCATATTAGAAGCTTGAATAATCGGTACTCTCACTCTCAAATGTTGACTTATGCTTGAATGATGGCTTACTTATTTTCTTCAATTTCAAATTGCAATGTAATCTGAAATCTATGTAGAAATATTGGGGTTATCAGGGATCAAAAGGGCCTAGGGTTATGTTGAATGATTTTTATATTTTTGTTTGATTTTTGATCTGTTTGAAAGCTGAGAGATATAAAGGAGTGAGTGAGAGAGATCGAGAGCGAGAGAAGAGACCGTGAGAGAGTATTGAACGGAATCGAGACAGAGTGAGACCGTGAGAGAGCGATGGATCGAGAGAGCACGTGAGATTGTTTTATTCCTTCTTCTTCGTAAAAGAGCAGAAACGGTAGAAAGCAGATAGAGAGTGAAAACCGTGAAAGGGGAAGATTAGGGAAAACCCGGTTTTGGTTATGGGTTTCGGGTCAGATCCGACCCAATAGCTTTTAGTCTTAGGGTCAGCTTCCAGCTGTTGGGCTTAAACCATTGAAGCCCATGCGTTGTTTAAGTGCTTTCACCACCACTGATTTTCAAAGGGGACCTCCATGTTTTTTTTCTTCTTTCTTTTATTTAATCTTTCTTATCTTTGTTAGTTCTAATTTTAGTTTTGTTATAATGTTTTTTTGTTTTGATTTCTAATCATTATCTAAAGATACCAAAAAATGCTCTTATTCTATAGTTAGATTATTTTCACATTAAAAAATACAATGAAAAATAAATTCATCATTTCCAAAATCTCCATATTTTCATTCAAATAATTTCTCGATCCAACGTCGAGTTTCTTTCCCAAAATCTCTTCTTCTAGTTAAATCGGAAGTTCGAGTGACAAGAAGTGTACACCTCTTGAATACCTCGATTCTTTTGGATTAACACCCTTTTTTAAAAACCTTCATTAATAAAATCAAAGTGATCAAGTGACAAGAAGTGCACACCTCTTGAATACCTTGATCCTTTGAATCAAAACACCTTAATCAAAACAAAGCGATCAAGTGACAAGAAGTGAACACCTCTTGAATACCTTGATCCTTTGAATCAAAACACCTTAATCAAAACAAAGCGATCAAGTGACAAGAAGTGAACACCTCTTGAATACCTTGATCCTTTGAATCAAAACATATTAATAAAACTAAAAGATCTTGTGACAAGAAGTGCACACCTCTTGAATACCTTGATCTTTTGAACCAAAATACATTAATAAAATCAAAGTGATTAAGTGACAAGAAGTGCACACCTCTTGAATACCTTGATCCTTTGAATCAAAACACATTAATAAAATCAAAGTGATCAAGTGACAAGAAGTGCACACCTCTTGAATACCTTGATCCTTTGAATCAAAACACATTAATAAAATCAAAGTAATCAAGTGACAAGAAGTGCACACCTCTTGAATACCTTGATCTTTTGAATTAAAATACATTAATTAACAAGGACAACAAGTGACAATGGGGCTCGCTCCTATTGAATACCTTGGGTAGAGACGCGCTAGGTGAACACCTATGCCCAATCCTTTGCTAAACGTCCCTTTAAAACACAATTTCAATTTCATTTAAACCTTTTTGCCTTATGGCTTTTAAAACTCTTCTCATAAACGAGACACTTATCCAATTTTCAATACGAACATACTTCCACATGTGAAGATCGAATATCTTCCACTCGAATGCGATGATGGCCAAAATCATGTCTTATCTTGATTTAGTCATCCATTCTTGTAGTGATCTCATATCCATGTGCGCGTAGTATTTCCATTTGAAAGCGGTCGAGTACCTCTCGCTAAAATCAACCAACAAACTTTTCGTGGTTCTTAGTTCGAACTACGATTGCTCTGACTTTCCCATTGCACTAGGGAATACGTAGGCACAAGATACAAACGTCTTGGCGAGCATAATAATAAAAAATCTTTTCTTTTTCTTTATAATAATAAAAAATCTAAAAAATCTTTCATTTATCTTTTCTCGATTAATAAGCTAAAGAACACAAGAACACAAACATTACTCTAACACTCAAACACGAAACTAACTAAATGGGTCCCATCGAGTACGATGGAGGTGAGGGGTGCTAATACCTTCCCCTTGCTTAACCGACTCCCGAACCCTAATTTGGTTGCGAACGACCATCTTATCCATTCCCTTTTGTTTGTGGGTTTTATCGATATTTCCCCTTTCCTCTTGGAATAAATAAAGTTCGGTGGCGACTCTGTTGTACTTCGAATGCGCGAAAGCGCGTCGAGTCACATTTTTACCGCTACAGAAAGTGGCGACCCTGCTGGGGATTTTCTAAGAGAGTCGACCCTAGTTTAGTTTGTTTTATGCTTGAGTGTTTACTTTTGTTTGTTCTTATATGCTTTATGCTTATTCTTATGCTCTTTATGTTTACTCTTGTGTTATATTTCTTTACTCTTGCTTTACTGCTTTTTATTTATTTCTGTATATATTCAATTGTGGGTATGGGAATGATACTTGAGTGAAGCTCTCAACCCGAGCTTTGAAAAACAAGAGGAAAACATAAGTTAGGAGGTGGTTGTGTAGTGCTAGTCCCCAAGGTGAACACCTTGAATGGCTAATACGAAAACCCCACTTGGAGGAGACTTAGTCATGAAATTTGTCATAAGATGGTTCACCCATCGCATGGCAGAAATCTGATTTCGTCGTTAACTCCAAGGACCTTTAGAACCCGTTCCATCTGTAGAGGTTATGTTATATCCAAAAACTATAGAGCTAACCTTGTGAGGGGATTCTTGGGTAAAAGAACATAGAACTGTCTTATTTTAAGAAGCTTTCCTCAGTAAATTCTCTTATCCATTTACATTTATCATTTTAATTTAGTCTATGTATAGCATCGTGTTGCATTCCCTATCATATGACATTGCATCATTCCTGCATGTAAAAAAAATATATATATAAAAAAATCATGCATCTGCATTCATGCATTCAAGTTGTCAACAAAAGACTCATTTCGTCTGTCTTCATCCTCAAGTGGTCTGTCTACCGTCAAGTTGAATCCTCAACACATTGAACTAGAGGCTTGAATCTAAAGACTAAGGAAGAACTTCAACGAGGCAAAGGTTTTCTAAGAGTGGAAGTTATCCAATTGAAAAGCCAATATATCAGTCATGATGGATCATCCTCGTCACTGATTATTTCACTAGGCCATGTTTCCTTACTATTTGCAATTCCCTTGTTGGTACTGTGTGCTGCATTGAATGTTTGTTTGTTTCAAAATGTTAATTTTAAATGAGCATTGCATATTTGAATCAATCCATTTACATCCATTGTGTGCTTCTTTATGCTTTATCTTTCAAAAAACAAAAATATATCTCTTGTTCTTTTTCTTTATGCAAAGATTGGAGGGAGGATGATGAAAACAAAATACCCAGATTGTTGAACTGTATGCTTTTAAATAAAACTTTGCTGATGATGTACAGGCATTGTTTCCATTCCCAAACACTGGAGAAATAAGGAAGTTAATCCCTAGTCAAACCCCTTTGAGCCTTCGAAGTTGGAGTTTCTTTTTAAACGAAAAAACCCTAATCTTAACCTGGGGCAGGGTAGTTCTCAGTTAATTTACTTGTGCATTCAAATTCAAGATAATCATCAAGTACACCTTTCAATAAGGGTTTCAACCAAAAGTGACCAAGATGGTTATCATTAATCATTATCAAGGCAGTCACTATCCTTCCAATATCAAAAAATATTTCAAAAAAAAAAAAGAGCCCGCTAAGTCAAAACCTGCGAAGGAGACTTAGGCAAAATTGGGGCATCCCGCTGACTGTACTCCTCAAAAAGAAACAGTTCAGGCAAAAGTTAGGGATATCAAAAGAAAAAAAGAGAAGTCAATAAAGTTCCTGAACAACAATAAAATGTTGTGACCATCAAAAGGAAGAGGTGACTGCCATCTCTAAGATTCCCTTGGTCTGTAAACCATCATCATAAATAAGTGCAATTCCAAAGTCTCTTGGAACCTGAATGCATAATTTGAGTTAACTGAACGTAGGATTGGAAGGTCATCACGAAGAATGGGGTGGGTACAAATAATTTTGAGCCTATATCCTTTGTTTCTAAAACCGTGAACCAAGCCACGTTACAACCTTCAAAAGACCTAATTGAAGCAAGGTTTATTTCGAAAGCATACTACAACAAGGTTGCGTTAACCTGACTCCTAAAGATTTTTGCAAATTGTTTGTTTTACCATACCTTTTTCTTTATCCATCGCTTTGAATGTCTAGACAATTTTGTTTGGACATTTGATTCATTTTCTTTACATCAATAATATCATTCCTACAATGATATGCTTTGAGCATTGCATTAAAATTACCATTTTTGAATGAACATTTTATTTACAAGTAAGTACTCATCTTTCAAGGAAGTTCAAACAATCAAGAAACTTGATCTTTGATCCTATCAGGGGCATATTACTTCTAGATCCTGTTGTTCAAGACTTATACTGGGGGCAAGTGTTACCAACATTCAAGAACTGAAGCAAGGATCATATAACAATCAGTCAATCAGGGGCAGTTTTCTTCAGCGGTCCCCAAGCAGTTTATCAGTCCTTCTCAAAAGGATCATCAGTATGTCATAACAGATTTGGCAATGTTCTTGTGTTGAGGAATCAGAGTCTCAATCTTTCCTCACAAAAGAGTCTACTTCAGTTGTCGTACCCAATTACATTACATTAATCATTCACATCTCATGCATAGAAAAATTCAATATCATGCATCGAAATAAAATTCATACTCATTTGCATTCTTTCAAGGTCCTGTTGTTATCACCACTTTTCCTTGAGATCAAAGTCCAACTCACTTGGCATTTATCTATAACAGATACTTGTTTGATCTCTCCATCTAGTGCTATTCCTAGATGTCCCTTCCTTGTCTCGGTGCCATTCCTGAAATATGTTTTTCACCTCATCTAGTGCCGTTCTTGGATGTTATGATTCCCTTTCTTTTTTCAGTGCCATTCCTGGAAGTTTTTTTCTCACCTTATTCATTGCCATTCTTGAATATTGTGATTTCTCACCTCATTCAGCGACATTCCTGGATGTTGTGATGCCCTTTCTTCTTTCAGTGCCATTCCTAAAAGATATCTCTTTCTTTCTTCTTTTTGTGCCATTCCTGAAAGATGCTTTTCATCTCATTCAACGCCATTCTTGAAAGCTTTTTCTCACCTTATTCATTGCCATTCTTGAATATTGTGATTTCTCACCTCATTCAGCGACATTCCTGGATGTTGTGATGCCCTTTCTTCTTTCAGTGCCATTCCTAAAAGATATCTCTTTCTTCTTTTTGTGCCATTCCTGAAAGATGCTTTTCATCTCATTCAACGCCATTCTTGAATGTCTCTAATGTTTCCGCCGCCTAAAGCTATTCTTAGACATTCTTACCATCACCATTTACCCAATTGTCTCCTTCATCAAGTCTTTACTCCTTCCATCATTAGTTTGTCTCATGTGGCACTAGTTCCCCACAGAGTTCAACATGTGTCTCATATCATATTGCATTCAAAATAACAAAAAAGAGTCCATGCATTGCATTCCATTTGCATATGAAGGACAAAAATTGTGTACTTTGTATTTAAGTCTCTTCACATCTTCGATAGAAAAAACTTAAATAGGGGCATCTGTCGCACCCCAATTTTTGACCTAGTCTTTTTTACTATTTTCACAATTCATTTGCATCATTTGTGTTGATTGTGTTCTGATTAATAATTGACTATTTTTTTATTGGCTCAGTTATTTTGCTAATCTCGTCGCAGCTGAGTTATGATCGATTTTCGTGCCTTACATATTCGTTTTCCTTGCATCATGTGTTAGTTGAATTAATAGTTAAATTTGTTATTATTGAAATTAATAGTTTCTCTAATAATCAAAATAATTATTAATTAAATTAACATTGTGAATTATATTTACATTTTTTATTTTTGTTAGTTTTGCATTTTTATTTTATAATAAGTTTTGACTATTTTCGTTGTATTAAAGTTCAAAAAAATAAATATACTTTTATTAATTGTTTTAGTGTTACAATAACCAAAAAGATAAGAAGCTATGTTACATTGTTTTGCTTTTAACAAGTTACAGAAAAAAAAAAACAAAACAAAAAATAGAAAATTGGTCCTCCTTCAAAGCCATGCTTCACACAACTCTACATATTGCGGACAAGTTATCCAAAATGCCACGCCTCTGCTCCTCCTGGTACAAAGCATGCTTCTGATCCACCATGCCTGCGGCTCTTCTGCATTCTCCCTGCACATAACAACAATACACTGCTATTTGCTGCTCCAAAGCCTGCATATTATGTCCAAATTTTTCACTAAAATAGCCATACAAATCCTGCATAAAAGAGGCAAAGAGATCAGTTCACCAATTTGTTCAAAAACCTCTCCAATTTCCCCCCAATTTTCATCTCAAACTCTCATCCAAACCCTAATTTCATCCTATATAAAGACCTCTCAACACTCATGAAAAAGGGGGGACACGACTAAAACTCTACAACACCAAACCGACACTGCATCACTTCACCAACATAACAGATTCAAAGCCATTCAAACTCAACTCTCCATTACACCTTACATAAACCACAAAAACTTCATACATTCAGCCTTTCTCAACATTCATCACGTCATCAAAACCGCATCACAACTCCACTTCACAACTTGCAGAGAAACAGAACACTGATGTTCACTTAACAACAACCGAGCTCATTTCCGGTCCTTCACAACACGGTAACAACAACAGAAGCACACTCAGAACGAAGAAGCAAAAGAAGGATTACCTGATACCATATTAGAAGCTTGAATAATCGGTACTCTCACTCTCAAATGTTGACTTATGCTTGAATGATGGCTTACTTATTTTCTTCAATTTCAAATTGCAATGTAATCTGAAATCTATGTAGAAATATTGGGGTTATCAGGGATCAAAAGGGCCTAGGGTTATGTTGAATGATTTTTATATTTTTGTTTGATTTTTGATCTGTTTGAAAGCTGAGAGATATAAAGGAGTGAGTGAGAGAGATCGAGAGCGAGAGAAGAGACCGTGAGAGAGTATTGAACGGAATCGAGACAGAGTGAGACCGTGAGAGAGCGATGGATCGAGAGAGCACGTGAGAGTGTTTTATTCCTTCTTCTTCGTAAAAGAGCAGAAACGGTAGAAAGCAGATAGAGAGTGAAAACCGTGAAAGGGGAAGATTAGGGAAAACCCGGTTTTGGTTATGGGTTTCGGGTCAGATCCGACCCAATAGCTTTTAGTCTTAGGGTCAGCTTCCAGCTGTTGGGCTTAAACCATTGAAGCCCATGCGTTGTTTAAGTGCTTTCACCACCACTGATTTTCAAAGGGGACCTCCATGTTTTTTTTCTTCTTTCTTTTATTTAATCTTTCTTATCTTTGTTAGTTCTAATTTTAGTTTTGTTATAATGTTTTTTTGTTTTGATTTCTAATCATTATCTAAAGATACCAAAAAATGCTCTTATTCTATAGTTAGATTATTTTCACATTAAAAAATACAATGAAAAATAAATTCATCATTTCCAAAATCTCCATATTTTCATTCAAATAATTTCTCGATCCAACGTCGAGTTTCTTTCCCAAAATCTCTTCTTCTAGTTAAATCGGAAGTTCGAGTGACAAGAAGTGTACACCTCTTGAATACCTCGATTCTTTTGGATTAACACCCTTTTTTAAAAACCTTCATTAATAAAATCAAAGTGATCAAGTGACAAGAAGTGCACACCTCTTGAATACCTTGATCCTTTGAATCAAAACACCTTAATCAAAACAAAGCGATCAAGTGACAAGAAGTGAACACCTCTTGAATACCTTGATCCTTTGAATCAAAACACCTTAATCAAAACAAAGCGATCAAGTGACAAGAAGTGAACACCTCTTGAATACCTTGATCCTTTGAATCAAAACATATTAATAAAACTAAAAGATCTTGTGACAAGAAGTGCACACCTCTTGAATACCTTGATCTTTTGAACCAAAATACATTAATAAAATCAAAGTGATTAAGTGACAAGAAGTGCACACCTCTTGAATACCTTGATCCTTTGAATCAAAACACATTAATAAAATCAAAGTGATCAAGTGACAAGAAGTGCACACCTCTTGAATACCTTGATCCTTTGAATCAAAACACATTAATAAAATCAAAGTAATCAAGTGACAAGAAGTGCACACCTCTTGAATACCTTGATCTTTTGAATTAAAATACATTAATTAACAAGGACAACAAGTGACAATGGGGCTCGCTCCTATTGAATACCTTGGGTAGAGACGCGCTAGGTGAACACCTATGCCCAATCCTTTGCTAAACGTCCCTTTAAAACACAATTTCAATTTCATTTAAACCTTTTTGCCTTATGGCTTTTAAAACTCTTCTCATAAACGAGACACTTATCCAATTTTCAATACGAACATACTTCCACATGTGAAGATCGAATATCTTCCACTCGAATGCGATGATGGCCAAAATCATGTCTTATCTTGATTTAGTCATCCATTCTTGTAGTGATCTCATATCCATGTGCGCGTAGTATTTCCATTTGAAAGCGGTCGAGTACCTCTCGCTAAAATCAACCAACAAACTTTTCGTGGTTCTTAGTTCGAACTACGATTGCTCTGACTTTCCCATTGCACTAGGGAATACGTAGGCACAAGATACAAACGTCTTGGCGAGCATAATAATAAAAAATCTTTTCTTTTTCTTTATAATAATAAAAAATCTAAAAAATCTTTCATTTATCTTTTCTCGATTAATAAGCTAAAGAACACAAGAACACAAACATTACTCTAACACTCAAACACGAAACTAACTAAATGGGTCCCATCGAGTACGATGGAGGTGAGGGGTGCTAATACCTTCCCCTTGCTTAACCGACTCCCGAACCCTAATTTGGTTGCGAACGACCATCTTATCCATTCCCTTTTGTTTGTGGGTTTTATCGATATTTCCCCTTTCCTCTTGGAATAAATAAAGTTCGGTGGCGACTCTGTTGTACTTCGAATGCGCGAAAGCGCGTCGAGTCACATTTTTACCGCTACAATATGGAGAGTACTTTCAATACAAGTGAATCGATCCTTCACTTGAACTAACGACTCATGATACCACTATTGGGACTTTAATTCGGGGGTCAACATGAGGGAACATTTTTTCATTGCGGTTTTTCTTTATGAGTAACACACCTTGTAAGAGACAAACTACATACTCACCGAAAACCTTAAGGTGATAGGTGTGTGATTTCTCTTACTTATAAAGTGCCCAATCTCCATTTTTTATAATTAATGAGGGACTTCCTCATAATTGTTTCTAAACACTTCCAACTCACACTTGATTTTCTCAACATGAACCTCGACCTATGCTCATGGGACACTTTCCCTTTGCCTGCTTGTATCTCTGATTGAAACATGTATGCAAAGCAGTGATAAGTGCCAAAATGTACTTATTTTGTGTATGTAAATAGTGGCACTTATCAATACTTTTGTTAATACCGTTTGAATAATTCCCCGTTTTGTGTATAAATACGTATACTTTGTGAATAGTTGTATTTTTATATACTTTTATACCATTTGATAGTTTTTCCTTTGTTTTTATAGGTATTCATGCTTATTGGAGCCTTGAGGAATAAAGTGTCAAAGGCACGACTTCGATTTCGCAGTTTTGGTGCAAGCCCGCTTAGCCACCATCAAGCGGACTTCCATAGGCTCAAAATAAGGATGACAAAAATAATCATTTTGGTTTCCATTCATTCATTATTGGATAGAGAATTGAATGAGCTTTCCAACGCTTCGAACCAAGCGCAAATCGGAGTTACGGTTCTCGAGTTATGGCGAAAACAAAATCTGATTTTTAGCAGAGTCCGCTTAGCGGACTATGTGCCGCTAAGCGGACCTGTGAATTTTCAGACTTGTTAAAAAGGGGAAAAATCACATTTTTAGGTTATGGGTTGGGTATTTTTGAGTCCCAATACCATCAACTTCATTCTTAGAGTAGGATTGGCTTAGAAAACAACACCAGATCATGCACTTAGAAGATCAGAGGTGGATTTCTCATCAACCGGAGCTGACAACCCGCGAGATGTTTGGTTTATCTCTTCTATTCTCTGTGTATTTCTTTGTGTTGGGTTTGTTTGTATAGTTACTCGAATCTTATGTATATTTACCGATTATAATGTTATGTTTAACTTGCTTTACAAATCTATGTTAATGTTGTTCTGGATTTTTGCTCTATGCTGGAGATTTGGGCTGCTTTAGAGATAAACTTCTTGAATCCTTATCTAGGATGATAATCTGTTGGTTCTGAACTCTAGAGATAGATTTAGAGCTAGCATTCACTGTGGGTATATGTACTTAATGTTTTCGTGTTTGAGCGGCGCGCGAGAGATCGCCGACGCGAGAATACGGATGTTCTCGCGACTTCGCGTTAGAGATAACCTTGGTTGTGAGTTAATCTCGTAGGTTCTCCAGAGATGGACACTTATGTGAGAGATACGTGATAACATAGACGAGTATCGTAGGTTGAGTATAACTGGTCGACAAGTTTAAGTTTGTAAGAAGTAGATCATATGCAAAGCTTGATAAGTCTTATCTTTCCGAAGAATGAATACTTTTCTGTTCATATATTTTACTTTTCCGTTCTTATACTTTTGTCATTTAAACCCAAGCTCGAAACTATATAAACTATTGAATGGCATCTCTCCATCTCTGAGGACGATAATTCCCGGATCAATATTTCCAAATCTTTTTTGTTGCTTGCCGCTATGCTGCATTCAACAAGCGGTCTCCGCTTTTGCCTTATCTATATTCATGTCTTCCATTCTCTACTCATGCGCCTCAATAGAGCTATACAATTCCTCTTTTCTCATCTTCTCAAGATCCTTCAATTCCTCAATCACTACGACTAACTTATCGAATCTTGTCGTTAAAGAACACATTATTTTTGCGATAGTATATTGCTCTGTGGTCGTTTCTCCACATGGTTTTACTTGGTTTACCAATAGAGTAATTCTCTTCGTGAGATCATTGATGGTCTGCTTCTCCTTCATTTGGATCAACTCAAGATGACGTTTGTGAGTTTGTAACCTCACAACCTTCACCTTGTCAGTCTCTGCTGTCATATCTCAATTGTGCCCCTTGATCAATAAACCAATGCATTCAAAAGACATTTGCTTCATCTGCATATTATAGCATGCATTTTATCTCGCATAATGCCTAAAATGTCAATCAGAATAAATTTTCAATTCCACAAACAAACCGGTTGAATCAATTTTCAAATGTACGTAAAATTAGCGGACGGAAAATTTTAAAATCAAATTTTCAAACATCAATTTTACTAATCTACAAGTCGCGTGGCTTAATCTGGCGTGCTCGTTTTATTTTTTCGAGTATTTTGCGGTCACATTTTTTAATTGTCAGAGCATTTTTAACTGGATATTTTTATTTCAAAATTTGATCAAAACCTGTCTGTTTCCTGAAAGTATATTTCACGCTGATTATTTTAGTGCATTCATTTTAATTTTTTGAGCAATTTTACCCCGATTTTAATTCATTTTAAATCATTTTATTTTCGTTTTCCGTTAAAATGTCCAATATAATTAAAAAGAATTAACTGCATTTTCAGTTTAATTTTATGTTGATAATTATAATTTGCTTGATTAATTTATTTTAATTTTTTAATGGACCAATTCCACACTCTCCAAGTCTCTCACTCCCATTCTCCCCACCTTTCTCTCCCACACAATTCCCTCTCTCTCATTTTCTTGACCATCTCCACTCTCTCAATTACCAATCACAACCCACTACTTATACCCGTTCTATAACACGAACCCCACGGCCATAACCTCAACGAATTCACCGATCAACATCTTCTTCTTTTTACTCGCAACTCACCATAAACTCACCTCTCTGCACCACTCGTAAATCGCTAGGGAGATCCACTCTGAACACTGCGCCATAATCCATCCTGGTCTTGCCAGATCTTGTTCGCTTCGTTGCCTTAGATAAAGAAGAAGCACTTTTCTTACGTCGAGTTCTCGTTGATTCAGGTTCACTACTTTGTCTTCTTCTATCTAAATGTTCATTTTGTTTTGGTGGAAATGCATGTGTATTTTTCTGTTACTGTAAATTATGGTTGACGCAGATGTGTTTAGCTCTCAACATGCACTATCACAGCTTTATATTTATGCCAATATTGAGAAAATATATTTTTAAATGGTAATTATTGGCATGTTAGCATGAGAATCTGAATTTTGGTGTGTTGAATTCATTTAATGATGTAAGATATGCATACAGTGTGAACTTGCCGGAACGAAATGCGAAGGTTTCGGTTATCCTCTATGGACACTTTTGTCTATGTTTACATTTGTTAATTAAGTTGTATTTGGAATGTCCATATTTTTTGTATTATGATATCTAGTTTATTTCTAAATTAGCATCCTTTAGATTGAGTGTATAGAGATCATGAAGTTAAAAATTGTTTTGATAGTCTATACAGTGCACACACAAAGTCACAAATAATTTGAAATTTGAAATTAATCAAAAAGAAGAGTTTTATTTAAATAATAATGTTTTCTCTTTGGATAATTTGAAATTGGAAATTTACCAAAAAAAAAGAAGTCAAACACTTATCCAACATCGAGAGCTTCTTTTCAAAACCATTTTTCATACTTGGATGTAAAAAAGGTTGGTTGAGCACTGTTTGCTCATCCAATTCCCAGTATTTAGATCATTGGTTGTTAGACCTATTGTCTAAGATTTGTCCTCCATGCATAAGAAACTTTAATAAGTGAATCTTGTTTCACTTCCCCATTTTCATAAATAAAACTTTTGGGATGAAAATGATTGGTTGTACACATTTTGTTCCTCTGATTCCTCGTAATTGAATTGTTTGTTGTTCTAGACTTGTGATCTAATACTTTTCACCCACATAAAAAACAACTTCAAACTCATCAAACTTCTTTTTCAACCATGTGCGACTTTTCGGAAACCTTTTCAAAATCAATGTGCCTTAGCCATTTCAACACGAAACGAACACAAAGACTTAGCCTCTTAGACAAGCAAACAAGTCAAAGTTTAAACGTTTCAAATGTCTAATGCATCATTCTTCTAAAATCAACCAACAAACATGTGGTTTTTTTTTTACGCCGAACTATGTAGGCACAAGACGCGACGTCTTAGCGAACACAATAAACTAAAAATAAAAACCCTTTTCGTCTTTTCTTTTTCACACTCACTAAGTAAAGGATTGCAAGTAATTCACACTAACACTCAAACACATGACTAACTAAATGGGTCCCGTTGAGTATAACGGATGTGAGGGATGCTAATACGTAATCGACTCCCGAACCCAATATGGTTGCGATGACCATTCCCTCTCCCTTGTGGGTTTTATTCGACATTTCCCCATTCTTTAGGAACAAATAAATATCGATAGCGACTCTGTTGTACATCGAGCGTGTGACGCGCTCGGGTATTTTTCGCGCCGCGACAGCTACGTATGCCTTCTCCAACATTTCTCGCGCTTGTATTGATGATTCGTAATCACCAACTTTCTCAAAATTATTTGTATCAATGCATTGATGAATAAAAAACAACGCCTTGAAATCTTTCTTCTTTTCTTACTTATGTGATACTCGTTGTGTACCTGTTTCACCTTCAACAAGAGGATTCAAACCATTCTTGATCAGTTCAAGAAAATATTGGTATCCAAAAAAACACACTCATCTGCTTGCGCCACCTCTCGTAGTTTTTTTTATTAAGGATGGGTAAGTTTGTAGTGATTATTTCATTGGAGACATAATTTATGTTGCACACTAGGTGTTTGGTGGATCAAACAAGGAAACATGAGGAAGAACTAGTGTGCAACACGAATTATGTTTCCAGTGAAAGAATCCCGACAAGCTTACCCATCTTTGATGCGAAGAACTACGACAAATGGTGCAAGCAAATGAATGTGTTGTTTGGCTACCAATATATTCTTGAAGTGATCAATAACAGTGTGAATCCTCTTGTTGAAGGTGCAATGGATACATAACGAGCATCACATAAGGAAGAAAAAATAAATATTTCAAGGTGTTGTTCTAAATCCATCAATGCATTGATACAGATAATTTCGAAAAAGTTGGTGATTGTGAATCATCAAGGTAAGGATGAGAAATCTTGGAGAAGGCACGCACGTGGCCTGATAAGGCGAATGTTATGAGTTTACAAACTCACAAATGTCAGCTTGAGCTGATTCAAATGGAGGAGAAGGGGATCATCAACGATTTCATGACAAGAATTACTTAGTTGGTGAGAAAAGTAAAAGCATGTAGAGAAACAATCACAGAGCAGTATGGTCTCGTCAAAATATTGTGTTCTTCAATGATAAGAATCGATAGCATAGTCATGGTGATTGAGGAATCGAAGGATCTTGCAACGATGAGCAAAAAGGAGTTGAAAATCTCTATTGAGGCACATGAGTAGAGAATGGAGGAAAGGAATATTGATAAGGCAGAGGCGGAGATTGCTTTGCAAGCCCGTTTTAATGAGAGAGACAAGAAGGCAAAGGGAAAGTATCCCACGAGCAAGGGTAGAGGAAACTTTTAGAATTTTGGTGGAAGAGAGTTCTAAAATTATAAGAATTCAACATTCTAAAAGAGTGAAAACAGTGGCAATAGGGTTGTTGGATCAAACAGCTCTAGAGGTGGCATGCTAAGTGATAGGAAAATAGCAAGTGTACTATTTTTGCCTATTGTAGTGATAAAAGGAGTTTTCTCCGAATGTCGATCTCAAGGACTGCTTGAGGATATAGAGTTTGAATATGATTTCAATTAAACAAAAGGTCACTGGTAAATGGTTTGGTTTATAAGAAAACGATTAAATTTTGCAATTTAGAAATAACGAATAAATTAGTTAAACGAATAACAGATATGAGTAGTATGCTAAAGGTAGGTGAATGATTCTGCCTGCAATAATTTCGACTTATCAATGCAATAATATACTTCACAGCAATTGATTACCGGTTCTCTAGAGCATCTAAGCCTAAATCCTTAGTCAGAAGATCTTTGAACACAAACCCTAACTTCTATGTCCATAGTCAATTACGGTAATGGTCAAGCATTCAAATATCGAGAATTTTCCGGTCAAGATAAAATATTTCTAGTCCTAGATAATATTTATTATCCCATGTTCTTATTCAGGTCGATAAACAATAGCTGTCCAGCTTAATATTTATAAAAACTCATAATCCGTTTTTCCGACGGTTTATGCATTATGAACGATAACAAGAACAAATCAATTTAACCATGAATAACAAAATTACTGCATTGACAAATACGAATTCATTACATTCAGAATCAGGGTCACCCCCTTTTAGCAAAAGGGGGTTTAGCTACTCATAATCAAAAACAAAGCAATGAAAAGAATTGTTGTCATTACAAAATATGTGGAGGAATCAATCTTCAATTGTGTAAACTCTTGAATGATGTGAAACACTTGCCAAATTCTGAGTTCTCCAGCGCTCTGAACGTGTCTTTGCAGTCAAAAATCGTCCAACCCGGTGAAATTCGCAGTACTGGTTTATATAGGTCTGAGATGGGCAACATTTTGGGCCTCATACGCGTATGATACACCCTATACGCGTATGGGCAGAGTCAATTTTGCACATGATCTCAACAAAACGCGTATGAGACGCGTACAGGATGGGGGGCATACGCGTATGACACTCCCATACGCGTATGAGCAGACTTGTTTTTTGCCTTGGAGTTTAAGGAACGCGTATGGGACTGGTGGCTGATCAAGGCATACGCGTATCAGAAGGGCCATACGCGTATGGGCTGCCTTGACTTGGATTTTCTTCTTTTCTTGCTTGTCCCCGCTTTTGTGCTCCTGATCTTGGACATCCATGCTCATAAACCTGAAACCACTAATTATACCACAAAGAGCGTAAAAAGGAACTAGACAGTGGTTACCTTAAGCAAAATACTTTTTATTGAAAAGAACATAGCTAACTTAAAATCGCGTGTTAAATCAAACAGTTTACCTGAATTCTTACTTTTTAAATGGTGAAATACTAACAAAAATGGTGACTGATCACTAAGGGGTATAGGTGGAAGAAGAATGGTTAACAAGAGTAGCGTGCAGTGATATAATTTTCAAAAGCTTGGCCATTTTGTAAGAGAATGCAATTCTAACAAGAGCCCTAAAAAGATTAAGTTAGAGTTTCACGCCAAGTGTTTGATTAGGAGAGCACACTCTTGGTCATGATCACAGAGCGAGAATACACCAGCAACAGGTTTCAAGAGAGCAACAACAACAATTTAAAAAATGCTAAAAAAATGAAGTGTAACCGGATGCACAATTATGTCAACTGCTATTAGGATTATATGTTGTTCTTGTGACGTGTGACACCCTTGTGTTGTTATTTTTAATAATTTATTCGTAAAATATGCGTGGGGTTTAGAAGGGTGTTACAATAGTTATATCAAAGCCAGACCTCTCCCAGTACGATGTGGTTCGAGGAAGAACCATGCGGAAGCTGGTGGGCATGTAACACCCGAGGCCGAAGAAGGCGATGGGTGGTTGCACTGCATGTAACACCTGAGGCCGAAGAGGGCAAGGGTGGTCACCACATCGAAATGACAGAGATCCTGAGGCTGTGCAGGTATGGGACTACATGGTTGAAGGAAAGCTTATAAGGATTGATGGGTACTACATATACCAACAAGATGCATATTCTTTTCGGTAGCCCATTCTATAAGAACTCCATAATTAAGCGTGTTTGACTTGGAGCAATTTAGGGATGGGTGACCTTCTGGGAAGTTTCTCGGAAAGCGTGTGAGTGAGGTCAAAGCATGCTGAAAAGATACGTGTTGGTTTGTGGGGCCAGTCAATCATCCTGAAAGCAGTTTGAGGCGTTACAAGCAAGATGTTAATCCAACTCAATATAGGAGGTTGATTTGATCATTATTACAAGCAAGATGTTAATCCAACTCAATATAGGAGGTTGATTGGATCATTATGTTACTTGTGCAATACGTGACCGAATTTGGCATTTAGTGTCACTATTGTGAATAGATTCCTTGAGAGACCAAAGGTGTCTCACTTGACAACAGTCAAGAGGATTCTAAAATGTGTCAAAGAATCTATTGGATGTGAAATTCTTTTTCCTGCAATGGACAAGGGCAAAAAATGCAATTTGCTCGATTTTACCGATTCTAATTAATGCGGAGATAAAGATGATAGACAATCTATAGATGGATACATCTTTATGTTTGATGAAACACCAATATCGTGGTGTTTGAAGAAAGAACTTCCAGTAGAACTCTCTTCTTGTAAGGTCGAGCACATTGTCGCTTCGTTGTGTGTGTGCCAAGCCATGTGGTTGAGGAATCTATTGAAGGTGTTGGACAACAAAGAAGGTGACAATGTAACAATCATAGTTGATAACGTCTCCGGTATAAACCTTGCTAGGAACCCAATTTCACATGAAATGAGCAAGCATATTGAGATGAGTTTTCACTACTTGAGAGAACTTGACAGTGAAGGAAGATTGAGATTGGGGTATTGTAGAAGTGAAGACCAAGTGGTCGATTTACTGACCAAGGGAGTCACAATTGAAGTGTTCAAGAGATTGAAGAACATCATGGGCATGGAAGACTTGGTGCACATGAATTAAGGTGGTGCGTTAAGAGAAAAAATCTAATTCACATACATGTAATCGGTGCACTTTTATGTCAACCAATTACACCCCTTTAATATTGGTTAACAGAATCTACAGCAGCGGAGTGCAAGCGGTTGCCATAATATGTCAACCGGTTCACCTGGATAAAATTACTTTTAAACTAAAATAGCGAGTAAGCCCAACCGGTTGACATAATATATCAATCAGTTACACTCTAGAAGTTTTCAATTTTATTTGTTAATTAGTTGTGCCTCATCTTGTGTTGTGTATGAATACCTTTAGGGTATCTCATAATGAATTAATGCCATATTTTCACCCTTAATTACTCTCTCTCTCTCTCTCACTCTCTCCCCCTCCCTCTCCACACTCAATTACTCAATTATTCACCAACCTTGTGGTTCTAAGTTTTAACATTTAGTATCAAAGCCTAACTCTTCACTCGAACCAATGACTCATGATACTAGTGTTGAGTCATCAGTTCAGAGGGTCAACATAAGAGATCATTTTTACTTTGGGGATTTTCATTATGAGCAACACACCTTGTGAGAGACACACCGCATACTCACACTTTTTTAACACTCCCTTTTAAGTATGAGTCTATCCACAATCCTCCCCCTCAAGCGGAAGCTCTTTCATCCACATATATTGTACTACCGTTGACACTTTTCAACGGGACATGCCTCCCACCCACCAACATGTGGGGAGTAATTTTGAAACAATCAAGTCGGGTCTTCACTCGAACTAGGTTCTAGTGCCACTGTTGGGTCATCAATTTGGAGGTCAACATGAGGAGACATTTTTTACATTTGAGTCTTTCTTTATGAGCAACACACCTTATGAGAGACACATCACATATTCACCGAAAATCTTAAGGTGATAGGTGTATGGATTCTTTCACTTAGAAATTTCTCAATCTCTATTTTTCTAATCAATGCTGGACTTCCCCACGCTTATTTTTCAACACTTCTAACTCACTTGTTTTTCTCAAATACAAATTTTGAAAACACTTTTCATTATATATATATATATATATATATAGGATCATTAAATTATTCCAAACTATATTTAAAAAAAAATCCTAGTAAACTCCGACATAAATACATTCTTTGCAAAATTGAAATAATTACAAGTTAACATGTTCAAACTCATTTCAATATACGTGCAAGCTTAAACAACTCAAATATCAACTGTCTAACTCAAATTTAAGAATTTTTCTTTACCCACCTCCCTATGGGGGTCACCCCCAGCGAAAACCCAAAACTGCCCCTGCTTCGGAGATGCATCTCCGAAGTTATTTTTTTTAAAAATTTTTTTGACTTCGGAAATGCATCTCCGAAAACACCAAAAAAGTGGTGTTTTCGGTGATACATTTCCGAAGTCAAAAAAATTCAAAAACTGTGAATATTTTCGGAAGTTCATTTCCGAAAATATTGCTGCATATACAAATTTCCCTCCTTCACTATTTCATCATTTTTCTCCAAAACTTCCCCAAACCCTCTCCAAAACCCAATCAATCTCCATCCATTTTTCGTCCTAAAATCAAGTTTCAAACCGTTGATCACGTTAAAGGGAGCATAGAAAGCTACAATTTCAGGTAAACATCACTCATTTCATCTCCTATTTCACTACATTGATTGTACAAATTTATGCTGAAACTGATATAGTTCGGAAGTTCATTTCCGAAATATATTACCTAACAAATTTCGGAAATGAACTTCCGAAATATGCCCTGGCAGTTAAAAAAAACAGTTTTGGCCAATTTTTTCTATTTTTTTCATTTGTTAGGTATGGTGCATCCGAACAACATTGTGCAAGACGATCCGGTAGCTGTCAGCGTTAATAACGATCCGGTTATCGACGTTAATCCTATGATCAATGCGGTTGATGTTCGGCAAGAATTTACAAATGATCAGAGCTTCGGTAGTCGCGAACAATTGATTGAGTGGGTTCGAAACGAAGCTAGTAAGCTTGGATTTGGAATTGTTATTTTAAGGTCGGACAACGGAAATAATAGGCGGAAAGCTTTCGTTGTTTTGAATTGCGAACGGGGTGGGAGTTATGTACAATCAAACCGGGTGCTAAAACACGACGATACGGGATCGAGAAAGTGCGGGTGCCCTTTTAAGTTGCATGCTACTCGGAGGGTTGATGATTTGTGGCGGTTAACCGTAATTTGTGGAATTCATAATCATGCCTTAGATGTCAAGTTACACGGACATCCAACGGCGTGTCGTTTGTCCCGCGAAGAGAGGAATGTGATATCGAACTTAACGATAGTCAAAGTGGCGCCTCGCAACATACTTGCCGATTTGAAGCATAAGAAACCGGATAGCGTTTCAAATATCAAACAAGTTTACAATGAACGACACAATCTCAAAGTTTTGAATATGGGCGCTCGGTCGGAAATGCAACAACTTTTGAAACTACTAGGCGATAACAATTATGTTTCAAGCTTCCGAACCTCCGAGGACAAAGTTACGGTGCGTGATATTTTTTGGACTCATCCCGAAAGTATCAAATTATTCAACACATTTCCAACCGTTCTAGTCATGGATTCGACGTACAAGACAAACAAATATAGGCTTCCTCTTCTAGAGATAGTTGGTGTGACCTCGACGGACAAGACTTATTCGGTCGGGTTTTCTTTTTTGGAGTGTGAAAAAGAAGACAACTTTACACGGGCCTTGGGAATTTGCAAGTCTTTGTTAGTTGATCAAGAGGTTATGCCAAACGTCATTGTCACCGACCGGGACAATGCTTTGATGAATGCGGTTGATACCGTCTTCCCGACATCGACCGCGTTACTTTGTCGGTATCACATAACTTGCAACGTGAGAAGTAAGTTGAAACCCGCGGTTGGGACAAAAGATAGGCCGGATGAAAACGGTAAAGTTATCAAAGCCGGTGTTGTGGTTGAGAGGATAATGGCGGCATGGAGGGAAATTTTGGATGCACACTCCGAAGAGGTGTATACCGAGAAATTGGTACAGTTTAGGTCTTTGTGTGGTTCCATTAAGACATTTTTTCATTACGTCAAATCCATCATTCTTGACAAAGTTAGAGAAAAAGTCGTGTGCGCTTGGACAAAATCGAGTTAGACATCTTGGTTGCACCACGACTAACCGAGTTGAATCCGCACATGCGGTCTTCAAGAGGTGGTTGGGTGATAGCAAGGGAGATTTGTGCCGGGGATGGGACACCGTCAACCAAATGCTCCAAAATCAACACAATGAAATTCAAACATCGTTCGGTCGGAGCAAGACGGTTATGGAACACCGGTATAAGGGCCAAATTCTATTCTCCCAATTGATTTACAACATATCCCGGACGGGTTTGAATTTTTTGTTTCATGAAGCGAAGCGGTCGGAGACCACGGCGCCGGATAGTTATTTATGTGGGTGTACCATTAGAACTACATACGGGCTTCCATGTGCTTGTATACTTTCAAAAAAGAAGTTGAATTCACCAATACGCATGGATGAGGTAGCCGACCATTGGAAGAAACTTCGTTTTGATGATTTTGACCCGCCGAAGGAAAATGACTCCAAAATCACCATCTCCGACGAGTTGGAAGTGATAATGGAGAAGTTTGCTAAAGCGGATGACACCAACAAAATGCACATAAAAGAACAATTGCGAAAAATTGCATTTCCAGAGACCACCGATTTGAAACCGCCATCTCAACCAGTTAAAACGAAAGGTGCACCGAAAAAGTCCAAAATTACACAAGATGACACGTCAACAAAACGATCTCCTTCCTACTTTGAACATGTTGATGCATCGTTCCCGGATTCACCGACACCGAAGTCCAAGTGTAGTGGTAACAAAGGTGCCCGTATTTCGAAGCCACCTCGCACACCGCCGATAAAAAAATCACCCATACCCTACATTGATGAGATGCCACTTTTTATGCACAAATATATCGATAACATCGTTGATGTTGGAGGCGACGACAATTGTGGATATCGGGCCGTTGCAGGTTTGCTCGGTAAAGGGGAAAATAATCACACTTTAGTCCGACGGGAACTTATTGCGGAGTTGACTTCGTATCGGGACATCTACGGCCGACTATATGAAAATCAAGAAAAGTTTGCGAAAATTCATGATTCACTTGTTCCATCACTTACCGGTATCGCTCCGGTTTCGAAGCGGATGTCATTCCTCGATATGAGTCATCTAATAGCAAGTGCATATGATATTGTATGCGTCGATTTGACGAGGTTTGGACTAAGTGAGACTTTCTTTCCACTTCATAGTCGACCGCCATTGGACGCGTCGGGCCGGATCATATGCATCGGGTATCTACGATCGCGGCACTTCGTCCAAGTGTTTTTGAAACCGGGGTGTCCTATACCGGCTACTTCTTGTCAATGGACGGCACATCATTCAAATGAGACGGAGACTTGGCCAGATCCTTTCGTTTCAAGAATGGTGGAGTTTGAAGAAATGATGAGCCAAAAGCGCGAGCAAAATAGAGAGCGGTCGAAGAACATACCTATTTTGGACTTAGGATCCACCGATTGGTTCGGTAAATTTTAGTTTGTTCCGGACCGTTTTTTGTTTGTAATGACCATTTTTGTACGTATTGTTGTTTATCATGTAAAATCGGACCGATTCAATACATATATAATATAAGTATGTTTTATGTCATCTTTGTCTAATTTATGTTTATTTTGAATTCAATTTGTTTAATTTACACAATACACTAAGCAATCAACAAAATGCAAAATTTTGTTCTGTTTCTGCATAATTCGGAAATGAACTTCCGAAATATGCTAGTCTGCCTCCAATTTTCGGAAGTTCATTTCCGAAAAGTCCCCTGAGGCATGATAAGGTTTGTTAGGCCATCATTGCTACAATAAGTCTATAAATACAACACACTCTTCTTCATCCTCTTCACACCACAAAACACAAATGACACAAACCTACCCCCACCTAGCATTCGTCTACTTCACCACCGGCTACCCGATGTCGTTCCAATTTCGCTTCTTGCGCGACACGCCGTTTGCGGAGTTGATAACGTCGCTCAACACGCTTTTGCGCTATCCTGAGAATCGAAAGGTTGTCAAGCTCGAGTACCGCTCGCCATCGCTTAACGACGAGGGAGCCATTGAATTCACACCTTTTGAGATCAAGAACGACGAAGATTTAGCGGTTATGTGGACAACGTTCGATCGATTTTCTTCGAAGGGCCCAATCGAGTTGGACGCGAAACTTCAAAGATCGGCGAACGACGTTATCAAAATGTTGACTCATCCCCACCTATCCGTGTTTAACAATATGTAACTTTAATCTTATGTAATGTGATCGATGTAATCTTCACCCGATTAAATAAAGCGAATCGTTCTTGTTTTTCATCTTTCTTCTGTCCAGACAATATTTCGGAAGTACATTTCCGAATTCCTCCAAGGGGGGTGAATTCGGAGATGAACTTTCGAAAACACCACATTTTCTGAAAAATAACTTTATTTCGGAGATGCATCTCCGAAATCAATATTTTATATTAAAAAAAAACACTTTTTCGGAGATTCATTTCTGAAAACACATTTTTTTTCAAAAAAAGTACGTTTTCGGAAATGAACTTCCGAAAATAGGGGTATTGTGGTAAATTCATCGGTGGTGGCCAAGAAGGTTAGAAGGTGGGTGAAGAAATTTCCAAATTTAAACATTCATATAAGGTAAGATCAAGAGAAGCATAATAGGCAAACATATATACATTTACCAAGACATCAACTTGCATTAAAACGATTTATTATCAAGTACCTTTTGTCAGGGGCAGAACCACCTTAGGACTGGTCACCCCAAAATTTTGATAATATTTTTTAAAAATAAATATAATATTCTTTATATATATATATATATATATATATATATATATATATATATATATATATATATATATATATATATATATATATATATATATATATATATATAATCAAAATTTTGTATACAAAATCACTGAACAAAGAGTATATAACAAGGGAGGCGTCAACATCATTTCGTTATTGGAATGAAATAAAGCCAGCTTGAGTAAACATTTATGGAATTTTAGTGGTAAAGCCGATAGTCTTTAGATTAGATGGATCCATAGCTATTATTTGAAGGGTGAGGACATAATGACATATCCGATTACATAGTCTTGCTAATGGATACTGAAGTACATTTTGAAAGTAAGGAATGAAGTGATCCAACTCAGCACTTGGCCGAGAATGATGCAGCAAAAGAGATACTGCACCAGCAACATATATCATGCTCTTCATGAGGCAGACCCGAGAGTTGATTGGAGGATTCTTATGCTTAGCAACCTAGCTAGGCCCCGAGCAGTGCATACGTTAGGGATGGCGTGTCATAGTAGACTTCCCACAAAAGAGAGATTAATGAAATTTAGTACTCCCTCCGTCCCACAATGAGTGACCCAGCTCACAATTTCACACAGTTTAAGAAAAGTAGTTAAAAGTAAGTGTGAGAATAATATTTTTACTATACTACCCTTATTATGTATTGAGAATGATAAAATGTTTATTAATTAGAGGGTAAAATTGGAAAAAGTGTATTGGAAATTGAAATGGGTCATTCATTTTGGGACATCATTTTATTTCAAATGGGTCACTCATTGTGGGACGGAGGGAGTATGATAAAGAATGACAGGTGCAGCCTGTGCAATGACAAGGAAAGCTTGGAGCATCTGTTTTTTTCTGTGTGCAGGTTTGAGGAATTTGGTGCCAAGTGCTTGGATGGTTGGAACAGAATCACATCGATAGTGTTTTTTATAGATACTGGAATGTTAAGAAGTTGAGGCATCATATAGAAAGTTTACTTTTGTTCTTAAGCTGGTTTTGGTCTTTTGATTGCTAGGCCTAGCTGGATTTGGTTATCGATCGCTTATGCTTCATTGTATTTCTGAATCTTTATCAATAAGATTATTCTTTGATTAAGAAAAAGAGTACATATTACAATAAAAAATTTACAAAGGTAGTTCATGCCTAAAATCAAAGTATTACATAGATAATAATAATATTATTAGACACACTGACAATGATTGATTTTCCAAAAAGTATTACTAAATTTTAAAATATAATTTGAAACATTCGTTCACACAAATTTTTTTAGAAATACAATTTATAAATTTAATTTTTATTAATAAGGAAAGAGTGAAAGCAAATAGAATAAATTTTTTTAATCCATATATATATATATATATATATATATATATATATATATATATATATATATATATATATATATATATATATATATATATATATATATGATTATGATTAGTTATAATTTTAAAAAAAATATTAAATTACTTTAATTAATCAAAAAAACAATTACTTACAAGGCAATCCAACATATCCCGCCAACAAGAAAACAAAAACACTAATGCTAAATTTATGTTTATATTAAACTACTCTTAATAACTTGTTTCATATTGCCTATCTCCTTAATACCATCAACAAGATAGACAATCATTTTCCAACAAATAATGTTTCTACTTCCTCAAAATTATTTAAAAAAAAATTGACTTCAAAACCCAAATCCAAACAAAATAATAGAAAGAAAATACAATTATATATATATATATATATATATATATATATATATATATATATATATATATATATATATATATATATATATATATATATATATATATATATATATATTACTTTTTTTATAGTTAGTATTATATATATTTTATATTTGGCCCCTTCAACGATTCCATATTTGCTCAGCCACCCTTTTGTGCATGTGAAACTCTGTAATGCCCATTTTATCTACTATCTAGCTATTATTAGAAGATGTCACCACTCTATCAAAAATGCCCTTTACTCTTTCAAAATTTACAAAGCAAAAAAGGTACATTAGTACTTACATAAAAATCAAAATAATCACACTCTCTAATCAATAAATTGTTGATACTTGGCAGTGGCGGATCTTGCAAAATATATTAGGGGGTGCTATAAATATTAATTGAAATATTATGTTTAAAATTAAATTTATACAATTTAAAAATATTTATATTATCAATTAATCATAATCATTAAAATTTAATATTTGTTTGACTTTATTAATATTTAAAATATTATTTATGAATAATTGTGATGCACTGATGTAAATTTTTTTATATAGATAATACATATCAATTAATCTCTTTAAAATTTACACTAAATGATATTATTTTAAATTAAAATAAATTTTTATTTTAATGATAAAAATAATAGGGAACTGAGCAATGTGCTAATTTTTTTTATGACCAAATGTTCCGTAGCCTAGTTAAAATGAACAAATAAAATATCATGGTTTATTAAAAATAAGTAGGCTATTAAACTTTTTGTCATTGGAATTCGCTTAATTAAAATGAACAAACTACTTCAAACTCATGCTTGAACTAAAAATTATATATTTTAATATGATGACACTAGTTATAATAAATTATAAAATGTATGTTATATATGTTAACCGTACTTTATATATTCTTCGGCCTAGCGGTGAGGATTCACTTTTTGAACAAAAAGGTAATACGACTTGCAATTCTTTTAAAATCTTCCATGCAGTATTAAAATATAAGCCATAAGTTTGTAATAGGTGGAGACATATTTTTGAGGGGTGCTGTTGCACCCTCCCGCTCTCATGAAGATCCGCCACTGATACTTGGCAATACAAAATCACTTTCTTATTTCAAATTATATTTTCCATCCTTTTACAAATTACCCTATTTCTATCTTTCACTCTCTTTATTAAACACCCTACACACTTCACAATTTTCATTTTAATTTTTTCTACCTCAATATTTTTTCTCTTTTTATTTTTTAAAATATAAATAAATTAATAAATTGAATCTTTTTTATGTAACAAAGATAAATACGTAAAAATTTACTCAATCGAAAACATAATTATTTTATAATTATTAAAAAAATAATTTCAAATGTCAAAATTTCTACTTTACTGACGAGTCATTATCATCAAAATACCTTTTTTATTTTAATTAACAATTGTCTTTATTTGAGACACAAAATTCTTATTTTCATATGTCAAATATTTCATTTTTTTCACGGGGCATTATTAGCAAAATAGATATTTTATTTTAATTAACCATTGTCATTATTTGAGACACAAAATTCTTATTTTTAAATAACAAAATTTTTATTTTTATTACGGGGCACTTTCAACACGATACCTATTTCATTTTAACTAACAATTCTATATAAATAGACAAATGAATGACAATCTACTATCTAGCTATTATTAGAAGATGTCACCACTTTACCAAAAATGCCCTTTACTCTTTCAAAATTTACAAAGCAAAAAGGATACGTTAGTACTTACATAATGATCAATATAATCACACTCAATAAAGTGTTGACACTTGGCAATACAAAATCACTTTCTCATTTCAAATTATATTTTCCATCCTTTTACAAATTTCACTATTTCTATCTTTCACTCTCTTTATTAGACACCCTACACACTTCACAATTTTCATTTTAATTTTTTCTCCCTCAATTTTTTTTCTCTTTTTATTTTTTAAAATATAAATAAATTAATAAATTGAATCGTTTTTATGGAACAAAGAGAAATACGTAAAAATTTACTCAATCGAAAACATAATTATTTTATAATTATTAAAAAAATATTTTCAAATGTCAAAATTTCTACTTTACTAACGAGCCATTATCATTAAAATACCTTTTTTATTTTAATTAACAATTGTCTTTATTTGAGACACAAAATTCTTATTTTCAAATGTCAAATATTTCATTTTTTTTACGGGATATTATTAGCAAAATAGATATTTTATTTTAATTAACCATTGTCATTATTTGAGACACAAAATTCTTATTTTTAAATGTCAAAACTTTTATTTTTATTACGGGGCACTTTCAACACGATACCTATTTTATTTTAACTAACAATTCTATATAAATAGACAAATGAATGACAATTCTATATATATATATATATATATATATATATATATATATATATATATATATATATATATATATATATATATATATATATATATATATATATATATATATATATATTCATTGTTGTATAAAATTATTATTTAGCTTCCTTATGATTTTAACAATATCTATCTCAAAATCATATTACATCTTACTCATTATAACTTTGCACTTGTCTTTAATGTTATGGGACACAACAAGTTAGATTTAAGCAACAAAACATATATAAATGTTAATTTGCATTTGATAAAGTGACATTAGGCACAATCAGTTAGAAATAAACAAAAAGACATACATAATTGACCATTTCAATGATGAAATATTTTAAATATTAATATTGAAGGATAGAAAAACACTTAGAAAGGGGGGTTTGAATAAGTGTAGCTTTAAAAACTTGACCGATAAAAATAAATTGCACAGTTATTTTTATCCTGGTTCGTTGTTAACTAAACTACTCCAGTCCACCCCCGCAGAGATGATTTACCTCAACTGAGGATTTAATCCACTAATCGCACGGATTACAATGGTTCTCCACTTAGTCAGCAACTAAGTCTTCCAGAGTCTTCTGATCACACACTGATCACTCCAGGAACAACTGCTTAGATACCCTCTAAGACTTTCTAGAGTATTCTGATCCACACGATCACTCTAGTTACAACCTGCTTAGATAACCTCTAAGACTTCCTAGAGTATTCTGATCCACACGATCACTCTAGTTCCTTACAACTTAATGTAATCAATTCTAAGAGTATTACAATTGCTTCTTAAAAGCTATAATCACAAACTGTGATATTTCTCTTAACGTTTAAGCTTAATCTCACTAATATATTACAACAGCAATGTAGTGAGCTTTGATGAAGATGAAGATTCTGAGCTTTGAATAGAACAGAGTTTCAGCAAGTTAATATTCATAGAAATTGTGTTAGTTCGTTAACCTTGCTTCTCATCAGAACTTCATATTTATAGGCGTTGGAGAAGATGACCGTTGAGTGCATTTAATGCTTTGCGTGTTCCGTACAGCATCGCATTTAATGTTATACGCTTTTGTCAACTACCTCGAGCCTTGTTCACGCTGTGTCTACTGACGTTGCCTTTAATAGCTTCTAACGTTCCTTTTGTCAGTCAGCGTAGCCTGCCACTTGTACTTCCTTCTGATCTGATGTTTGTGAATACAACGTTTGAATATCATCAGAGTCAAACAGCTTGGTGCAAAGCATCTTCTGATCTTCTGACCTTGAAGTGCTTCTGTGCGTGATACCATCAGAACTTCAGTGCTTCTGATCTCATGTTCTTCTGATGCTTCCATAGACCCATGTTTTGATTCTCCTTCGACCATCTTCTGATGTCTTGCCAGACCATGTTCTGATGTTGCATGCTGAACCCTTGAGAGACAAAGCTTCTGAGCGCTGAATTATGCATACTCTTTATATATTTCCTGAAAAGGAAATTGCATTGGATTAGAGTACCATATTATCTTAAGCAAAATTCATATTATTGTTATCATCAAAACTAAGATAATTGATCAGAACAAATCTTGTTCTAACAATCTCCCCCTTTTTGATGATGACAAAAACATATATAAATGATATGAATTTGCGATCAGAAAGAGCAGACGGCAAAAGACAAATTACACAGCTATAGCATAAGCATGTGAATATGTCTCCCCCTGAGATTAACAATCTCCCCCTGAGATAAATAATCTCACCCTGAAATAAATACTCGAAGAACTTTAATAAAAGACTTCCCTGATTATTTCGGTAGAGACGATCACATAAGCTTCTGTCTTCAAAGAATTCATAGCTTCTGACTTCTGCTTCCATTGGACAGCTTCAGAACTTTGAATTTCTTTAGATCCCTAGAACACTCACAGCTTCTGATTCCTGCTTCCATTTAGGACAGCTTCAGAACTTGAATTTCTTTGATCATCAGAACATTCACAACTTCTGATTCCTGCTTCCATCTAGGACAGCTTCAGAACTTGAATTTCTTTGATCTTCAGAACATTCACAGCTTCTGATTTCTGCTTCCATTTAGGACAGCTTCAGAACTTGAGTTTTCTGGATCTTTAGAACATTCGCAGCTTCTGATTTCTGCTTCCCTCAGATAGCTTCAGAGCTTTGAATATCTACCAACATCACTTCATACTAGATTTGTATCAGAACATTGTTGAATGTACCAGAGCATCATCAGAGCATCTCTACATCCTGAAATGTTACAGAACAAAAACTAAACGACAAAAGTCAGCATGAACGAGTCAGAACATAAAATGTATATTAGAACACATGATATGTATCAGAGCCATATAGGCTTAAAATAATGTATTAGAGCAAATAGAATTTTGTCAGAGCAAATAGACAAATTTTGGATCAAATTCTATTATTAGAAATTCTGATCATTCTTCTTTCTTGCTTCTGATTTCTGAAGCTTGACAGCACTCAGCTTGCTTCAGTTTCCATAAGCTTATTCTTTTTACAGAATAACGCTTCTTATGGTTTTGCTTCTTGTGTTTGCTTTTCTGAAGCTTGACAGCACTCAGCTTGCTTCAGTTTCCATAAGCTTATTCTTTTTACAGAATAACGCTTCTTATGGTTTTGCTTCTTGTGTTTGCTTTGAAGATTTTCTTCACTTCTTTATACCTGCAAAACACTTAAACCATATAGAACTTGCAGTTCTTGTTAGTAAATGTGTGGGAGCTTTACCCAGCAACTGATAGATTAATCAAATCATTTATCATTTATCTCTTCTCCCCCTTTTTGTCATAACATCAAAAAGAATATATCAAAAGATTCAAATGTATAAAACGACAAACAAAATCAATGAAATGCAAAACAAAGAAACTTTTCATTGATAATCAAAAGATATTACATGAGATTTTGACAAAAAAATAAGATACGCACAGTTACCTATGGTCGGCGTCCCTTCAACTGCACGCGCGCTTATCCATGAACAGTAAAGACAGGTTTACCATCCGAGATAAAACGTTACAGCTGTTTTGCTTTAAAAGAGGTTCTGAATCAACTTAGACAATGAAACGTTAGTAATAACCGAATCATAATTTCTAAAAGATTTCAATCAGAACTTCTGATTAAAAAATAATCCACTTTCATTTCAGAAGATACTCATACATAAGAACTTCTCATCTTCTCATTCTGGGCATAAATCCATACTGATGTTCTTCAGAATGAACTTAAACCTATCTTCAGCCAGGGGTTTTGTAAAGATATCAGCCCATTGATGGTCTGTATCCACAAAGTTTAAAGATAGAACACCCTTCTGAACATAGTCCCTTATGAAATGATGTTTAATCTCAATATGTTTAGCTTTTGAATGAAGAATAGGATTCTTAGATAAACATATAGCAGAAGTATTATCACAGAATATAGGAATGTTACTCTCATATATCTGATAATCTGACAGCCGACTCTTCATTCAGAGCATCTGTGTACTGCAACCAGCAGCAACGACATATTCTGCTTCTGTTGTTGATAGAGCAATAGTTGCTTGCTTCTTGCTATACTAGGAGATCAAATGACTTCCAAGAAATTGGCAACTTCCTGAAGTACTCTTTCTTTCAATTCTGTCTCCAGCATAGTCAGCATCGCAGAATCCTACTAAGTTGTATTCTTTAGATTTTCTGTAAACTAAGCCAACATTAGTAGTACCTTTCAGATACCTTAGAATTCTCTTAGCAGCAGTTAAATGAGATTCTCTAGGATCTGATTGGAATCTAGCACACAAACAAACACTGAACAGAATGTCAGGTCTAGAAGCAGTCAAATATAGAAGAGATCCAATCATACCTCTGTATAACTTCTGATCTACCTTCTTACTTACCTCATCCTTACCTAGGATGCATGTTGGATGCATAGGAGTTTTGGCTTCTTTGCAGTCTAGAAGATTAAACTTCTTCAGAAGTTCCTTCACATACTTGGTTTGGTGAACATACGTTCCTTCTGATGTTTGATTTATTTGTATTCCAAGGAAATACTTGAGTTCTCCCATCATGCTCATTTCAAACTCAGCCTGCATAGACTCAGCAAACTCCTTTCCAAGTGTAGCATTAGATGTTCCAAAAATAATATCATCTACATATATTTGACAAATTAAAATATCCCTTTTAAAGGTTTTACAGAAGAGAGTAGTGTCCACTTTTCCTCTAGTGAAACCATTATCCAGAAGGAAAGAACTTAAGCGTTCATACCAAGCTCTGGGAGCTTGTTTCAATCCGTACAATGATTTCTTTAGTTTAAAAACATGATTAGGAGACATGGAGTCTTCAAAACCAGGAGGTTGATGGACATAAACTTCTTCATCTATATAACCATTTAAGAAGGCACTCTTAACATCCATCTGATAGAGAGTGATGTTATGTTGAGTGGCAAATGAAATTAATAGACGAATAGATTCTAACCTGGCCACTGGTGCAAAGGTTTCTGTATAGTCAATCCCTTCTTGCTGACTATAACCCTGAGCCACCAGTCTGGCTTTGTTCCTTACCACTTCACCTTTCTCACTGAGCTTGTTTCTGAAGACCCATTTTGTACCGATTATATTGAATCCATCTGGTCTAGGAACAAGATCCCAAACATCATTCCTTGTAAACTGATTCAGTTCTTCTTGCATAGCAATTATCCAGTCTGGATCTTCTAGAGCATGATCAACAGAAGTTGGCTCGATCAAAGATACAAGACCTAATTGACAGTCTGCATTGTTCTTAAGGAATGCTCTTGTTCTGATTGGATCATCCTTCTTTCCAAGAATGACATCTTCTGAATGACCAGAGATGAGTCTAGATGATCTTCTGACAGATGGTTCTTCAGAAATGCTTAGATTCTCCAGAGAAGCTGATACTTGATCTTCAGATTCTTTGCTTCTGAGAAGCTCTGCTTCTGATGCGTTGCTTCTTGGCTCAACAACTTCTGATACATCAATATCACAATCTGCAAAATTATCAAACTGCTTTGGTTTTTCAGAACCAAGCTTATCATCAAACCTGATATTGATTGATTCTTCTACAATCAATGTTTCAGTATTGTATACTCTGTAGCCTTTTGAGCGTTCAGAATATCCAAGAAGGAAACATTTTTGTGCTTTGGAATCAAACTTACCAAGATGATCTTTAGTGTTCAGAATAAAGCATACACATCCAAAAGGATGGAAATATGAAATGTTGGGCTTTATATTCTTCCACAATTCATAAGGAGTCTTATTTAGAATAGGTCTGATAGAGATTCTATTCTGAATATAGCATGCAATGTTTATTGCTTCTGCCCAGAAATGCTTAGCCATATTGGTTTCATTGATCATGGTTCTGGCCATTTCTTGCAGAGTCCTATTCTTTCGTTCTACAACTCCATTTTGCTGTGGAGTTCTAGGACAAGAGAAATCATGGGCAATACCATTTTCTTTGAAGAACTCTTCAAAGAATCTGTTCTCAAATTCACCACCATGATCACTTCTGACCTTTATGATTTTACACTCTTTTTCAGATTGAATCTGAATGCAGAAATCAAAGAACACTGAATGAGACTCATCCTTGTGTTTCAAGAATTTTACCCACGTCCAGCGGCTATAATCATCTACGATGACTAATCCATATTTCTTCCCTCTGACAGATGCTGTTTTGACTGGGCCAAACAGATCAATGTGCAAGAGTTCTAATGGCCTTGAGGTAGAAACAACATTCTTGGACTTGAATGCAGGTTTGGAGAACTTGCCCTTCTGACATGCTTCACAAAGAGCATCTGATTTGAATTTCAGATTAGGGAGTCCTCTGACAAGATCCAGTTTGTTAATCTGAGAAATCTTTCTCAAACTAGCATGACCTAATCTTCTGTGCCAGACCCACTGCTCTTCAGAAACAGACATAAGACAAGTCACCTTCTGACTCATAAGATCTTGCAGATCTGTCTTATAAATGTTGTTCTTCCTCTTGCCTGTAAATAGGATTGAGCCATCCTTCTGATTTACAGCCTTGCAAGACTTTTGATTAAAGATTATATCATAACCATTGTCACTCAATTGACTGATAGATAAGAGGTTATGTGTTAATCCTTCTACAAGAAGTACATTAGAAATGGAAGGAGAGTTACCAGACTTTATAGTTCCAGAGCCAATTATCTTGCCCTTCTGATCTCCTCCAAACTTGACTTCTCCTCCAGACTTAAGCACCAGGTCTTGGAACATAGACCTTCTTCCTGTCATGTGTCGTGAGCATCCAGAGTCCAGGTACCACGACATGTTGTGCTTTGTCCTTTTTGCAGCCAAGGATATCTCTTCAGAATCTGATTCTGATGTAGATTCTGATCCGTCATCTTCTGTCGCCATCAGCGCACAGTTGGCCTGCTCATCTTCCGAGTCTGATTCATCTTTTGACTCATCCCAGGTTGCCATAAGACCTTTCTTCTTATGAAACTTCTTCTTGGGATTTTCCTTCAGAAGTTTTGGACATTCATTCTTGAAGTGTCCAGGCTCATTGCATTCATAGCACATGACCTTCTTCTTTTCAAATCTTCTGTCATCAGAAGATTCTCCACGTTCAAATTTCTTTGAACTTCTGACGCCTCTGAACTTCCTTTGCTTGTTCTTCCAGAGTTGATTTAGCCTTCTGGAGATCAAGGACAGTTCATCTTCTTCTTCGAATTCTGATTCTTCAGGATCTTCTTCTCTAGCCTGAAAAGCGTTAGTGCATTTCTTGATATTGGATTTTAATGCAATAGACTTACCTTTCTTTTGAGGCTCGTTTGCATCCAGTTCAATTTCATGACTCCTCAGGGCACTGATCAGCTCTTCCAAAGAGACTTCATTTAGATTCTTCGCAATCTTAAATGCAGTCACCATAGGACCCCATCTTCTGGGTAAGCTTCTGATGATCTTCTTTACGTGATCAGCCTTGGTGTATCCCTTGTCAAGAACTCTCAATCCAGCAGTAAGAGTTTGAAATCTTGAAAACATCTTTTCAATGTCTTCATCATCCTCCATCTTGAAGGCTTCATACTTCTGGATTAAAGCGAGAGCTTTAGTCTCCTTGACTTGAGCATTTCCTTCATGAGTCATTTTCAAGGACTCATATATGTCATATGCCGTTTCCCTGTTAGATATCTTCTCATACTCAGCATGAGAGATAGCATTCAGCAAAACAGTTCTGCATTTATGATGATTCCTGAAAAGCTTCTTCTGATCATCACTCATTTCTTGCCTTGTCAGCTTTACGCCACTGGCATTTACCGGATGTTTGTAACCATCCATCAGAAGATCCCATAGATCACCATCTAGACCAAGAAAGTAACTTTCCAGTTTATCTTTCCAGTATTCAAAGTTTTCACCATCAAATACCGGCGGTCTAGTATAACCATTGTTACCGTTGTGTTGCTCAGCAGAGCCAGATGTAGATGTAGACTTTGCAGTTTCATCAGCCATCTTTTACTGAAGCGTTTTTCTCTTCCTGAATCTTTTCTAAACACGGTTAAGTGCTTGCACCTTAGAACCGGCGCTCTGATGCCAATTGAAGGATAGAAAAACACTTAGAAAGGGGGGGTTTGAATAAGTGTAGCTTTAAAAACTTGACCGATAAAAATAAATTGCACAGTTATTTTTATCCTGGTTTGTTGTTAACTAAACTACTCCAGTCCACCCCCGCAGAGATGATTTACCTCAACTGAGGATTTAATCCACTAATCGCACGGATTACAATGGTTCTCCACTTAGTCAGCAACTAAGTCTTCCAGAGTCTTCTGATCACACACTGATCACTCCAGGAACAACTGCTTAGATACCCTCTAAGACTTTCTAGAGTATTCTGATCCACACGATCACTCTAGTTACAACCTGCTTAGATAACCTCTAAGACTTCCTAGAGTATTCTGATCCACACGATCACTCTAGTTCCTTACAACTTAATGTAATCAATTCTAAGAGTATTACAATTGCTTCTTAAAAGCTATAATCACAAACTGTGATATTTCTCTTAACGTTTAAGCTTAATCTCACTAATATATTACAACAGCAATGTAGTGAGCTTTGATGAAGATGAAGATTCTGAGCTTTGAATAGAACAGAGTTTCAGCAAGTTAATATTCACAGAAATTGTGTTAGTTCGTTAACCTTGCTTCTCATCAGAACTTCATATTTATAGGCGTTGGAGAAGATGACCGTTGAGTGCATTTAATGCTTTGCGTGTTCCGTACAGCATCGCATTTAATGTTATACGCTTTTGTCAACTACCTCGAGCCTTGTTCACGCTGTGTCTACTGACGTTGCCTTTAATAGCTTCTAACGTTCCTTTTGTCAGTCAGCGTAGCCTGCCACTTGTACTTCCTTCTGATCTGATGTTTGTGAATACAACGTTTGAATATCATCAGAGTCAAACAGCTTGGTGCAAAGCATCTTCTGATCTTCTGACCTTGAAGTGCTTCTGTGCGTGATACCATCAGAACTTCAGTGCTTCTGATCTCATGTTCTTCTGATGCTTCCATAGACCCATGTTTTGATTCTCCTTCGACCATCTTCTGATGTCTTGCCAGACCATGTTCTGATGTTGCATGCTGAACCCTTGAGAGACAAAGCTTCTGAGCGCTGAATTATGCATACTCTTTATATATTTCCTGAAAAGGAAATTGCATTGGATTAGAGTACCATATTATCTTAAGCAAAATTCATATTATTGTTATCATCAAAACTAAGATAATTGATTAGAACAAAACTTGTTCTAACAAATATGTATTCTAATCTTTTCATTGTAAGATGATATGAACCGGTTCATTCCTACTGTCAAAATAATTTGTTATTTAGTAGTGTTGAGTTATCACTCATTTGCACTTATCTTTAATGAAAATGTGAATAAAAGTACTTTATGAAGTGTCATGTGACAAAACTAATTAGATTATAAACATCTAAACATACATAAACATAACTCTCAATTTATAGTATAATTTTACACTACTAAATAATTTTTACCCGTGCGGACGCACGGGTATATTACTAGTTTTATATATATATATATATATATATATATATATATATATATATATATATATATATATATATATAGCATATCAAGTGAGAGCATTTTATAATGAGAGATGAGAGGAACAAGTATTAACCATTGGATTCATCAAGAGAGAGAATGTTAATGCATTAACGTGACTATTAATTTCTCTCTCTTGATGAATCTAATGGTTGATATTTGTTCCTCTCATCTCTCATAAAAAAATGCTCTCACTTGATATATATATATATATATATATATATATATATATATATATATATATATATATATATATATATATATATATATATATATATATATATATATATATATATATATATATATATATATATATATATATATATATATATATATATATATATATATATATATATATATATATATATATATATATATATATATATAAACAAAGGTGAAGGAAAGTGTTAGAAAAATTCATGCAAGGAAGGAAATGAATTTGGGCCTCTAAATTTGGGCCTCTTTACAAATAAAGCATTGTAACCCAAATAATCGGATTCTATCTCTCATGGATTCTATCTCTAAACTTGGGCCACCATCTACAAGTAAGACTTTTTCTATTTGAGAATTTCTTTTTAAACTCTTAACTTTGTAAGGACCTCTGATGAAATTTTACTTTTATCCTTTGAATTCGGAGATGCATCTCCAAACGCACCACATTTCATTTTTTAGGGATTTATTCGAAGACGCATATTCGAAACACAATTTTTTCAAAATCAGGGATGTTTGGAAGATGCATCTCTGAATAAAACTATTTTTTAAAAAATTTTGGGGTATTTTGGAGATGCATATGTGAATTAGGGTATATACATTAAATCCCACGACAAAAATCCCATATTCTATCTCTTTTCAAACTTAAACCCTCAAACACCCTAAAATTCCAAAATCTCTACTTTCAAAATTTATTTCAACTAATTTCTATTCATATCTACTTGTTTCAACTAATTTGGACTTAGGATCATTGAGAGGGACGGTCCTAAGACGGTGGCCATCATGGAGAGGATGGTTAGCGAGGTAGCGACTGCGATGTGATACAGGAGGCAGAGGAGGGGTCAGAGGATGACGATTAGGCATATGTAGTAGGTTATGCATTTTTTATGCCACAAGACTTCATGAACAATTTATGTATTATATTTTTTTTCTATTTTAGAATAATATTTTGTGTTTATTATCGTTTTTATTTTTTATCATCTTCTTTTGCGTTTTTAATATCGGTTTAATCTAATTATGTATCAAAACTTTAGAGATGCACATCTGAAACACATTTTCTTACGCAATGGTTGATATTATTCAGCAGACATGTATTGGAACAATTATATGAAATTGAAAATATTTTCAATGTCATGACGCGAAAATATATGAGACATTCTCGAAATCAATGAAGTCGTCACCAGCCTTTATTTGAAAAGGGAAAACGTTGATAAAACGCTTTAAAATAGAAAAATGATATTCCCAACTATATTTAGATTCGAAAGTCATTTATGCATAGGAAAGATATTAGTATCATACAATATCTGTTAAAGAAAACAGTCACCTGTAGTTAATTTTAGAAAAGAATATTGTTAACCTTATTATTTAATTTAATCCTAATCATTAAAAACGAATTATGACCTATTTACTACAAAAAAATGGAAAAAAGTTTTTATTATTATTGTGCTTCACAAGATTTGATTCTTACTTTACAATTTTTGGGTAGAAAAATCTTGTATGTCGAGTGATTTTTTAAAAAAATGTTTAGATCATGTTAGCGCTTTAGTGTGGATTAAAATGTTGTTTTTTGATCATGTTAACGTGGATAAAATATTTTGGTGAATTCTTATCTACTCAACAAAAAAAGTTGGATAGAGTTACCCTTAACGTAAAATGTTTTGGAAACAAAAAAAAATTATTTAATAAATAATTAAATATGATAAAATTAAATAATATAATGTGATTGATGAAAGGTACACTACCCAATTTTTTGTGATGGGTAAAGAAGTTGTCCCCGAATATTTTTTGTTGGTTGGTTTTGATTAATTTTACGACAAAGAAAAATGTTAGAACAAACAAGAGGTAAAATTTTAATTCAAGACTTGTATCCATACATTTGAGGATAAAGTGGTGTACATCCAATTATTACTTTTTAATTCAATTTTATTTTTAAAAGAAAAGATTTAATATGAATCGAGTTGCAATTTCTTAAACAAAGACAAGTTTTTGAACAAGCAAGCAGTATGACTTGCATCATAATACTTGAGAATAAAAGGGATGTACATCCAATTATTTATTTTAATCAGACAAAAAATAAACTCAAAATAAAATGATTGGTGGAATACAACCATATAAACTCGAAAAAGGAGTCATCTATATGGATGAATGAAAAAGTGTGCCGGGCTTAAACTCTACTAAGTGTAGAAACTTGTACTAGTGACGAGGATAATTACTAGCAAAACATTTGAAGTAAGTCTTAAGGCATCGATTAATCACTTATGCTTTCCCATCCGCTTATGGGTGATATGATGTGTTGTATTTGAGTGTTGCTCCCTATATATTAAAAATGTATTTTCATAAGTCACCGAGAAATAAAAGGTCTCGATCTAACATGATGGATTTTGGCACCCCGTGAAGTCTAAATATTTTAGTTTAAAAATGTGAAGCAAGGCGATGCGATGTAATGAAATGGACATACTTTATGAGACAATTATAAATCACCCATATGATAGTGGGGCCAAAAGAGTTAGAAAAATGATTTTTAACATTCATAGTGATTTCTTTCCAAAGTTGATTTGGTAATGGAAGTGGTTGAAGTAACCTTTTTTTTTCATGTGATTGATACTTGTTTAACATGTTGAACATTTTTTTAAAAAATTCTTTACATCTTTGTATAGGCTTGGCCATGAAAAAGATGATGCTAGTCTTACTACAATTGGATTAACACCATAATGATCCTCAGTTGGTGTGTTATGATATTCATAAAGAAGTGTCATACAAAGGTCTTTGACAGCATGTACAAATAATTTAACCTTGATGTATAATAACCCATTTGAAAATTTATACCACTTTTGTTCATTATTATCTTTTTCCATTTGCTCAACCAACTTATGCCCTTCACTTTGGGATGCATAATACTATTGGATTTGTTTGATAAGATTCAGGACCGATGAGGACAAGAATAATAATAAAGAGGCATTTTTTCAAATTTTTTCTAAATAAAGTATTAGCAACAAGATTCGATTTTTCAGGTTTGTAATAAATCTCAAAGTTAAACCTTTGAAGTTTAGAGGCTCATTTGTATTGTTTTGATGTTTGTATTTTTTTTAAGCAACAAGTTTTTCAAACTCTTTTGATTTGTGTAAATGTGAAAGTGTTTACCAATCATATACTGACGCCACATTTTAATGGATTATGTGATTGCATACATGTCTCACATAAACTTAAGCAACTTGCATTCTATGACACATTTTGTTGCTGAATAAAGTGAGGGGATGTCCTTATTCGGATAGGATTGCCCCAATGGAAACGTCTGATGTGTCGATATCAAAATCAAATGTTTTTGTAAAGGCTGGCAAAGCCAACACGATATGTGAGTCATTTTATTTTTTTAGTTCTTTAAAAGCTAGACTAGCCTCTGTACTCCAAAAAAACTTAATAGAATGCATCAAGTCAGTGAGTGGAGAGGCGAGAGTGGCCTAGTGGCGCATAAAGCGTTTGTAAAAGCCGATGACTCCTAAAGTGCCATGGAGAGTCGTGAGTGAGTAAGGTTCAGGCTAATCCAAAATTTCATGCATCTTTTGTGGATCTATGGCAATACCCACAACGAAGATCAAATGACCCAAGAAATTAACTTTAGCAATTGATAAAAACACACTTAGATAATTTAAAAACAAAAGCATCTGACCGTAACAAATTAAAAATGATTTGTAAATGAACCAAGTGATCACTCAAATTTAAACCATAAATCAAGATGCCTTGAAAAAAAATTAAAACAAACAGTCTTAGGTAAGGACGTAATATATCATTCATAGTTGATTGAAAAATGGATGAGGGCATTGGTGAGCCCAAATGAGATCACGAGAAATTCATAATGATCATCAAAAGTTTGAAGAAATCGTATGTGTATCTTCCCATGCAACTTTAATTTAATGATAGCTTGAACGTAATTCTATGTTGATAAAATATTATGCAACTCCAAGCTCATCTAATTATTCACAAATTTTTGGGAATGAAAAATCTATTGTTAATTATAACTTCATTGATTCTTTGTAATCAACACAGAATAATGAAATCCCATTTCTTTCCTCAAACAATATATAATTCTAATAAAAAATATATTTAAATAATATATTTGTGATTATATTTAATTTTAAAAGAGATTCTCATTCAAACGATTTTTATAATAAATATTCAAACTTATTTAATAATATTTAATTTTAATTATTTTTAAACAGTGTGAATATTACCATTTACCCCTATCTAGAAGAGAGACTGCTCATGCCGATCAAAAAATAGTTGGCTATTGGGGTCCAGTACTCTTTAAATGATGATGCTGCTGCACAATTTTCTTTAATGTTGTTGAAGTCTTATTGCTATTGAGTTTGCCTAATATCTAGGCATTCTATATGAGTACACTTCTTGGTATGGTATCAAGCCCGTGGGTACTGCTGTATGTATGTATTAATTATACCTTTTCCTAGCAAATAGGTAACACATTTGAAAATTAAAACTTAGAAAATTGAAATTGAGAACTCCAAAAATTTGGTCCAGTGTTATAAAATTAGGCATGGGATTCATAGATATGAGATTTAAATTCTGCAAATGTCTTAAAGAGAAATAAATGTACATTTACTTTGAGCTAAGACATTATTGCTACACTGTTAATAAAATTCATAAAAAAATGAAATTGGCATCATATCATCATATGCATAGTCATATCAATTAAATTTGGATAGAGATGAAAGACAATTGCATGTGTTTGCCGCACGCAATAAGTTGTCTTCTTCGGCAATTTTGGACCATTTTGTATGATGCATTGATTCCTTGTTGGGAGTTATAAACAATTCTACCCTATCTAATTTTTTTTAAACAGAAAAAAGTTCTATCATCACTCAGGCATAAGACATGCCAAATAGACAAATAAAGACACATTGTTAACATAGCTCAATTTAAGAGTACCAAAACACCATTCCAAAATACAATAACTAAAATCATGGGGATGCAAAAGAACCCAAACATGTACACCAGGATTCTACCCTATCTAATAATGCATTGTGATTGGCAAAAGACCTATCTGATGATTCACTAGGAAGAGGGTAAACTAAAACTTGATGACAGAATTTTATTTTAGTGTTGATTCCTTGCCTTGATGCTTCTATTTGGCAACTTGATACTTTGACGTGACACTTTCATAAGAGATAGTAGTGAGAAAGGATATACTTGGAAGTCTCGAGAGCACCGAAAGTGTCAATGGGTTAAAGTTTTAGAATTCAAGAGACCTTGAAATTAGGAAATAGAGTGGATCCTTACTCTCTTGAAACCACATATCCATCCATAATTTTAAGACAATGGAGGTATGAGTTATTTCTTTTACATATCCAACATTTCCTCCATTACTAATTGATGTGGTACTTAATCAGTCACTCTTGAATTTAATGATAAATGTTAGAGGATCTTCTTAGATATGATTGATATGCTAATGAATCAATATGATAATTAGACCATTTACAATTGGGGTGTTGAAAAAATTATTCAATAGTTGAATGTCTACAATGGTTTGTTGAATGAGGTGTTTAATGTGATGTGGATTAATTGGTGTTGAAAAGATTCAACATGTTGAATGAGAAAAAAGTGGGGCCACATGCAACACTTTACACAATTTTATTGGTTGTTGTGATTATTTAGATTTTATTTTCTTTTAATCATTTAAAATTAATTATTTCATAGTAAATAAATTTTTTATTTATTTTTATTTTTATCAAAATTCATTATTTTTTTCCTCTATAAATAGAGACTTGGTTCATTTGATTTGGACTCATAAAAAAAAATTCACTTTTAATTGATAATAGATATTAATATATAATCATAAAAACAAAACTTTAAAAGAAAATAAGAATATGATGTGGGGTAGGGTGTTGAATTTTATTAAACAAAACCATAGTAGTGAAAAAATTGAATAGGTGTTGAATTATTAGGTGGAAGAGAGAGAAGATGATGTGGAAGATAAAAAGTGAAAAAGTAGGGTGTTGAATAATGTAACCATTGTACATAGTCTTAGAGGTGTCAATTTAGGGGGCTAAAAAATTTGAGCCCTAGCCCACTTAATGAGGGGGTTTAAAAAAATATGAGAATAATAGGCCCTCAAATATGTAGGTCCTAAAAATACAAGGCCCCAAAATTAAAAAGGGGGCCCAAGGCCCCAAATTAAAAATTTCTTTTATAATAAAAATAAAATTTTAATTTTGATAAATAATATACTATCAATTCTCAATCTAAATTTAAGATTAAACTATACTTAGAATGAATAATGTTATATTATTTGGTGGCTCATTATTATGTGCTGGAGATACATTTTGAGACTAAGCCATGTAGAACATGTCCATACACCAATTTTGTTATTTAATTTAATTATATCAGAAACAAGATATAGGCAAATTACATTTGATCAACTAACTCCTACTATTATCATAGTTTATTAGCATATAATAGTTCTCAAAGGTGGACTAAAGGCATGGATTGAGAAATATTCTACTAATATATTTCATTCTCCATATTAGCTAATCCTTAATCAAACAATATCAATCTTTAATCACTCAAATCCAGCTAGAAAATATTATGCAATTATATACCATCTACCAAAATTAAATTAGAGCATTTAAACACAAGTATATCATATCAAATTCACTTAAACATACAACACAGAGAAACAAAGGTTAAACAAAATTTATAAATTGGGCTCAATATAATGTTTGGGGTTTTACCATATTGGACTCAATATTAATAGACTTAGGAGTTCTATCATAGTGTTATTGTTTATGCATAATGACCCTGTAATCCTATTTTACAAATTACAAGAATACTAATCCATATTGGAACAAAAAATGAAATTTTTGAAACAAAATAAGGCCCCCTCAATAGGGCCCAAAAATAACACATTAGTTAAGGGGCCTAAAATTATGGGGCCTAAAAAATTTCTCATCAACAAGGGGCTTAATTAAGTGGGGCTTTAGTGGGGATAAAAAATAAGGGTTTTGAATAATTGGGCTTATTTGACAGCTCTAATGACAATGAACATTATTCAAGGTCAAATAATCTAAATTTTGAATTGAATAATTTATAATACGAAATATTATTTTTTTTACAAATGAGATAATACTGGTACTCAACACGTGATGCAGTTTATATATGTCTTGTGATTGAAACTGCCCCTTCTTACTTAAATCCCTATTTATCGCTATAAGGGGATAAGGGAGAAGGAAGAATATCGAACCTATACCTGTAAAAGGGGGAGGAGCTTGAGCTTGAGAAAGTTTAAGAGGCTTTGAAGGAGACATACGAGACTTACGAAAGCTTTAGAGAAAAGTGAGCAAAAAGGTAAAAGAGTTATGGTTGAATCCTTTTAATAGAGGCGATAAACTATGAATGACCAGGGGCCTCTTAGGTTTCTCACCATATATGAAAGGCTCTGCACGTTTCTGACATGTGCGAGAGATTAATTCCAATATGGAGACCCAAGGCTAAATAATCACTTATAACATTAAATAACTTAGATGTTTGTTTCCTCAACCGACATTTAGGGATTCTCCAAACTAACATAGTATCTATCTCTTTGACACTTGGAGATATATCGTTGATCCTTAAAATGTGGACTCACATCATACTAGAGGGAATCACCTTATAAAATAAGGACTCTCCTCATATAAGAGGGACTCGCCTCATGCAAGAGGCGCTCGCCTAGATAAGAAGAGGAAAAACAAAAATAAATTACATGCCCTTTCTAAGCTCTCGTGCGCGAGGGATTGCGTATTGGTATATCTTAAGGGTCCATGGGGGGAAATATGGGGAGGCCAATTGGTTAACACCTCACTCACAACACCGTACTAATTGCCCATATTCTAGATTAATTGCTCGTTTATTAGATGTGACGTCATTTTCTCAAATATATCACTCACCTCTAGGATAACTTGCCCAAAACGAAAAAATACAGTAAGTGACGTGTACCTATTCCATAATAATATGGAAAAAGTAAGGGAAAAGTTAATCACACTCTCTCAATAATAGGGGATTAGTTGTCTGCTCCTACATTCCCTAAGAGGTGCTTGCTGCTTCCTAGGTGTCTGCAATCCAGACCTAAAAGGCTATTATAAATACCTCAACCCAGGGGTTGGGAAGGACAATATCTTATTCACATAAATACTAAATTCACATAGTTTCTCACCTCCCTATGTGACTTATCTCTAAACCATACAACAAACCCTAAAGACTCTAACAATCCTTAATCATTAGGGGTTGTCACGTATTATGCTTTTAGCAAGTACAAAAAGAATTGCCCTTTGTCACAAACAATTTTTCTCCTTCTTGCTTACATATTTTACTTCTCGTAATTTTCCTTGTGTTCTTCTTTAGATTCAAGAAAAATTGTTTTATTTTTTGATCTGCTTATTCTTCCTCAATTTCACAATCCTTTGTTGTTTGTAAGATTATATGTGGTTTCTTAATTGTCTTGTTTGCTTCTAAATTTGCAGTTTCTCTAAGGTAGTATTTCTCTCTCTCTCTCTCTCTCTCTCTCTCTAACCAAATATTGTTGTTTTTATTCGTTCTTCATCCATGACCAACCTAGCAAACTCAAACCTGAAATTCGTGGAATTATACAATGGATATGAAATAAGTGATGCCACTTATCGTACTAGAGTGATTGACCCATATGTACTAGATTTGTTTTCTCCAATAATTATACCTCCTTATGTGAAGGCTATACAAATTAGCGATAGTTCTAACTCTTGGAGTAGTTCTGATGATGGTGGTAATGAATCTAAGGGTCCTTATAGGGAGGTAATCCATTTAGGCTTAATAATATGGAGTTTGGCTATGGTTTCGATTTCCATGAAGTTCCCGTAGTGAACTCAGAAAGGGTTAAGGATTACTAGGGTAACTTGAGGGTGGAATTTGTATTAAGGCTTTTAGGACTTTAAATAGATGGGAACCTGTTGATAATGATATCAGGATGTATCTTAAATCTTGGCCACCTTCTAGAAACCACAAGAGTGATTTTTTGTTTATTGACAATGGGGATGGTATGGTATGAAGGGGGTAACAAAGGATTGAACTTTTTGCTGATGCTTATCAATATCCCTGGATGGAAAGGGAGGTATTTGGCACGGATTTGTCTTTAACGTGGCACGTAGGTTAGGAGATGCTTACAAGGATGTGGCCCCATGTTTTGACTGATCTATCTCTTACCTAGAGCCTGGCAAGAGGTTATATAGTTCATTTGTGGATGGGTTGCTCTCTGTATCACACTTTTGCCAATGTGAAGCAAGGGAATGGGTTGCTCTCGTTTTGTCAACCGGAGAAAATATTTTACATTTTTCTTGACAGCTTTAAGAACTTTCAAAGATTGGTATTATTTAGCCATTTGTCAAAGTCGTGACACACTCAAGTTTTTGTGTTATCCTAGAGTGTTTCTTATAAGATGATGCACCCCCTAATGGCGGCACATTTCTTCCATGGCATCCTCATCATCAGTGTTCTTGTTGGCTAGAGTTGGTACATTCTTGTTCACGATATTGGATAAATTGGTTAAAGATATGAATACAAATGTGATTGTCTTATGCAATGGTGGCACATGTCACTTTTACTAGTCCCCATGGTGGGCGCCAATTATACTTGCTATAATTACAATGAATGATTTCCCCTAGTGGTATATGTCTGTCTGAGAGTTTTAGGGTTGTTTGGTTATTAGATCAAGCTCACACAAGGATGACGATAAGCTATGTATATAGCTGATTGATGAGTAAACTGAATGTCCCCCAGCCCAATGATTGATATATTTATAGAGATTGATTGGGCCTAGATCCTAGGACTCAAGAGACGGTTATTTTGTTCCTCCTAAGAGCATGAAGCCCTTATTTCCCCTACTCTTCAAGAGAACATGACTTTCCCTATTTAATTGGACTTCCATGCCGTTAATGCTTTAGGTCACTTAAATCCCCACATTTAGTGAATGGACAACATGTAGTTTTATATAAACCTTTAAGGGGAGTGATTTTATCAAAGGGAGAATGCTATAGATAATGGATGCGCATTGTGATAAATGGGCGCACATTATGAGGATTGGGTGACTACGCCCCCTATTTTGGGAAAGGTATGTCATCTATCTGCCCCTGGTGAATCTTGTGTTGCCTCATATGATAATGGGTGAATATTGTGATAAATGGGTGCACATTGTGAGGACTAGGCGACTAGGCCCCTTACTTTCGGCTAAGTATGTCATCTTCTTGCCCCTAGTAAATCTCATGTTGCCTCACAAGTATCCTTTACAAATATACAATTACAAATTTTAATATAGCTTCGTTTTTATTGGTTGGATAAAACTCGAAGTCATTGTCACTAGGCTAAGAGAGGAAAGAATGGATATTTTCTTTGTGATATATATCATTTATAGTATTCACTTATTTAGAGAAATATGATCCATAATAAGTAGAGTTTGAGCCACAAGAAGACGAGAAAGTTTGAGAGGTTGCTTTATTCTTTTATAATGGAGAAATTGGACTTGGTGGAGATATAGGAAATGGATAAGCTGTAGAGTTTGTTTGGTTGATAACGATTGTAATAATTGGTTTCGGTATGGTGAGTTTTTGGATTTCTTGAAGTGATAGGTTCATGTTATACCTACACAATATACGAATGGAAGCTAGGAGGTTCAACTATATTTTCAAAAATTAGGTGATAATGTTCCTAAGAATTCACGATCGATCTACCAGTTGAAAGCATTCATGAAATCAACCATGAGAATAATCCAAGAGCCATCTACACGTCGCTTGCTCAACACCCTATTGCCACTATGCAAAATGGCCTCAACACCACTCGATAACCTAATCCCCAATTGAACGTCAATAAGATATCGTGCCACATCCTTACTAGCCCAATTCTTTGCAACATTGGATACCAACCGCCTCTAAATAGAACCCACAACAATTTATTGTCTTCCACCATCAGACTTTAATAACGATGTCAAGGGTGAGGAGGCAAAAAACACTACAAAACTATCAGGCATTTCCCTCCCACTCATAGATTAACAACTAGAGTGATTGCCTGCAAGAGATCTTTAGACAAATCAAAACCTTATCCACACAGTACGTCCAATAAATGTTGTGCTCACAAACCATCTTTATCACAAGTCCCTTTTGGAAATGACTTAATGCATCTGAAGATGGTATCAACCTTAGCCACTAGATGAGCTTTCGAGAACAAGGTGGTAGGCATGGAGGGAGGTGGTTTGTACAAGTGTTAAGTCTCTAGAGTCTTCATAGTATGTGCATTATAGGGGGCTACACCGGATGACCCCAACACTTTCACAATCGTTGTTAAGTGACCATCTGCAACCTTAAGAAGACATTGTTTGACATTAGAGCTCACCTTTGCATCTATCTACTAAATATGAACTCCCTGATGGTCCAACTTAACTTGCTCAAAACTTCCAACACACTATCAACTAACTTGGCAAGACCATTTGCATTCGTTCAAGTAGTTAAGCACTACAAAATGTCACGTTGTTGCAAGACCTTCCAATTTTTAGACATGTGATCTCGCCTATTTAGAGACTTGATCACCAATAATGTGCAACAACGAAAATGGTCTTGCTAAATTAATTATTATTTTATCAACGGTTTGACTTAGATTTTTACGGCACAATTATTTTTAATAAAATCTTTAAACAATATTTTGTATATTTGTTAAAGTGATCCACTAATAATATGTATATGCAAGATTCGGTTGAGTTTTTAATCATGAAGAAGCCCGATTGTGAATGCTTTTACGCAACAATAAGAAAAGCACACACAACAAGATTCTTGTGGGCTTTCGTTTTCAAGATATTCCATGCATTCGAGTGATGCTATTGCTTGCACGCCATGTTTCATCCAAATGATATTGGCACTTATGTGCCTTAAAAAGAACATTATTTATATAGGTGACTTTCACTTAAAGCCATGTATAAAACACCTCAAAATAAATACAAAACCATTTGTTAAAAGCTTGAAAGTTCGAACATAAACCCAGCTAACAGACTTATGGTTGTTTCAAGTTTGTCTATGTCAGCAGCAATTTAACCATAATAAAGTAAGGAAAAATACTGTAAGAAAAAGTGAAAATAAAAAAAGGCAAGAATAAATTCCAACAATTGATTATAACAACTATTTTATGATTTCTATTACAAAAAATTAAATTTATAATAAATTAAAAATATCATTGTTCTCACCAGAAATAAAATTCGGTATTCTCCAAACTTTAACAAGAGTTCGTTTATCATTAGAACCCAAGTGATTGGTTTCATTTTAAAAAAATTATTATTAGTGCTCTAAATCTATATCATACAATACTCCTTAGAGTTTACATTTAAAAACTTTATATTTTAGTTGATAATCTGAAAACTAATATATTAATTACCTACATAGACACATTTCTCAATTAAGAAAACATAAACTCATGAACACCAACCTAAATTGGATAATAATAATAATAATAATAATAATAATAATAATAATAATAATAATAATAATAATAATAATAATAATAATAATAATAATAATAATAAAGTAATAATAATAACAACAATACAAAGATACAGATCACATATGAAGCTAGCAATGTAGTAAATTCACATAATGATTGGAAAATCAAGGTGGCTGATGGTGTAAGTAGTGAAACCCCTTGAAGAGAGTCGAAAGCCAAGACGATCACGTTGAGAAGTATATTCCTCTAGCACACTTCGAGCATCCCAAACAACGTAGAAGATAGAGGAGACGAATAACAAGAAGTATGTGGTTATTGGCACCATATTTTCTGAAAACTATAGGATAATTTGATGTGAATAATAATAATGTGAGAGAGAATTGCTTTATATTATGGTTTAGAAAACAATAATTATATTTGGGTAAGGGTAGGTACTGACACAAGAAGACAATAAAGGAAAATTCGAGCAAATCGAGATGGTTTGTGAGTTTGATGAGCTTAGCCAAAAGGAAAAGCCAAAGATGGAAAGAAAAAGTAATATTTTGGTTTGTAGGGTGTAATGGCATCTCCAATGGTGCAAATCATTTTTGTGTTTTGAGTGGGATCTATTAAACCACATTATCTTGAAACAACTCATTTAATTTTAACTTCAATGATGCAACTCTAAATGTTAGGACTAGGGGTGGGAATAAGCCGGGCCGACTAACAGGGGCCTACAGTCCAACCTACATAGGCCTAGGTTATGCCAGACTTTTTATATAAATAGAAAATGAATAAACTTTTTTATAAGCCTATTTAGCTAAAAAGACTAGGTCACATGCCATATAAAAAGCCGTTTAAATCTATGAGGCCGAACTACTTAAATAAATATGAATAATTTTATTATTATTATGTTGTAGTTTGTATTTTAAATTAAAATATAAAAATAAATCTTAGTTATTTTAAAGAAATTAAGAAAATAAGATGAAAAAAATCTTATGAACAATGTCAAGTTGTTTCTATAAGTTCTTTCAAACAAATAGTATTATAAAATTTATGCTAATGGTAAACTCAAATAAATAAATGCAAACAAACATTTAATTTTAGTGATCTTTTAATTGGTTAGTCTATATAAAGTTAAGTTGAATAACTTATTTACAAATGTTCAAATGAAATAGGCTTTTAAGTATGCTAATAAGCTAATCAGACCTTCAAAAAGGTCATGTTTAGGCCAAAACAATAAGCCTATGATAGACTACAAGTCAGATTTAGGCTTTAAATTTTTTAGCAGGCTAGGCTCAGGCTTGACAAAGTCTAACTCGGCCCAGCCTATTCCCACCCCTAGTTAGAACCCATAATTTTATTCCATATATTAATATTTTATTCTTATTAAATTTTGTTTTAATTTAAAAAATAAAAACTTTAAATGAAAAAAAAATTGAAGATTAAATTATATAAGGGAAATAAAATTTTTAAATTTTTATTAAACTAATAGATTAAAATTATAAGTGAAACTTATGTGATAAAAAATCAATATATTTAATTAATTATAAGTGATATATAAAAAACCATTAATTTTTATTAAAAAATGGGTCACCAACGTTGCTTCAGCATGCAATGGTTTTCCACCCTGACAAACTCTAATGGCAAAATTTTGAAAAGATTTGGGTCATTCATTAAAGGACTCGCAAAGAATCTTCATTGGAGGTGGTTTCAGAGCATTTCCAATGATGCAACCCATATTTTGATTATTTTATAGGTCCACAGTGCCACATCCTTTTGAAGTAACTCATTTAATTTTATCTCCAATGGTGTAACTCTAAAAAATTTATATTGGATCCCACAATTTTACTTCACATGATAGTGTTTTATTTTGTATTCAACTTCAACTCACAATTCTATGAAAAAATATTATGTATATTAATTTTTTAATTGAAGGAGCTAAAATGTGGATTTCCTTCCCGAAGGAACCGTAACGCCACTTTGGCATACCTCAAAAGCTGATTTTTCAATACCAAGTAGAAGACTGACTCAAAATAACTTTCATTAGAGTTGCTCTTGCATAACAAAATTCTGACAATTAAGTCCTCTGTTTGACCCCTTATTTGAATAATTATTTTCTAATTCATTATTTTCTTTATTTTTTGAGAAATTAAAACCAAATTTATTTGGAACAAAAGATTTTAATTTTTGTAAAATAATTATATGTTTAAAAGAAAATTGAAAATATTTTTTTTAAAAATAAAAAATCCCAAAACTTAAAAAAACTTCACTTTTTAAAATATTACTTTGAAAAAAAAGCTTTTTCATGTTTTTTCTAAAAAAACATTGATTTTTTTATTTTTTTTGGAATTATTTTCTTATGAAAATATAACTTTTTTAAATAATTTAAAAATTGAAATAAATAAATATTGTGAAAACATTGGGTCTTAAGGCTCTACATAGATTTTGAAGACCTACTTATTTTTGGGTTCATTTACTCTTAAAATATGACAATTTCTTTATAGACTGTCATACCCCAAAATTTGCCCACTATATTTCAAGATAGTTGGGCTTAGATAGTCTCCACAGGCTCATGCAATCTCTGACTGAAAGCATGATCACTCTCCTCCTAAGCAATAAAGACCAAAACTAGGGTTTGGCTTCTCTCAAGGTCAAATCAATGTTTAAGACCTCAAATGGGCTCCATGGCCTATCATATGCCTCAAAGTACCCTCATGCCAAGTTTCAAGCCCTGATTCACAGGATTGCTCATTCAATTGCTCAAATGGTCAACAGTCGACCAAGTTGACCTAAAAGTCAACTATGGTCAAATCACAGTCAAAACTCCTGATTTTTGGTCAACATCAATACTTTGATGTGATATTCATCATTTTATCAAGGATTGATCATGATTCATCAAGGAAAGCTCCAAAATCACCAAATCTCCAAGTTTCTAAATTAGGATTTTAAGGAGAAAGTCAACTGAACTTTGACTGGTCATAACTCTCACATACTTCATTAGAAATTGTCCAACCAAAGCTCATTCTGAAGGAAATTCAATTCTATACAACTTTGATGTTGGGCCTAAAGTCAAGAAATGCACTATTTGAGAGATATGGGCCAAAATATTACAGGTCCTTCTAGAAGCTCGCAAGAAGCTGTTTTTTGTCGGGAGCAATATTATCAAGATAAAATCTCCAACTGAAAAAAGGGTTCCAAAGTGGCTTGTATAGGACATCTTGAGATTTCCAAAAAGTCCTAGAACACTTCCATACGATAAAAATTGAAGGAGTTATGGCTTGCACAAGTTGGGCAATTTTGAGGAAGTGCATGAAATGCAAAGTGAAGAATTTTGTGTTTTTAAGTAGTGGGCCATGGATTATGGATTACACACGTGTTTTTAAGATCAAAATTGTCCCAAGGACCATTTGGATTATATTTTATGGTTTTATTTTATTTATGTTTGAATTTATTCATATAAATTCATTTTAAAATCAAATAAAATCCAAATAAATCCAAATAAAATCATGTGAATGCCTCATTGACCAAATCAAGTCCAAATCCACATTCTAAAGGCAAAACAAATCGTGAAAATAGCACAAAATAGGATTGAACTCAAAAAAGGAAGGATTTCATGCATAATCAAAACCAAATATTTTCCATTCAAATCTCTTGATCTCTCTCCAATATTTCTGGACCTAATCCACCTCATATATATAACTAACAATGTTCAGCCTCCCTCCCACAAAAAACCTAGCCTCCAAGTGCATCTCAAAACTCACAAAAAATATTAAAAAGAAAAGAAAATCGTGCTCACTTTGGCAGCTCTATTCAAAGGCAAACGACCCTTACAATCATCTTTCCACGCAACATAGGGTAAGATTGGACCTTGGTTAAAGCCCCATGACACATATCTTGATCACATCATGTTCATAATTTTTCATGCATTCTTTAATTTTTGTTTACCATGTTTCAACGTGTTTCGATTATTTCTAATGCCTTGTATGAGTTTATGGTGATGTTTAGGACAGATGTGAACCATTAGAATGAGGCCATAACGTGTAGAATGTAAACCACCATTGTTAGGGTTCCAAGCATATAAGCTTTCGGATTCCTTGTTACCGGACGTATCCACGTGAAAAAAAGGCATAAACGAGTTCGCAGCCTCCTTAAGAAGAGATCTGGGCACTCTTTGTTCTTTAATTAACGCTTTTTTTGAGTTTGTGTTTTTTTCCAGCATTTGCTACAATAAATTGCAGTTACTTTCGTAGCTATTCCATGGAAGATCCGTAGCAATTCTTGGGCTCGATTTGGAGAAGAAGCTGAATAGTGAACCCCCCACGCGGCGTGTTTCAATTCGGTGGTCAAAGATCCGTCCTCTCTCTCCAAATGTAACTCGTCCATCTAGTCAACAGTGGGGCCCGTTCTGACTTTCGTTTTGACCCTACCACTAACCTCTTTTTATATTTATTTTATGTTGTTAGTTTCATTAAGAATTCATCATTGCAGCATAGTTGGCAGCGCGTTTTGAACAAAAGACCTTGGGGACCTGGGCTCGATCCCAGCGTCCCACACACTTTTTTTTAACTTTGTTTTGTTACAGATCCAATGTATACAGCACCCTTTCACCCTACGATGTACTCTCCCATCAGCACCATTGGATCTTTTCTGGTCCAGATCTGAAGGCGATAGGTAGCGCGGTCCATGATACACCCTCAGGGAGTAAAAGCACAGGATCCAGCGCCCTTGGTTATTGTTTTTTTTCTAGTCTTTTAATTTTATTATTATTTTTTATTTAAAACTAGCATAATGTTATTAACACAACATAAAAACCAAAAGACCTTAGGATTAGTATTTAATTAACTTGTATTTTTTTAATTAATTGATAATTAGGATTAAGGTTTAATTAATTTAGTCATTAGGGTTTTCTAACTAGAATGAATAATTTATTTAAATTAATTAGGTAATTAATTTAGAATTAGGTTAATTTAGAATTAGTTTCATAATTAATTAATTTAGGTTTTTCACTTAATCTCCTTAAACGTGATTTTCTTCAAACTCTAATTTTACTCGATTCTTCTTCCCATCTCATACTCCAGTGTTTGACGCATGATTGTTTTAATTTCTGTATTTTATTTAGATATTTATTTAAATTCTAGAACATGTATAGGTTGCAAGTTTTTTATGTAATAGTAATGAGGTTTTTTTAATTTCCGCACGTTACTTTCCGCACCCCCGTTTTGGTTTTGTAATCCCTTAATCCCGAAGCCATGTAATAGCGTAGGATTTACTCTCTGCACTTTATTTCCCACTATTATCATTTGTTTAGATGTATGCTTAGGATTGTATGGCAAGATACTTAAAATCGATCGCTAGCTAACCTTTAACTCAAAGATAAATTAAATACTCGAATCTAACACACTTGCATTCACTCAAATAGTCAAGTCCCTTCGAGCGTAGGGATACCTTAGCCTATGCTGCCGTCGATTCAAAATCACCATGTCCCTCCAATTTAAAGATCATAGTCCCTTCGATGTCGCCTTCAATATAAATGATCTTGTCCCTCGATTAAATGGTGATAGTCCCTTCGATGGCTAAGGTATCCTTACTAGTTGCCTTTATGACTATTCATATCTCATAGAACTTCCTACCCTCTTTATGGTATGGATAGCCCCTATGACGATTCGATGACCCTTCGATGACCCGCACATACAATGTATAGGACTACCTACCCCCATATGGTATGGATAGTACTATCTCTCAAGGAAAGTCTTTAGAATAGGAAAGACCTTACGAACTTAGGGTAGGAACTCTTAAGGCTATGTTTGGGAGTTTGGAGGGGAGGGGAGGGGAAGGCTTCCAAAAATGAAATTTTAAAAAAATATAAGAAAATATTTGACATTTTTTGAAAAAATGATTTTGTTTAGAATGATAAAAGAGTCATTATTATTACTAAATTTTTAATTTTTAGAATACTATATCAACCTAAAAGATATTTAGAAAATTTATGTAAACCCTTCAAAACCCTCCAAAACCCTCCTTTAATACAATTTTTGAGTTCCCCCATTTTATGGGGTTTTTGGTGTTATGAATAAACTCAAACCCTCCAAAACCCTCCTACCCAAAATCTTTTTATCCTTTTCACCCAATTCTTCTTATTTTTCAAAGCCCTCCCCTCCCTTCCCCTCCAAACTCCCAAACATAGCCTAAGTGCCTGCTCGCAACAAATCAAATGCTTTTCACACACCTGTTTTCTAACATTGTCTTTTCAGACATTCTCAAAACAAAACTGTTTTTCTAAACACACACGACACTTTTCAAACATTTCAAATAAACAAAGTGAGCTAAGAAATTAAGAGCCCATGGATAACCATGGATGCAAGGGGTTCTTACACCTTCCCTTTGCATAACCTACCCCCGAACTCAATCTCTTTTCAAAGTACCTTCTTATGCATCTCGTCGTCCAACTTCAGGTCGCCATGACTATGCCACTTTCTATCTTAAGTGTACTTGAATCCGGGTATAGGATTCGTCCTTCATTTAATTCCCAAAACAGCCCTGAAAAAATAAAGCAAACAAAACAAATATTAAGTGATCATAAACTTTAAGGTAACCCCTCTTTAAAAATAAGTCCCTAGCAGAGTCGTCAGTTCTGTAATACGGTGGGAGAAAACCTTTTTTGAAAACCTTCACGCAGGTCACATAAGTCACACAAGTCACACAAGTCACACAATTTCCTTAGGCTCGGCTTGCATGGAGTTTAGATCATGTGAGATACCCTTCCTTAAAGGTATTTCTAAGGATAAGGATGATATCAGTAACGGGTTCTACCAAGTGACTCAGAATTGTCAGCCCCCTCTAAAGCACCCTCGAACATGGTACATGAATACCACGCAATGATACTTTAGGAAGAAACCTATCTGAGCTGTAGTATCGGGTAGCGACCATAACTTGGCATGCACCAAGAATAACCCTCCCACTACGTTCCTAAAAGTCAGGATGGGTTAAAGGTGACTAAAGGTCCTTGAGCTCCTACGCACCCAAAGATACATGCATAAACCTCTCTCATGCAAAAGAGGTACACAATAACCAGTGGAGGCCTAACTCAAGTGCGAACTTCATTTTGACCAACCCCAAGCATGCACAAGGGGGGTCTCAATGACTATGCCGCTCCTAATCTTAAGTGTTCTTGAATCTGGGAATAGGATTTGTCCTTCATTTTTCCCAAAACAGCCCTAAAAAATAAAACAAGCAAAGCAAACAATAGAAAACATTTAAGTGATTCCTAAACTTTTAAGGTAACCCCTCTTTTAATCGAAAACTCCCCAGCAGAGTCGCAAGTTTTGTAATACGGTGAAATGACTTTTTTGAAATGTACGGTAAGCAAGAGTCGCCACCGACTTTTATTTTATCCAAATTAATCAGAAAGGCTAAAAGAACAGGAAAAAAAACCTTTTTAAAGAAAATAGGGTTCGGGGGGTAATTTATGCAAAGGGAAGGTGTAAGGCACCCTTCGCATCCATGGTTTTCCATGGGCTCTTAATTGCTTTGCTCTTTTTTGAAAGAAATGTAGAAGAAGTGAATACGGACTTTAGCTCGTAAATGAGCGTAGCCGTTTTGAAGGTTTATGAGAAAGAATAAGAAAAGGATTTTAGCCAGAGCAAGGCAATTAGGAGCAATTACCTTAATAATGTAGAAAATAGTTCTTTTAGCCTTTCAAGGTGAAAGGGTCTATCCATGCCATAAGAGGGCAGGAAGCCTTTCATTTGGAGGTTGAAGGGTCGTCGCAATATCATTCGCCATAAGACTGTCCCATGCCATAGAGAGGCAGGTAGTCTAAGGGAAGGATCAGAATAGCCTTTCGTAGGCAACCAGAGGATACCTCAGCACTTCGTAGGCAACTTCGAGGGACGAGGTCATATTTGGCGAACCGAAGGCAGCATCATTAGGGACTTATGACCTTTGAATGAACTGAGGGCAACATTTTCTGAGGTATCCTCGTATTCGAGGGACATGGCTCTTCTGCAAAAACGCAAGGCAACAGGCAACAGGGCAACAAGGCAACAAGAGGGGTTACCAAAAAGTGTGCGTGGGTGCAACAATCACGTGATTAATTCAATATATTATCTTATAATTAGTTATTCTAAATTGATTCAAGGATTGCACTCCCTAAGATTACTAACCACGCAATAGTATAAACAATGTAATTATAACAATATGGGGAAGGGGAAAAAGAAACCAGCGGGGGAAAGGGAAAATGAAGCCAGCGGGTTTGACATAAGTAATAATAAGAAAAAATAAAAGAGGTTAAGGTTTTAGGGTTACCGACTATTGAGCTTTGGCGGTAGGCAAACCCTGAAAATGTGGGAAAAATAGAAGCCAAAGGGCAGTGAGTGCATTATCAATTCAAACGATAATTAGGGTTAACCCTAATTTGATAAATAAAAATAAAATAAAATAGATATTTGAAAATAGAACTTAGCTTTTGATTTGATCTGATATGGTTTGTAGTCGGAGGTTGCCTCGAACATTGACTTTGACCATCTGAGAATTGACAGAAAAATGACAGACAGTGAGTGTATGACCATTCTTCATTAACAGGGCAGAACAAATTTTTAAAAAGAATGAAGGAAAAATAATATTGTATTAAATATAAAAGAAATAATAAAATTAATCGTGACTTAGCTTTATGAAAGGCATGGCGCGTAATCGGAAGAAACCTTGTTGCTAACCCTTAAAAGGATACACAAAAATAATATTTTAGTGTAGGGTTAATTCTTGTAAACCCTGATTCGGGCGTAAATTGAATAAAGCAATACAATCGATTTAATTAATTATTGGTTTCGCAATCTAATTAATTAAATCGGGAAAAGAAAATATAATCAGGTAAAAAATTTTTTTATGATTTTTATGCGTAAAAATAAAATAAATATGAATTTTATAAAGATATATAAATAAAATATCTAATTAAAATAAATAAATAATATTAAGAAAATAAAATAAAAAAAATAATATAAATATATTAAGAAAAAGAAAATAGATAAATAATATATATATATATATATAGTATAAATAAATAATATGTAAAAGAAATAAATTAAATAAAATAAATATTATTATTATATAAAAAAGGTTTTAGAAAATAAATATAATTTTTATGAGTAAAAGAAAACAAATAAAAAGGTATATATATAAATATATAAATAAATAAAAGAATTATGTAATTAAAGAGAAAAAAAATTGAAAAACAACTTAGCTGCTGATCCAGTGTGGCTCATCCCTGTAGGTGCATAGTAGGCTGGCGCTATAAAGCTCCTTGGATATGGAGATCTGATAATCCAATGGTGGATATTTGAAGACACACGGTAGGTAGACATACCTGAGGCGTACTAGATCTGTGTAAGCAAAATATTGAGAAAAATAAACATTTTGCGAAACCCAGGGGTCGAACCCCTGACCTTGCATACAAACGCAAGTGGACGAGCTCCTTCTCCACTAGGCTAGTATTCATTCGTTGGCAATATATTACTTTGCAAATATTATAAAAAATAATTTATTTGAATAAACAAAAACGCGCGCCATGGCTTCATCTACTCCGCTGGGCCTGGTTTTTTTAGCTACGGATTGCCTGCGATTTCGCTACCCAGGAGATTGTAGCAAACTCCATGCTCATGGTACCTGCATGAAATCAAACCGAAACAAAAAAAGGACAGCCCATATCGACCCTATACAATCATACGAACTCAATGGAACCATCAATTCACCCTAGAAACGTCTCTACACAAGAATCCCTAATCTAAAAGTTATGAACCCTAATTATGGCGGTCCTTGATACGAGCGACTAAACCTTAATTAAAGTATCCAGAAACCTTCGCAGGATCATACTAAACATGAATACACCATAAAATTTGATTTATAATGCATGAAAGTATGGAATCGAATTCAAAAAAACAGAGGAGCAAACCGTGAATCTATATGAAGCAATTCTGTGTGCGTGCGATCTTGGAGATGATGTAGGTGGCTTCAGAAAACGGCCAGGAATGCGACTGAGTCTTCAAAATGCTGTGAAATCGCTGCAATTGTTGAATCCGAATTTGAATTTCCTTGATTTTTTTGGAGCTTTTGTGAAGGTTCCAAAGGCTGCCAATCCTTGTGTCTCACCCCCTTCTGCTTTTGACAAGTTGTATACGTATAGGAGATTGTTTTTAGGTCAAGAAATTCAATCAAATCTTGATAATTTGTGAGATTGGTATTAGATTGATTCTTGACTTAAAACTTCTAAATTTGGCTCAAATCTCCTTCATCTTTTTCCAATCTCCCTTGCAACGAAATTGGCTCAAATATTGGTTATTTAAGTGATTAAAATTGATTGGAAAATAAATCCAAAACAAATCTTTTGCATTTTATTCCAAAACATTTGATTAAATTGATTTTTAATAAATAAAAATTCATATAAATCAAATAATCATCAATAATCTGTGGCATATGGTATGGACCTCATTGGTAACTTGTGGAACAAGATTGGATCAAAAACTATTGGGCCCCTTTGCAAAAATATTCCAATTCTTTCACATTTTTCCCTCCAAAATGGTCCAACTTTGACAAGGCCTATCTCTCTAAATTTTTTAGGGATAGGAGTGTTCTAGGACTTTTTAGAAACCTTAGAGAGTCCTCTAACCATTGTATTTGGTCTCATATCAAAATAATTTTCCATGCTCCTTGCGTGTCCTTTTGAAAAAAGTGACTTTTTGTTGACTTTTGAAAAGGACCTATAATGTTTTGGTCCATATCTCCCAAATGAAGCATCTTTAGCCTTGGCTTGTGAGACACAAATTTGTAGAGAATCAAATTTCCTTCAAAATGAGCTTTGGATGAAAATTTTGGATGTTCTATGTGAGAGTTATGGCTGGTCAAAGTTCAATTGACTTTCTCCTATACAAACCCTAATTTAGAAACTTTTTGATTTGTTGATTTTTGATCTTTCCTTGATGAACCATGATCAATTCTTGATCAAATGGTGAATGATACTTCAATATGAGGATCTTGACAAAAAATCAGGAGTTTTGACTGTTCTTTGACCATAATTGACTTTTAGGTCAAACTAGTCGACTGTTGACTTTCTGAACAATTGAGGGATCAATCTTTTGAATTAAGACCTGAAACCTATAATGGAGATAATGTGAGACATCATGGACCATATGGAATGCCTTGGAGCTATTGATTCATTGATTTTCCTTCAAAACCACAAAAACCCTAATTCTCTGATCTTTGCTTAGGAGAGTGTGTCTTAGAGCTTTGTATCTTGATTTGACCTTTGAATAGGAGAAATGAGATGGGCAAATTTTGGGGTATGACACTATTTATACCATAAAGAGGGCAGGTAGTCCTTTCATTGGATTTAAAAAGGGTCATCGAAATTATCGTTCGCCACAAGACTGTCCCTGCCATAAAAAGGGCAGGTAGTCTAAGGGAAGGATATAATAGTCATTTTAGGCAACCAATGAGGATACCTCAGCAATCGAAAAGGACTATCATCATTATTCGTAGGCAACCTCGAGGGACAAGATCATATATTCGTAGGCAACATCGAAGGGACTTATGATCTTTAGTGATGATAATGAACTAAGGGCAACATTTGCTAAGGTATCCTCGTATCCGAGGGACTTGACTATTTTTGAAGTGTAATTAGAGGCAACATGCAACAGGCAACAAGAAGGGTTATCCTAAAGGTGTGTGTGTGGCACAATCAGGTGATTAAATTCAGATATATTATCTTGTAATTAATGACTCTAAGTTCAGTTCAAGGTTTTCACTCCCTATATTACTAATCACGCAGTTAATAGTATAGAAAATAAAAATCCTAATTAAGCTATTATATCCTGTGAGCATTTACATAATAAGGCAAAAATAACTTGTGGGCAAACCACAAGAAATAATAAAGTAGATGATAACCCTGCAATAATAAGGCAAAAGAAACTTGCGGGCAAACCACAAGAAATAACAAAGTATTATAATCCTGCAAGGCATTTAAACAATAATAATAAAGAGCAAAATTATAATCTGCAGAAATAAGATCAAGGTTAGAAAACAAAAGGTTAACAAAAACAGTTTAAAAATTAATGGCTAAAAGGTTTATGGGCAAGAAACACCTACCTAAGACCCCTATGGCTACTAGGGCATTAAATTAATCGAGGCTAGACAAACCCTAAAAATTAATTATTAGTTTTTTAACCTAATTAATTTTAAAATCGATTGATCCTGATTAAATTATTTTATTAACCCTAATTCAATTATCCTAATTAATTATAATTATTTAACCTAATTTAATTAATTAATTCTAATTATCTAAGTTAATTATCTAATTAAACAAAATTAACCTAAACTAATTATCTAATTAATTAACCTAATTTAAATTAATTAAAAAACAATTTTTTTTTTTATAAAAGAAAGGTAAATGAGTTTGGATAAAAAAATGATTAAAAAAAGAATTAGTTTAGAAAAAAGGAAATTAATAAAACAAATAAATATCACCAAAATAGAAAAAAATAAAAAGTTATAACCTGGCGCCTGATCGTATACAACGCTTCTTGAAGGACCATGGTATGCCTGCAGCTTCTGGTGCGTTGGATGCATGGAGATGATGATCAAAGGGCTGGGAGCGAAGGGTATATGGTAAGCATGTGCGTCTTTACGCACAGGAGTGGTTTGGGTTTGAAACCAATAGCGCGCGCAAGCCCAGCCAATGGGGGGCGACACACAACCTTCTTCAACCTCCATCCGTCGTTTTAGGTGTTCATACCTTTAGCGACAGTTTTCTCATTGTTGATATAGCCCTGTTAATAACGAACACATCCAAAACAATGCAAAAATATTTCGTGAGGCCATGGATGAAATCGTCCATAACTCACGAAGACAATCATGGCCTCAATTGGGCCTAATTTACCTGTACAGAAAAACCCCAACCGAAGCTAGGAAACCCTAACAATGGTGGTCTATGGCAAACGTGCACTAAAACACAATTAAACATCCAGAAACACTCAAAGCATTATCACAAACTATAATATGCAGTCTAATTACGCAATGGATGCATGAATTGTCATAATCGATTCCAAAAAAAAGTGACATACCGTGAGATAATTGGAGGTAGTTCTGGGGGTGTTGCACGCGTGTGAGTATCCAAACAGCTTCAGAATGCCTCAAGGAACCTTTCTGGATGCGTAGAATGACTTGATTCTTTCTCCAACTCCAAAATCGTGTCTCACTTTTCTTGAGAATTTTTGAAGCTTTTGTGGTGCTCTTGACTGCAGAGATCGTCCCCTTGTGATCTGAATAGCTTGTGCTTATATAATAGATGGAATTAGGGCAAATATACTGCATCAAATCTCTTTAAATCTTGAATTTGCAATTTGGAAAATTTGATTGGAAATATGATTTTAAAAGCTTCCAAATTTGGCCAATTGATCCATATCTTTCCCAATATCATGTGCACGAATTTGGATCAAATATTTTGTTTAAATGGTGATTGAATGTGATTAGAATAATATCCTTAGCAACAAATTTGATTTTCCATGATTTATATAAATTAATTATCACTTTTAAATGATCAAAAATTCATATAAAATCAAATAAAAATCCAAAAATTCATGGCAACTAGATTTGAGACCTTTCATAACTTGAGGATGAAGATTGGGCCAAGAAAAGTTGGGGCCCTTTGCAAAGAAATCCATTTTGAAGCCTTTTTGTTTCACATTTTGCTCTAAAAATTGTCCAACTTTGACAAGGCATACCTCTCTCAATTTTTAAGATATGGAAGAGTTATAAGACTTTTTAGAAATCTCAAGATGTCCTCTTAAAGCTACTTTGGAACCTTTTTTCCATTTGAAGATTTTATCTTGATGATATGGGCTTTGACAAAAAACTGCTTTTGGTTGACTTTCAAAAAGGACCTATAATCTTTTGATCCATATCTCTCAAATGAAGCATTTCTAGCCTTGGCATGTCAAAGACAAAGTTGTAGAGAATTCAATTTCCTTCAAATTGAGCTTTGAATGGAAAATTTATGATGTTCCATGTGAAAGTTATGGCTGGTCAAAGTTCAGTTGACTTTAGGTCAAAAAATACCCTAATTTAGAAACTTTAGGTTTTGTTGATTTCTGAACTTTCCTTGATGAATCATGATCAATCCTTGATTAAATGATGAATGATACTTCAAAATAATGATGTTGACAAAAAATCAGGAATTTTGACTGTACTTTGACCACAGTTGACTTTTGGGTCAAACTAGCCGACTGTTGACTTTCTGAGCAATTGACTGGGCAATCCTTGGAATTGAAGCCTGAATTTTGTAATGGAGATAGTTTGAAACATCATAAGTCATATGAAACCCTTTGGAGGCCTTGATTCATCACTTTTCTTGAAGGAATACAAAACCCTAGTTCAGGAAGTCTTTGATTAGGAGAGTGAGCTTGAGTATAAAATATGATGGGCAAATTTTGGGGTATGACATAGACCATTATGGGGTGAGGACCATTTTTGAACCCAAAATACCCCTTTATTTCGGAGATGCATATCTGAAATCACCCATATTCAGATTTTCAGTTTTTTCGGAGATGCATCTCCGAAAACATCCTTTTTTGGGTGTTTTCGGATATGCATCTCCGAATTCACCCATAGACCAGTTTCGGAGTTGCATCTCCGAAATATGCTCTGGGCTTTTCTTTTTCTTTTCAAAACAATGATTAATCCCATATTTTACATTAATCGACAAAATATAACAGAATCGACAAAATATAACACGTAAATTAGAATAAAATACCAATATTATAAATACGAAAATAGTTTTACGGGTAGGTGCTCAGTGTCAAAAAATTACAACACGAATACAAAAAAAGTCACGAATAAAACATAAATAGGAAACTGCTACTGAGTATGCCTAATGTGAACGCCCTGCGAGCTCCTCTGCCTCCTATAGGCCGCCGCACCGCACGCGTCACTGACCATCCTCTCCACAATGGCAACTGCCTTTTGACCTTCCTGATTAATGATACCTCTGTCCAATGCATCTTGCCCAAGCATATGTATCCGCTGGCATATCGGCAGGAGTTCAGTGGCATGGTCATCCTCGGCCTACTGGTTCTCCAAGATCTCTTCATGTGTTGGCCTAGGTGGAACTCCAGGAGCATCGGGTGTCATTAAAGGATGTGACACCCGAGAAAACCATGTCACGTACCCATCTGCACAGTGCCAGCTCTGGGTGGCCACCATACGCCGATACTCCTCACGCACCAAATGATGCGTCCAATCCTCAAATATAGCAGTGAGGCCCACTCGGGTAAGGGTGTCGGGAGCAACCTCAAACGGAGATCTCGGTATCATCTGCACACACCCAAACTTTCTCATGCACCGCTCCGGCAGATACCTTACATGGTGTTGGTCCCACATGCTAACCATCCAGAATATAATGCGATGCAGTCGAATGGGACAACATCACCGTAATCAGTGAAAGGCGTCCAATGGATGTCATCGTGAATAGTTTGATCGAGGTACACGCTATATGGGCCCACCTTGTTATTCCCCCTTTAGAGGACGTACCATGCGGCCCTGGCATGGCGTCAGTGTACACAGGATCTATGTCGAAGCCGTGGCAGCAGTGGAAGTATGAGATGATCCAACCCTGAAACACAAATATGATAATATGTTAAAAATAAATATGAAACATAATTAAATGTGAAATAATTTAAAAGAAATGTATCGTAAGGAGTGTGAAAGATCCATTCAATTGCCTGGTCCTCTAGTTAGAGGCTTCATTCAGCTTCTGGTATAGGCAAACTAGAATGGCGGCCCCCTAGTCCCACTCATGAACTGTAGTCTGATCAATAAAGTACCGGAGATAAGTCATGTCGACGTAGGATGCTCTTTTGTCTACAAAAAGTGCAGTGCCTACTAAGAACATGAACTAACACCAAATAGCGCAACCACGGTGATACTCAACAAAAAGCCCGTCACCCGCCTCCTCAGACTCTTTCAAGCTGAAGAACCGGATATGCGCCCCACTCGTCGCTCTGCACTCATAATCCGCCATGTTTGGGTCCATACCCAGATAGTCCACCATCCACTTTATGGACTCAACCCTCTGTATCCGAGAATGGTCCAGTAACATCCCTCTGAACGGCAGGTGGAGCAGACAGGCCACTTCATGTAGGGTGATCGTCAACTCCCGAACAGGAACTAGAATGGCGCCCCCTAGTCCCACTCATGAACTATAGTCTGATCAATAAAGTACCGGAGATAAGTCATGTCGACGTAAGATGCACTTTTGTCTACAAAAAGTGCAGTGCCTACTAAGAACATGAACCAACACCGAATAGCGCAACCACGGTGATACTCAACAAAAAGCCCGTCACCCGCCTCCTCAGACTCTTTCAAGCTGAAGAACCGGATATGCGCCTCACTCGTCGCTCTGCACTCATAATCCGCCATGTTTGGGTCCATACCCAGATAGTCCACCATCCACTTTATGGACTCAACCCTCTGTATCCGAGAATGGTCCAGTAACATCCCTCTGATCGGCAGGTGGAGCAGACAGGCCACTTCGTGTAGGGTGATCGTCAACTCCCGAACAGGAAAGTGGAAAGAAGACATATCCTCTTCGTGCTCGGTAAACATTGGGTATCTCCTCCTCCTCATCCTCACGTACCTAAACCTCACGCGAAGAAGACGCCCAAGCCAGCCGACTTTTTGATCCAAATGAGGAACCTACAGGCGCCTCATCCATTTGGACAGACACTCGTACTCGACCCCGTCCCCGTGTCGCTGCTAGCTATGCAGCCCGCTCGCGTCGAGCCGATGCCATCTGGGCCTTCCTACCCTGTCTAAGTCGTGCCTGGTTTCCTGACATTTTCCTTAAAAAAATTGCACCAGGCAAGATGTTGAAACAATTAAGAAAATAAAAAAAAATAGTTCAGACTAAATTCGGAAGTGCATTTCCGAAACTGGTTAGAGGTGATTTCAGAAATGCACTTCCAAAAACGCATGTGATTCTCCATTTTTGCAGTTCCCATTTCTTGCCCTAAACCATTAAAAATCCTATTTTTACCAACCAAACGCTACTATAATGCTAATAACTTCAACTAACTACATTTTGTTAATTTTTATCACCCCTAACAAGATTAAATTCGATTGAGTTTAAAGTTTAGAAAATTACAATTTGTTTGAAGCATTTAGTGTGCCTTTGAGTGATCCTTTTGAACCCTTTGATGTTGTAGAGCAACTTTAGATTGTGTAGAAAGTTTGGAGAAATGGGTGTGGTGGTGAAATTTTGAAGTTTTTAGTAGAATGAAATGAGGGGGTGGCTGTTTTGAAATAACAGAAAAACACAACATAATTCGGAGATGCATCTCCAAAGACGTAAAAATTGGTTATTTCGGAGATGCATCTCCGGAAACACCTTTTTTTTCAAAACGAATTGATTTTGTAAATGCATCTCCGAAATAATCCTGTTTTACGTCTTCGGAGATGCATCTCCGAATTATAGGGGTATTTATGGAATTTCGCTAGGGGTTACCAAGAAGCCAGGGAGGTGTATAAAGAAATTTTCTAAAATATTAGACCCCTAAATTTTTATGGGCTTTAAAAGTTATGCCTATTTTTAAAGTGAAGTGCTGTTGCCAACCTTAGTGGTGCCTTTCACACCCTTGAAAACTCGAAAATGAACTTCATGCGTCCGGAGATGCATTTTTGGACGCACATAAAATTAATCAATCTTCTCTTTTCTGAATTTCAACCCAGTTTAAAAAAATATGATTCAGAGATGCAACTCTGTATAATATTTGAGTGTACCCAAAGATGCATCTTTGAAGTACCCAATGCTCTCATTTATGGGGTTTTGTTATTCACGCAACTGATTTAAATAACAAGTCAGTGTTATTTCTGGATATGCATCTTGAAAAATTCTCAGCGGGAAATTGGATAAAACAATACCTTGCAAGATCTTCTTCTTCATGCTAAAAATATACTCCATTGTAAAACCCTTAATTAACTTTTCAACAACAAAACAATATTCTTGTATTTCATCACTTCAAAGGGAGCAAAAAGTTAGAATTGCACGTAAAGATCATTTATTTCATCCCTCGTTCCTTGCATTAATATTGTCTTTGAGCTTAAAAATTAACGTTGAGTCCAGATATGCATCTCCGGAAAATTTTTGGTGTGATCTGGATGTGCATCTCCATATTGTCCTGATAGTTTTAGTTTTCACATTTTTCTTTTGTTGATGGTGGTATTAGATATGGTGCACCTATATATGATTCTCGAAGATATTGTGAGTGTGGATGTTAAACCGATCAAAGTGAAACACGACTTTAAATCGGACAAAGTGAATGATGTTGTTAAATTGGATCAAGCGAATGATAATATTAAAATTGATGCTTAACCGATTGTTTTCGAGGTAGATGTTTGGTCATAATTTACAAATAAAGAAGTGTTTATTGTTCATGAACATATGCTAAAATGGATAGGGAGGCCAGAAAATTGGGGTTTGACGTTGTAATCGGAAGATCCGAGAACGATTCAGATAGAAGACAATTATTTGTAACAATGATATACGAAAGAAGTGGCAAGTACCAACCAAGGATTAGGAAGTTGAAACAAGATGACACGAGATCGAGGAAATGTTTGTGTCCATTTATATTGCGCGGATACTGTATGATGGATGAGACATGGAAATTTAATGTGATTTATGGTGTACATAATCATGCCTTGATTGATAATCTAGTCTATTATTCCATTGTACGTCACCTTGTTCTGGAGGAGAGGGAACTTGTTTCGGACATTACATTAAACATTGTGGCACCGAAACACATACTCGCATCTTTGAAATGAAAAAAACTGCTAAACGTTTCAAATTTCAAGCAAATATTTAACGTGTGTGCTCAAGACAACAAGGTCATAAAAAGACCAAGACCTGAGATTCAATAGCTATTAAATATTTTGGAAGATGATGACTATGTTTCTAGGTATAGAGTTTGTGACGATAAAGTTACCGTTCGAGATATATTTTGGGGTCATCCCAATTCCATCAAGTTGTTCAACACATTTCTCACCATTCTCATTATTGATTCAACATACAAAACAAACAAGTATAGACTCCCACTCTTGGAAATTGTTGGTTTTACTTCTAAGGAAATGATTTATTCAGTCGATTTTAATACATGGGCTTTGGAAATGTGCAAGACTATGTTTAAGGACTAAGAAAACATACCATAAGTCATAATCATCGATCGCGACACCGCACTGGTGAATTTGGTTGTAACGGTGTTTCTAACACCGTCCAAATTACTTTGTAAGTATCACATAATAAAATATGTTAGAAGTCGTGTAAAACTTACGGTTGGCACAAAACAAGTCAAAGGTGAAGAGTAAAAATTGCCAAACTTGGTGTGGCAGTGAAAAATATAATGGATGAATGGACGTCTATAATAAATTCTTCCACAAAAGCATTATATGCTGAATGCATTCTACATTTCAGGAGTGTGTGTGCGATATACCCAAATTTGCTGAAATATGTTAAGGGCATGATTCTGGATTAGGTTGAAGAGAAGATTGTTTGTGCATGGACCGATCATGTTCGACACTTTGGCAATACCACAACTAAGAGAGTTGAATCTGCACATGCTAGACTTAAGAATAGATTGCGAAATAATAAAGGTGATTTTTGTCGAGGTTGGGATACAGTTAATCAAATTCTCTGAAACCAACATAATGAGATACCTACATCTCTTGGTCATAGCATTATTGTGTTAGAACACCGATTCAAAGACAACATCTTGTATACACAAGTGGTTGGCAATGTATGTAGGGCGACATTGAATTTTTTTTCACGAAGAGAAGCGAGCAGATAAAATAGGTTCAGTTCGCTCAAAGTGTGGATGTACACTTTGTAAATTGTACGGTCTACCATGTGCTTGTTTCATTTTAAAGAAGATGAAGCTTGAAAAACCAATACGTATGGATGAAGTTTGCACTCTTTGGAAAAGTTTCCGTTTTGATGATGATGGTGTGATGAAGGATGATAAATTAAACATATATATATATATATATATATATATATATATATATATATATATATATATATATATATATATATATATATATATCATGACCGAGTGGGAAGTCATCCAAGACAGATTCAAGAAAGCTGATGACATAATGAAATTGCACATCAAACATATCTATCATGACTGTTTTTTATGCACAAATACATTGAGCGGATTATAAATTTTGGATATGACGACAATTGTGGTTTTTGAGCTATTTCGGGTTTGTTCGATAAGGGAGAGGACGACTACAAATTTATTTGTCGTAATCTTAAACAATAGATAAAGACGCATAGGGAGTCATACATAAAGGTATACATGAACAAAGCAAATTATGATGCAATTCTCAATGTTCTAGTTCCTTATCTTAGTTGTCCGGCTCCGTTTAACAAATAGACACACTTCTTGGAAATGGAACACCTTATAGCAAGTGTCTATGATAGGGTGTGTATCGCGTTAACATGATATGGTTTCTCATAAACATTCTTTCTAATAAGGAGTAAGCCACCTCATAATCCATCCGAACACATCATATGTATTGGTTGGCAATCAAATAAACAACATTTTATTCAGGTTTATTTGAAACGGGGATGTCCTATATTAAAGACATCATTGGAGTGGACGACGCATTTCACATAAGATGTTGAAACTTGGTCGAATCATTTTTTAGAAATGATGGAAGAGTTCACCAAGTTGGGCGATATTAAAAGAGAAGAAAATAAGGAAAGATCAAAGAATAAACTACCAATTGATTTAGGCAGTGACATATGTTTTGATGCATTTTAGTTGTAATCTAACAATATAACACTTTTTGTATGTATCACACTTCATATTGTTATAAAATTGGGTGGTGTTTTTTGGACAATTTTTGTATTTTGAAATTCTGCTCTCCATTTAGCTTGGTTCTATTCTGTATAACTTTTGGTGGTTTTGGTGATGCATCTCTGGACACACCGGTTAACTATTAAAAAATACAACATAGGGGGTCATCAGGAGATGCATCTCTGGGTAGACCCTTATTTTTTGAAAAAAAAAAGACGGATTCGGAGATGCATCTCCGAATTTTTTCCTGATTATATGATAGGACTTGTAAGGTCCTTATTGATCTAAAATTTCTATAAATAGAGTATCTCAACCCATTTTCTTTAAAAAAAACCAGATTGAATCCCTATCCCCATCTTATATTTGTCAAGCTTGAGTACCATTCACCCTCGATTGACAAAGAATAAAAGATACGGTTCACCATGCTTGAACTGAAGACGAAGGATGATTTGAAGGTTATGTGGAGTACCTTTTACCGTTACTCAACAAAATGTCCGATGGAAATGGATGCGACGATTGAAAGATCAACAAAAGATAATATAAGGATGTTACAACATCCTGAACAACCCTTTTATAATGACATATAATGTTAAATTTATGTAATGTTTATTTTGATGTTAATTTATGTTGGTTTTCTATAAAATTTCGCTGAGATGTGTGTGACAAAGGTATGTTCGGAGATGCATTTTTGAATGCTAGGGGAATTCTGGACTTTTCATGATGGTGTGGGATAATACTTAAGGGTGGAAAGAGCAAACCCCTTTTTTAAGTTAGCACAATCTTTTTTGGAATATGTTATACCCAAGTTACTTAATTTGTTGATTAAGTGGAGGAATCTAGTTTGCATGGATTCCAGGAATTCTCCAGGTTCCATACGAAATAATTCAAACTCCTCTATAAAAATACTGATTTTAGAATCCTTGACGTCTTCCATACCCTATAAATATTTTGGAGAGCGTCCCACATACATTTAGCACTCGTATGATGTGTAATCGATTAGAATAGTTTAGCGCTTAAAGCGGATATAAGTATATTTCTCACTTTCAAATCATATGAAGCCTTTTTGGTTTCATCATTCATCCAATCCTTAGGATGTTTTACAACACCATCATCACTCATGGGGATGAAAGCTCCTTCGGTGACGGCACACCAAATTTTTTTGTCAATTAATAATAAGTGCACATTCATTATTTATTTCTAGTAAGTATAATTTTCACCTTTGAAAATCGGCGCCCTATTGTACGCTCCCTTTGGATCGTTTTCCTCTGCCATGATTCACACAACTTTTGGAGTCGATTAGACTTAATCAAAATACGATCTCTTGATGCCAATTATTGGATGTGAATATGGCAATAGAAAACAGTTTAGAGGGGGTGAATAAACTTTAAAAACAATAAGTCAGCCGATTCTTCAAATAAGAATAATCAGAGGTTTTTTTAATGTTTGCACGTGGAAGATTATATAGCGAAAATGTAAAATTATACGCAATAGACAATTATTAGGTAGTAACACGAAATCACTTTGAAAATGTCATAATGGTTAGATGAGGAAACACAATGTATGCAATTGGATAAGTCATGAGATGTGGTTACAAAATTTATTAATAAGTCAAATTCTAAAAGCACGATGGTTAACGAATTTTAATCACCACTAAAGTTCTTAATGGTTTTCCAATTCCAACAAAACCTAAGCACATATGTTCTACGAAATTCAAATTAAAGAGGGGGGAGAGAGAGAGAGAGAGAGAGAGAGAGAGAGAGAGAGAGAGAGAGATTACACGGTGATTTAAAGTGCTTTGACTCTTTCGTCCTCACGTGAGTCTACGTGCACTATTAAAAGTACATACATAATTCAATTAGATTTTGACAAATATATAAAGAGTTCATAACTTCACTTATCCATAATAATTCTAAAGACAATAAAACTTAAATTCTGTATATTGACTTGTATAGATGGCCAACTACCAAACCTTGCTGCACAATCTTCACTCGATTAACACTTCCAATCTTCCTATAACACAAATGTTGCTCCAGGCCTTCGTATAAAGCAATCAACCCCTTGATCCTGCCGATTCCTTGAGCGATGAAATTGTTCGAAGATGTAAAAAGAACCCTGCTTTATCCGTAGCCTTCCACACAGTCACTACTAATTAAGGGAATTTTCATAGAATACCTTCTTATTTTCATTGGAATTTGTCAGCACCAGTGACAAGAACCCCAATCTTCCAAGAAACTAAAAAATATTGGAATAAATCTCCAAGATCGATTAGTTTCAAGACAGCGTCTCCCCCAATTAATTAACATCCACTCATGATTAAGATGAGAAGAATAAATGAGGATGAAGATGAACGATTTCTGATTGCAAGAGTTTCCAATATGTGGTTGATTTTCATAGAAATTTCACAAAACAGTTATGAAAACTTCCACAAATAATTATGAACTTTTTTACAAAAATGTTGACTAAATACTTATATATGTGCTTGAGATGAAGCACACAAAAAACTGAAAAAAGTTAGTTAGATTCAAATCAAGGTCAAAGCATGTAATATTTCAAATGAGCAAGTGAGTGGAATAAAAGAAAATCTGAAATTTTAACCCATTTGAAGTTGATTCAAATCAAGTGTATTGTGTGATTCGAGTCATACGCCACGTGATTCGAATCATTTGCAATTTGTGATTTGAATCAATTGCTCATGGGGTCAAATGAAAAACCAGAAAAGTTGCATGATTCGAATCATGTGTAAAGAGTGACTCGAATCAATTTGGACAGAGGTGACAGAAAAATATGATTTGAATCATATGAAGAACCTGATTCAAATCAAATGGTTTTAGAATGATTTTGGTCACTTTTGTTTGATTTGAATCAAATTACATGTGTAAATGATTGATTCAAATTAAATACTTCAAAAATTGATTTTTCATGATTTTAACACTTTTCTTTGCACATTATTTGAAAAGAACACACACTACTTTCATTCCACAAACTCAGACACTTGACTAATAACATTTGATCAAGTTCGAACATAACCAAAAGGTTTATGCATGTTAAAAGAAAAGAGTCATGTGTAAGAAATCTATGAGGGAGACTCAACAACGATGAAATACGAAAGCGATAAGAAAAACAATCAAAACATAACTGTACCGGAATTTTTCCCTCTACATAAGATGAGGATGTGCAAAAATAACTCCCCCTATGGATATGCAACTACACTAATAACTAGTATAATGGTTTCAATTCTAACGAATGGTGCAAATACCTATTCAAAGTCTATCCCTTATCTTTGCGAAATTCCCTTAGAAACTAATCAAACCTTATGCTTTATTATTTCACCCTTGAGATTTTCTTTCACCTTATAGACCCATCTTACACCAATCGACTTCTTTCCCTCCGGTAGATCAACTAAATCCCAAGTATTGTTTTTCTCATTCAGTTCCAGCTCCTTCTTCATATCACAAATCCATTTTGGATCACTCAAGACCTCTTTCGTATTAACGGATTCAGAATCGACCATAAGTACAAAATGAACAAAATCACCATCACCACTGACTTTATTGTCTCGGAACATCTCACAATATTGAAGTCTTAAAGGCAAACATACTTTCCTTGATTATCTTATCACATTTTCTTCAATTGACGCTTCGACGGGGGATGGTTCCACACTCTCAAACACAGTAGAATATGAACTTTCAATGTTGTAACCGGTTACAAGTTGCTGCAACTTTTTTTAATTTCGGTAAAAACGACTTCCCGGCTGATCACAAACCTTCTATTTACTGCATCATACAACGTGTAACATTTGATTGAGTGATACCCAAAATATATAATCAATTCTCCTTTATCGTCAAAATTCTTTCTAAACTTCCCCATAACATGTCGATATGCTACGAAATCGAAAACTCTCAAATGGTTCAGATTCTGTTTGAATTCGGACCATGCCTCTTTTGGTGTTATCTTTTCAAGCTTCTTTGTTGGACACTTATTCAATAAATAGGCAGTTGTGAATACCGCTTCTCCCCATAAGTCTTCTAGTAAGTTCTTCCCTGTTAACATATTTCTCACCATGTTCATAATCAATCGGTTTTTCCTTTCGACAACACAGGTTACTCCGGTGTATAAGGTTGTACTACCATATGTACTATCCCCTTTTGATCAAAACACTTCCCAAAGTTATGTGAGACGTATTCGCCTCCACTATCCATTTTGAGAACTTTGAACTTGTGACTGCTTTGTCGCCCAACAATGGACTTGAACTTCTTAAACACTTTGAATACCGCATATTTTCTCTTGATTAGGTATGTCCATAGCTTTTTACTATAATCATTGATGAATGTGACAAAATATCTATTGCCATAAATCGAATGTACTTGCATCGATCTACAAACATCAGAATACACCACCTCAAGGTGATGCTTGGTTCTACAACCTGCATCCTTGCTGAATTTACCCTTGTGTTTCTTCTCTTGCACACACTCTTCACAAATTCCAACCTGTAAGTTGATCAAGTGGCAACTTGTTACCATTTTGTTCTTTTGCAAAGCATTATGATCTCTAGAATTGAGATGCCTAAGATGATAGTGCCATATCAACTCTTCTCGACTATCCGTTGTAGTAATACACCTAGGCTCTATCACCTTAAACTAAATCTTGAAGGTTCTATTGGCAGCCATAAGAACTTTTAGGACTGAAACCCTTATTGCATCCATAACTCATAGCGCCTTGTTCTCCATGTGAATCTTGTAACCCTTCTGAAGAAATTCGTTTATACTTAGAAGGTTACATTTGATTCCTAGAATGTACAATACATATTTGATCAAGGAATGTTCATCATACCTTCTTATGATCAAAACATCATTGATCCCGTTGGCCCGCTAGAGTGGTGTCATCTACGAACTTCCCTTTATTCTTTGTGGCACGATTGATTTTGAAAAACCAATCCTTCCTCCCCGTCAATATGCGTTGAACAACTAGATTCCAAATACCATTCCTCGGTGTTCTGAACTACTTCTCTCAGAGTCACGATTATGTTTCTTCAGCCTGTATCTGGTTACCGCTTTTACGTTATCGGTTACAACATGTTTCTGGGACGTTCCCAACACTGTTGTTATTGTCCTACAGCCTGTTGTTGTTGAACTCCCCTTCTGTGATCATGACCAATAATGTGTTCTATTTATCCAACTCTTATCTTGCAACCTTGACTTCATCTCCTTGAGGTTCTTTCTTGTTCATGTTGCACCCTCTTGCAAAATGACAGAACTTTTGACAATTAAAGCATTATATCTTGCTTTTGTCAATCTTTCCTCTTTCACCTCTAAAGTTTCCTTAACCATTATTTTTGTTGCAACTGATCTCATCCTTTTGACAAGTGGAATTCTTTGAAATTTGGGATTCTCTTCCACCCAAAATTTGAAAATTCCCTTTACTCTTCATGGACCATAACAGTTTCTCCACGTGCTTTTATTTGGTTCATTAATTGAGTAATTTTTGTCATGTAATTGTTGATTGTCACCTTTTCCTCCATTTGAATTAATTCAAGTTGACGTTTGTGTATTTGTAACCTCACCACCTTCACCATGGCAGTCCCTGCTTATGCCTTTTCTAAGATTTCCCACGCTTTCTTTGACGATTCACAAACATCAAATTTCTCAAATATTTCACCTTCCACACATCGATGGATCAAAAATAGCATTTTGAAATCTTTCTTCTTCTCTTCCTTATGTGTTGCTCGTTATTCTGTTACACCTTCGACAAGAGGATTCACTCCGTTCTTGATCACAAACATCAAATTTCTCAAATATTTCACCTTCCACACATCAATGGATCAAAAATAGCATTTTCAAATCTTTCTTCTTCTCTTCCTTATGTGTTGCTCGTTATTCCGTTACACCTTCGACAAGAGGATTCACTCCGTTCTTGATCACATCAAGAACATCTTGGTGGCCAAACAACATTTTCATTTGCTTGCACCATTTGTTGTAATTCTTCGCATCAAGTACGAATAGGTTAGTGGGGATTCTTTCATTGGAGACATAATTCATGTTGCACACTAGATGTTTGGTTGATTGAATCAGGCTCTGATATCAAATGTTAGAACTTGAAATCACTTGGTTGGTGAAATGAAGGGTTTGATTGTGTGGAGAGAGAGGGGGGGGGGGGGTAAGCATATAAATTTTAATTAACATTGACAATAATACCTCTAAGGTATTTATATGTTTGCAAGTGGATTGAGATACAAGCAACAAGCAAAATAATTTAAAAAAACAAAAAAATTGTACCTGTAACTGGTTACACAAAACCTGTAATCGTTTACAACTGCTACAAAACAGAAAATACTATCAGTTGTAACCTGTTACTGTGGACGCGTAACCGATTACACCCTATACATAATCACTTGTTTTCAACTTATTTGACTTTTTCTCATATATTTAATCTATTACACTCCTATGGTAAGTGGTAACCGATTGCCACACTTGAATTATCAAAATTCTCTTAACAAATATATCCATATTTGTCGATAAGGCTAGAACTTGTGAAAAAATTATCTGTATCTCTTTCTCTTTAACTAGACTTTGGATTAGCCGTTTAACTAAAGAAAAATTAAGTGGAATTTATAACTAGTATCTTAAACCTCACAAACATCTTGAGATTAATTTTGTGGTTTAGTGCCAAAAAAAAACATTTAATTTACATAAGAAAATGGCTTTATTCTTACCAAAAAAAAAAAATGTATTAATGGCATTACATAATACATTGAATGCAACAATTCTATGATGGGAAATTGTCGGTTCTCCTTTAAGTTCCAACGGTTGATTCTTTAATAGCTGCTTCTGTCACAGTAGTTACACTGAGCTTTTCCTCCACTGGTTTTTGTCTTCAACACTCTTATCAACACCCTAAATTGGATTGTAAATAATAATAACAACAACAATACAAAGAGACAGACAGATCACACATGAAGCAACGTAAATTCACATAATGATAGGAACATCGAGGTGTCTCATGGTGTAATCAGTGAAACCCAATGAAGAGTGTCGAAAACCAAGACGATCACGTTGAGCAGCATATTCCTCTAGCACAATTCGAGCATCCCATACAACATAGAAAACAGAAGAGACGAGTAACAAGAAGTATGTGGTTATTGGCACCATATTTTCTGAAAACTATAGGTTAGTGAATAATATTATGTGAGTGAAGTGGCTTTATATGCTTCAAAAGACAAAAATTACTAGTGCTTTATAGGTACTAACACAAGAAGACAATAGAGGAAATTTCGAGCAAATCGAGATGGGTTGTGAGTTTGATGAGCTTAGCCAAAACTCAAACATAAAATGGTCAAAAAGGAAGAAAAGGCCAAAGATGGAAAGAAAAAGTAATCTTGTACTGTTTTTGTTTCGAATGCACATTATAAATAAGGGTTAAATACGTTTTTAGTCCCTATAAATATGCGACCCTGCATTTTTAGTCCCTATAAAATTTTCTTTCAATGAATGATCCTTCTAAAATTTTTATGAATACAATTTCAGTCCATGTTATTTTCTGAAATTTTAAAAACTGATTAATTACCCTTTAATTTTTAAAGTTTTGAATAATTTTTTTTATATATGGTTAGAATACTGTAAAATATTTATTTACCAAGTTTTAGAATTTTTTAAAACGATAAGAATTACATATGAATTTTTTAAATTTAAAAAAATAATGATAAAAGTAATGAAAATCTCAACTTAGAAATTGAATTTTGAGTTCCTTTTTTTTCCAGGAACTTTTTAAAATATTATGAACATGTCTGCAAAATAATCATTCTAAAATACACATTGGTTTGACAGCAGGGACTGAAATTAAATGCATAAATTTTTTTAAGGACCATTCATTGAAGGAAAATTTTATAGGGACTAAAAATGCAAGGTCGCATATTTATAGGGACTAAAAACGTATTTAACCCTATAAATAATGATGTGCTTCGTTTTTGCTTCACTCTATGTCTTTAAATGTGAACTGACTTCTACCCCACAGTCATCAATTGCAGTTTTTTATCCTATAATTAAAATGACACTGCAAGCTATGTGTACCTTATAAAGTTTATGGATCACAAGGTTACAAAATATATTAAATTTTTTATTATGTGTAATTTATAATTAATTAAGAAAATGAATAAAATATTGAGATTGTGTTCTCCTTGAGGTCTTAGATTTAAATTCTTCTAGACATAAATTGTCTATTAAAAAACAGAAAATGAATAAAAATATTGAATTGATTGAGAATAGATCTTGTGTTACAAATTTATCACTCAAAAGAGAAAAATAAATTTATGTCCTCTTTATATTATTTACTGTTGATTTCATTCTAAAAGAGTCTTATAAAAATTAAAAAGAACTTCTCCAAAAGGTGGTAGTAATTTTATAAATTGATAACTTAATTAATGATAAAGTGTGTACATCAATTTCTCTTTTACGGGAGAAGAGTTAATTCTTTTTAATAATAATATGATTCTGAATATATATTGTTACATCCATAAAATTGTAAAAATTAGTAAAAATTAGTAAGAGATAGAGTCACGTGTGGCAAAACATGAGCAACCTATTTAGTGCATGTTTGGATTAGCTTTTGAAATGGCCAAAAACAATTCTAGAGGTGTACAATTAATTTTGGGTGATTTTGATATGTTTGGTTAGACAAAAGTAGAATTGATTCTGCCTCCAGAATTGATTCTACTTGAAGCTACAATTTGTAGCTTCTGCCTCCAGAATTGATTCTAGATGATTTTTACACTAAAATTTATTGCTTAACTCATTTTACATTAATGTATCCAAACATAAATCAATTCTGCTAGAATCAATTCTACCAGAATCAATTCTACCAAACTCAATTCCGCTAGAATCAATTCTCTCCACCGTCAATCCAAACACACCCTTAGTTTGTTTCCTAGCGAGTTTAACATGAGAGTTTTTAAATAAAAGTGCTAATAAGCGCGATTACATTCCCGAGTAATATATAGCACCAAAATCCGAATTATTTAGTTGTTGATTATTCACACTATCAATTATGCTTTTTAGCATCCAACTCAATCCACAATATCATAACCAAGTTCATGCATTCGTTTAATAAATGACAAGAGGCATAAAGTTTCCCAACATCGACTTCTGTACTAGGCAAAAACCACTCAATATCAGCAGCAACAAACAATCCCTCATCATCTCGAATGCAAGCACGTACCTATTCCTACTTTGTTGTAAAAAAAGATGCATCGATGTTGCATTTGAGACGGTCACCCGAATGTTTGTTTTACTTAACATCAGTTGTCATTAATGAGTGGTATTTCTCAATTTAAGTTGTTGGGCATTTCCATATATTTCACAAAATAGTTGAGAATACTACCTCTTGCTCTTGATTTGAGACCTACAAAAAGGAAAAAAAATACTATAATAGAAAAAGCTGCTTCATTATTCAACAACTGCTGCAACAAAGGCAAATGTCCCACACTCAATGCTCTTCGGACACTGTAGGAACTAATGATTATTATTTTCAACCCCTTTCCCACAAACACCGCAATGAGAAGAACAATCAACACCTTTGTCTATTAAGCGCATTCTTGTTGGCACACAATTCCTACATAGACGCCACAAATTTTTTTAACCCTTTGAGGGTCTTAATTTTCCAAATCAATTCCCAATTCTCGTCAATACTGAGATAATAGGTATCAATGATATTATTTATACAATAACGATAAGCACTATGCAAAAAAAATCGAGTCTAGGTATGCTCCATATGATAAATTCCATTTAGTCCTTTTAGATTTATGGATGTAAGACATATGGAAAAAAATAAATTAAAGGTTGAGAATTAAAATTAGTAATTATTTATTTATTTAATAAAAAGAAAAAGAGAGAGAACAAAATTACGTTCTCTCTTCCCTCACGTTCCAACTTCCAGCCTTCCATTATCTTCTTCGTCACCATTTTTCTTTCCAATATCTTCTCTTTCTTGCTAAGTGTTTAGATATTCCTATATTTCTTTTTTTCTTCATTTATCTCTACGTATCAATCTTTCACCTCCGTCATCCATTACCGTATCACCACAAATATCGTAGTTTCATCGTCGTCGCCAGATATCGTCATTTCACCTCCCTTATCGTTGTTACTGTTGTGTTGAAGGTATTATTGTTTTTCATAATTGCAGTTTTTCGTAGCAATTTTGAGTTTTTTTCAACTTCAATTTTAAATTTGCTTACTATTCAATTTTATATTGTTATGAGTCTACATTATGCAAAGAAAATTACTTGATTCAGTTTTATGTTGCTATTAGCTAATCTACTTTGTTATTACATGAATTTTTTTTTTGTAATATGATTTTTTTCAACTATGATTTTGAAATTCTTTTTAGTTTAATGTTGTTATTATTTTAGACAACTTTTTTAGCAATTTTGATTTATTTTTCAACTATGATTGCAATTTTTTAGTTTATATTGTTATTAGTTTAGTTATATTGTTATTACTTCATAAAATTTTCTTACTGTATTATGTTTATTCTAATCTTAATGTTTTAAAAACATCATGACTATAATTTTTCAGAAAATATGAATATGTCATCAATCCCAAATTTTGTTGATAAATAGGTGAACAATATTCATGAACAAACTTTGAAACAAAACCAAAAAAGTGTTGGAAACACTGAACCTCACTTGGGAATAAAGCTTCTATTTGAAGAAGTAGAGGCTTATGAATTTTGTAATAAGTATAGCAAAAGAGTTGGATTTAGTATTCACCGAGAATATTCAAATAACAGAAAAATAGATGGAGTTTTTACTTCAAGAAGATTCACATGCTTCAAGGAGAGTGCACGAGTTATTGACAAAAGACACAACCTAACAGGAGAACCTAGAGCATTAACTAGAATGAGATGTCTAGCGCGGACGATTATTTCACTAGATCGGAAGATTGAGAAATCTATAATATAAGAAAACTCTATCTTTTTGAAGAGTTCCTCTCATGCTGCCAAGTGGCTTATTCTGAGAGTAGGAAATGTTGCTTATTGATGCGCCGTGTGGACTGTTCATTTATGAAGTTATGTTCTTCCATCTTCCACTATGGATGTGTTACATAATTAGCATTTGTGTGGTTTTGTCCATGCATCTTCTATTCTGCATAATTATGTGTTACATAATTAACATAATGAGGACTTTATATTCTTCTGTCCATTCAGCTTCTGCATCAGTTATGTAATGAAGAGTTTGTAACTCATACATTATACATAATGATTGTGTTATTTATAGCATTTGTGGCTTCCACTTTTCTGTAGTATCAGACCACTTTTACTTTGCTGCTTGTGCTAACTGGCTGTACAATATAGCGAGACCATTGGCAAAAATCTATGACATCAACGATAGGAAAGAACTATGGAAAGTTTATGTTCGAGTGCACCACAAATGGAAAGTTGTTTCGAACAAGAGGGAGCATTTTGAGATGATTTTTGTAGACGTATCGGTAATGATTTCTTTGGTTGGTTTTTCCTATACTGTTTTTGGTTTGTTGTCTGTCTAATATTATTTTTTGTGTTGCACATGGTGGTGACATACATGTTGTTGTTCCTGCACCACATGTATCTCTATTTTATGAAAAAATGGCATAACAAAACTCATCAGGTATGTTTGTTTGTTATTGTTTTGATTTTGATGAGGTTTTTTCTTATATTCTATTATTTTGGCCTTATGTTGTTTAGATACGATGGTGGAATGAGATCAAGCAACATCCGAACAAACCAACTGACATCTTGGTTTGATTTTCTACATTTATGTTTGCTAGGGTTTTCATCAAAACTCATCTGATCAAGGGAAAAACTGTCATCAGGGTTTTCAAATCATTCTTTTTGGTTGATTTCTGACATTTTTGTAAGTACAATTATAGAGTACATAAGAATTAATACAAATGTAAGTACAATTTTTGTAATCAGAGTGCAATTAATTTTTGTAATAGGATGAAGAGAAACTAGATAAATTATACTGTGATAAGTGTGATGATTGTATGTGGTTCATTGACGTGGTTTGTTTGTTACTATTTTGGTTTTAATGAGTTTTAATTTTCATTTTTTTTATGTTGTTTTGTTCTTATTGTTGAAGGTTCCGTTGGTTTTCTACCTTAGAAATGATTCCACTTTTATAAGTCCTGTCTTTCCAACTTTACTTTTGAACTGTTCTTCCAATTCTTCTAGAATTATAAGTTTCCAACTTTACTGTTGGACGGTTCTTCCGGTTCTTCTGGAATTATAAGTCCCATCTTTTGAACTTTACTGTTGAACATTTCTTCCCGTTCTTCTGGAATTGCGGTAATTTTGGGTCTCAGTTTTTGTTGATATTTTTTAATAGAATTTAAAGAAGAAAAAAGAATAAGAGTAAAACAAGATTAAATCAAATTTAATCCATTATATCTCATTATATCTAATGAATTTTGATTTGTTTTAATATTTCTATATATGTTACCGATCAAAAAGAGAACATAATCACGATTTGATCATTAATAACCTATATATTTAGTTAATTTCAAAATATTTTTTTATAAAATTTTTAACCCAAATAAATCATATTGTACTTTAAATAAATAAAATAAAAAATATTCTCTATAAAATCCAAATCAAAAAAAAGAAAAGTAAAAATAAGAAAAATATAAAGAAGATAGACATAAAATATAATTTTTGTTTCAATTTTTGAGTTGAGAATTCTATTTGTAAAATTATTATTATTGTTAGATTAAAGTCTAACATGGATAAACATTTATAAACTTGATTTTTCAAAAATATTTAAAATAAATAAAGTAAATATATATTACAATAAGTTAAAGGGAAAAAAATTACAATACCTTACATATACGCGGAAAAATATAATAAAAAATATAATAATGATCAAAATAAGAGAAAAATAGAATGTGATGTTTATTATTGATCTAAATATGAAAAAACATGTTACTATTGAAATCTATGTCATTGAAATAATGATTTAATAAATATGTACTAATTATTTAAATACGAGAAAAGTATTAAAATTGTCATAGTAGGGAAATCCGATAGAGCAAAGATATAGTGAAATATTGGACGGACTAATGAAGGGGAGACCCAACATGATTTTTTTTAATGGAGGGAGATAAGATTGCAAATAACTTGCTATTATGTGTTATATTTTGATGAACAACTAATTATAAATTTTAATTTATTATACATATTATTTAATATTTATAAGATTTATTTTTATACTAAGAAATTATTTATTTTGAATATAATTATCCATATAGGTCTATTAATTTGTCTATATTTAACATTTTGTTAATGTATTAGTGTTTTTTTTTGACAAAATGTATTAGTGTTATTAGACAGCAAATTCGACCAAACAGTAATATAATATGCATTTGATTTGTTTCCTTTTTTATTCTTTTTACTTTTAAATGATAATAAATTTGTTATTTTTTATATTTTCTAATATCTACTGTATATTTCATTTTTCTATTTTAAAAATATTAAATGTTATATTCAATTAAAAATAAATTATAAAATATTATATAAAAATGATTTTATATAAAAAATACAATATAGGCAATGTTATTTTTATAAACGGGGACAATTGATTTTATAAAAATAGTGATCAAGATATTATTTATATATATAAAAAAAAACTTATAGGCACATGTTTTGTTATTCAGCTAACATTTCAACTTCTATGTAATGCTTATTTATACATACTCTAATTATTTTAAAAATAACTTTATTAGTTATAAAATAAAAGATAACCATATTAGTTATAAAAAAATTAGTTACAATCATTTAAATTAATTATCATCAATATTACTCTAATTTTTAATTTATATTTTTTTAATATTTATTTATATTATATTATTTAGACTATATACATATGATGTTAAAAAATTTAATGCGACGATTTTAAAATATAGGAATTTGCTACACATAAATTTAATACGGGTTAGAGTTTACAATTGTTTTTAATGTTAACATATATAATATTCATTCTCACATAAAATATATGATATTTGTGTTTGTGAATGAAATGTATGAGAGTAAGAGTTATATTTAGTTTATGAGAATGCGAGTAAATCAAATGTGTGTTTTTTTTTATAAAATAATTGTGTGTTTTATCTATTACTTAAAATCGTTTTTTTAATTTGACTCAGCAAAAATGGTTTCTTTAATTAAAATTAATTAAAAAAATTTAGTACAAAATTAATAATATATTAAATGTGTGTTTTTATCTTTTATTTAATTAATTAATAAAACACAAATGTGTGTACTGGTGGAGTGTTTACGGAAAAAGTTTTGATTGAAATGAATTTAAGATGAAATCTTTTAAATTTTGTATCTTGAATTATTTTAAAGGTTGGGGACTTTAATATATATATATATATATATATATATATATATATATATATATATATATATATATATATATATATATATATATATATATATATATATATAAATCAAGTAGAAGATAACAAAGGGAAGAAAAAGAATATAGAAAGACATCAATATCTACATTACGTGCATTCTATTTTTTTAATACATATCAATTTAATGCTCCTTTATTTTCTTTTATGGCGGGTTAATTAAATAGTCAATACATAACATATAAAAGTAATTTATATTCTTGAAGAATTGATTTTAATATAGAATTAATTTCTATTAAAAGCAATCTTTATAATCTCTTAAAAAATTAGGCATGTTGGAAGGGAGGGAAAGAGAGATATCGTGGAGTCAAAATATTGTTTTAATTATTTATAAATCAATAAAAACTTATTTCTCAACCTATTAAAGGTTTGTATTATTTTCAAGATTGAACTTTATTTTTTTAAAATATTTTCTAATTTAAAGTATTCTCATATTATATTATTCATATCACCTTTTTTTTCACCTAAATAGTTTAATTAAAATCAAAATTATTTATATTTTCACCCTTGACCTATTTATAACAATGGTGTATATCATAAATTTTATAGAAACGCCGATCATGATCTTATTTATATTTACACACAGGTACTTATATGGTACGCGTATATGGTACTGATATTAACACATTTAATTCAAAATTATTCGATTAAATATTAAATATTAACGGAAAAATAATGTTTATTGATCAAAATATTTAATATTAAAACAAATGAGCGTACTACACTGGTCCCAGTGTGAATGCACATGTATTCCGTTAATATTCAAAATATTGAATATTAACTGGAGCACAAAGTTATTGATTAATATATTGAATATTAACGGGATCACAAAGTTACTGATCAAAATTTTGAATATTATCGGAAACATTAAGGTACTGAACCAAATTTTGAATATTAACAGGAACAAATTTTGAACATTAACGGGAACACGAAGTTACTAATCAAAATAATAAATATTAACGGGAATACAGGGTTATTGACAAAATATTGAATATTAACGAGAACACGAAGTTACTAATAATTTTTTTGAATATCAACATAAACATTAACTTACTGATACATTTTTTCAATATTAACGGGAACACGGAGTTACTGATCAAAATAATGAATATTAACGGGAACATGACGTTACTGATAAAAATATTGAATATTAACGGGAACAAATTTGGAATACGTTGAGAGTAAATGTGACTAAGTTTATTGCATTGGACAATCGACATTCTGTATTCTTTATTGATCTTCCCAATTTTTATTGCATATTAATAAAATAACACTTCATTATTCTATTCTTTATCAATTTTATTTTTAATTTTATTATGTATCTTTGCTGAACGAAATGTATCATAATAATAATTACATCAATTTCTTTTTTTTATAAAAAAAATATAATATTGAACAAAATAAGCAAGAACATGAAGTTACTAATCAAAATATTGAATATTAACGGGAACATGAAGTTACTGAATAAAATATTGAATATTAACGAGAACATGAATTACTGATCAAAATATTGAATACTAACGGGAATATGAAGTTACTGATCGAAATATTGAATATTAACGGGAACATGAAGTTACTGATCGCAATATTGAATATTGTAACAAATGACCGTACCACACTGGTCCCCGTGCGAATGCACGGATATCCCGTTAATATTTAAAATATTGAATATTAACGAGAGCACGGAGTTATTGATTAAAATACTGAATATTAACGGAAGTTAAAGTTACTCATCAAAATTTTACTATAATCGGAAACATTAAGTTACTGATCCAAAATTTGAATATTAACGGGAACACAAAGTTACTGATCAAAATAATAAATATCAATGGAAACACGAAGTTATTGACAAAATATTGAATATTAACGAGAACACGAAGTTAGTGATATTTTTTTTAATATAAACGGAACATGAAGTTACTGATAATTTTGTTCAATATTAAAGGGAACAAATTTGGAATATTAACGGGAACACAAAGTAATTGATCAAAATAATGAATATTAAGAGAACACGGAGTTACTGGTAAAAATAAAGAATATTAACGGGAACATGAAGTTACTGATCGAAATATTGAATATTAACGGGAAAATAATTTTTATTGATGAAAATATCCCAAACTTTGCCCCAACCTATTAAAAAGAAATTTCTATATTTCACACATCTGGTTTTATGACATTTACCTCTAGAATAATATATATATATATATATATTGAACAAAATAACACGGCCACAATGGATACCCGTGCGGACGCACGGGTATCACGCTAGTATAAATAAAGTTGTTGACTTTGTAGCCCAACATAACCACCCTCATCTGCCACCAGAGTATCTTCATATGGTTCTCTCTCATCGACACATATCTAAGGCATAAGCATCATAAATTGTCTTGGGAGAAGAATCTGGATTAAGACCAAAAGATTTGCATGAATATATATCCAAGCAATCTGGTGGGATAGAGTCGGTTGGTTTTACCAGACAAGACCTGAAGAACTTGCTTAAGACCAAAATGAAGCAATCACTAAAATATGGTGATGTGTGCGCATTGATGACATATTTCAAACAAGAAAGTGAAAATCCCTCATTCTTTTATAATTTTCATATGGATATTGAGAACAAATAACTAATATATTTTGGGCGGATGCACAATTGATAAATGATTATAGGTACTTTGGTGATATTGTCACTTTTGATACCACATACAAGATAAATAAGGATTGTCGACCGTACTTAATAATCACAGGCAAACAATCATTTTTGGGGAAGAGTTGTTATATGTTAAAACAATACCTTCTTTCTCAGTGATTATTTGAAACATTTCTCAAAGTAATAGCCCAAGAAAAGCCTAAAATTATTATAACCGATCAAGATGCTGCAATGGCTAAGGCTATTTCCTTGGTTATTCCATAAAATTTTCATGGATTGTACATTAGGCATATTGTTTACTCTGAAATTTGGTAAAAGTACAAGTACTAGTCTTCCAACAAAAACTGTTTTTTGATTACTTACAGGATCGACTAGATTGATCCTAGGACATGCGTTTAGCTTTGGTGTTTTGATGTCTTTCTGATATGCATTCTTACGATTGTTATGACTAATTTGTAATTATGGGCAATGTCTTAAAAAGAAATAAAGGCAGGAATGTAAAGGACTTTGACTCGAAGATAAAAGAAATCTAAAAGAATTTTATAAATATAAAAACTGGTAATTGAAGTAAAATGTGGTGAATCATACATACATTCTCAGAAAACTCGTTTCTCGATATATGTTGGTACTTTGAGTAGTATCGAGTGTTTGTACAAAATTGAACACACTAAAATCTAATGCTAAGATTCTACTTTATACTAATTTGACCATAACAGTCTTTTCCTAACGAAATGCTACGTTTGATGCTTACATGCCTCTCGAATTTTAAGGCTTCCACGCGTCCTTTATCGATAAGATCGATCGTTTGAATTTCAATCTTCTTCCTTTCGAGCCTCAAAATCAACCAATGTGACCGTCGAGGCAATCTCTTTCGATACTTTCAAAAAATATTCTAAGTTTCATCTGCTCTTCGAGAATAACTCTTTTTTTCAATGCTTAGCAAGATAAAACCAATCATGAGCTTGGTATTCGAACAACCTTCATAAGTTAAGCTTGAACTTCTCTTCGAAATAGCTTTATTTCAACACTTTTTATTTCAACTTATCACTTCTCAATCATCGAAATTCCAAGCTAACACATATAATACATGATGCTTTAAGGCGCGTGAATCATTTATATCAAAAGAGCTCACAATTCAGTTTGGATTTTGAAGCATGCATATATCTACACGAAGAGGAGGGTGAAATTTTGAATGCATGGAATTCTTTACTTATTGAGCATAATGTTTTGGAAGGTTCATGGTTGCATACAATTTTCAGTTGAAGGGAAATGAGCATGGACTTATGTTCGAAAAACAATTACTCCAGGAATGAGATCTACTCAATTAAGTGAAAACTTTAATGTTGATTTCAAAAATCATTTGAAGTCAAATTTAAATTTGGTACAAATTTTTTACACACTTAAAAAGGGTTGTTAATGGTAAACTGAATAATGAGTTAGAAGCTAAATATGAGTCAATACATAAGTTGCCTAAATTGAAAATGAAGAAGGCTCGTATGGTCGTTCAAGCCGGAAGTGTTTACACTTCGAGAAATTTTAAGGAATTCCAAGAGGAGTATGAAGAATATCAACACACTTTCATAAAAGATTTAAAAGGAGGTGTGTATGTTCTCACAAATTATAACAATACAAAAGAGAGGATAGTAATGGGAGATTCTATGGAACAAAAAGTTTCTTGAGTTAGTCGTAAATATGAGACACGTGGCATCTTATGTAGTCACACTTTTGAAAGTTTTTGATGTCATGAACATAAAGTTAATTCCAAAACACTATATACTTAAGAGATGGACAAGAGGTGCAAGGCGTGGAAGTAATCAAGATTGAAATGAAGGCATGTTGAATTTGACATAAAAGCACAATTCATGAAGCGGTGTAATAAGTTATGTCCTCGAATGATCTAATTGACCAATAGAGCTTCTGAGTCTTATGAAACTTACACATTTTTGTCCATAGTGTATGAAAAGTCGAGCAAAATACTTGATGATATGTTAGAAAAAAATACGAGGATGGAGAATAAAGTGGAATGGTTCATGTATCCATATCAATTGTAAATGATGAGAATGACATCATGTACACTGTTGATATGGAAAAATTCATAAAGAAGCGAGATTGTTTACATAATAACAAAAAACAAGATAAGTCTTGGGTTGAAAAATTAGCAAGAAAGTCAAATTTATACTAAAAATAAAGAAGAGAATGAGCTCTCAAGAAAATTTAGTACAATCGTTACCAGTAAGTATTTGTTATCAATTTATTAAATTTTGTTTAATTTTTTCATTTATTTTTATATTTTATTATTATGCAACAAGAAACTTCAATCCAATAAATTCAAATTAACAATGGAATTCAACATCAAGCTAACTTTCAAGTGACACAATCGAATTGAATTGAGAATGGAACTCGACATCAAGCTATCCAAACGACACAATCAAATAAAATTGACTCATTGGGATTTCACTATTGAGAGTAAAATCCAAGTTAAGTAACTCAAGCCCAAGTTAGTTAGGATTAAGGTTTTCTATGTTAGTTACTTAGTATATAAGTCACATACTTATATATACATATACAAGACCGGTTCTGACTTTTTAGAGACCCAAGACAAATAATAAAATGGACCTAACAAAAAATTGAGCAATTAATCTAAATCAATATTGTCTTATACAATTATTTTTCATTATTTTTTCGTGTAAAGTTTGTTTATTTATCGAGTTTTTGTCATATCTGAGAGCTATTGGATCAATCATATGTGAGTTCGGACATATAATAACAAAACATATATTAATATATGTTTTTTCTAATATATATCTTTAAAAAACTACTTAAAATTTTACTATAGTTATATTGTAGTATAAATAAAATTATAGTACAACAACATACGTATGGAGTTGAATTAAATTAAATTTTTATCGAATATATGACAATGTTGATTGTCGACAACGCCAATTTCTGTCAAATTTTGGAAGTGATGTTGTTTTCTTGTGGCGATGTTGTTAATGTAATGCTGATTACAACAACAAATTTATGGGTTTGAATTGAATTAAATTGTTCCCGAAGATATGACATTGGCCGACAATGCTAATTGCCGACAACACTGATTTCTGTCAAATTCCGCCGACGATGTTGTATTATGGAGGCGGTGTTGTTACTGTAACGCTGATTACAACAACGAATTTACGGAGTTGAATTAAATTAAATTTTATGATGATATGACAATGGTGGACAGTATTGATTGTCGGTAATGCTGATTTCTGTCAAATTTCGGCGACGATGTTGTTATTGTAGCGCTGATTACAACAAATGATTTACTGAGTTGAATTGGCTTAAATTGTTATCGAAGATATGACAATGGCCGACAATGTTGATTGCCAGTGAATTCCGACATCAACATTACAATAACGCATAAATTTTGACAGCAAAGTTACAATAATATATAAATTTCGATAATAGGATTACGATAATTTATGAATTATGACGGCAGATATGAGATAAAATGATAACGTAAAATAAAATGAGAAAGAAAAAATGTTTTAGACTTTGTTTGCGAGTTTGGAGAGGAAGGGAGAAGAGGGTTTTAGAAAATAGGAAAGATTGAGTGAAAAAATAAAAATAATTTAGGTAGGAGGGTTTCATTTTATTTATAACACCAAAAATCCCCTAATATGGGGGGACTCAAAAATTATATTGAAGGGGGTTTTGAAGGATTTTGGAGGGTCTACATAAATTTTTCAAATATCTTTTATGTTGTTATAGTATTCTGAAAATTAAAAATGTAGTAATGATTCTAAACAAAATCATTTTTTCAAAAAATGTCAAATATTTTCCTATATTTTTTTAAAATTTCATATTCGGAAGTCTTCCCCTCCCCTTCAAACTCGCAAACAAAGCCTTAGGGTGTGTTTGGTTCAAGGATTCAAAAGAGATTCCCAGGAATAAGTTACCTGGGAATAAAAATAAGGAAACTTGATTCCTGGGTATTTTTAAAAATATGTGTTCGATATATTATTTGATATTCCTAGAAAAATTAATAATTATATTTTTTAATAAAAAAATTATGTAAAATTTCATGGGAATGAACATTCCCACCTTCTTACATGGGAATAAAACCATTGGAATTATAGAAGTTATTGAAAATTATTTTATTCCTTGGAACCTTTATACCTAGGAATAAATTTTCTTCAAACTCTTACCAAACATGGGTATAATCATTTTCTAAAAATTATTCCTGGAAATTTAATTCTTAAACTTGAAACAAACACCCCCTTAGGGAATTGGAAGTTGGAACATGAGGGAAGCGAGAACGATATTTTTTTTCTCTTTTTATTTTTATTAAATAAATAAATATTTATTTTAAATATCAACCTTTAATTGATTTTTTGTCACATGTCTTACATCCATAAATCTAAAAAGATTAAATAGAATTTATCCTGAATGGAGCATACCTAGACTCCGAAAAAAACCTACCATTCTTTTCAAACTTTCGCTCTAACTTATCCCCTTGGGCAACCTCAAATAAAGGAGTATTAAGGACTTTTGCCACAATTCCACCCCTACTAGAGAATAAATCATGTTAGAGTTCCATTGTTTACTGTTACTACTCAACAAGTCCGAACCTTTTAGATTAGTCACTAACGGGTTTTTCGGTCAAGGATTGTCCAACGAAGTGTTATCATGTAACCAATTTTGACCCGAACAGGAATGTTTGCTTCTGGTCCAATACACCACTTGTACCCATCTCGCACCATAAATTTCAAATTCCAAATACTCCACCACACATAATTGGGATTGTGCCCGATATATGAATCAAGGAATTTACATTTGGAAAAATACTTGGCCTTGTAGAGTTCAGTGACTAAGTTGTATGACTTTGTCATGAAATTCCAAACTTGATTATTGAGCATATCATACTTGAAGGCACTTAAATTTTTTAAACCCTTAAATTTTAGACATAGACAAACAGTCTCATGATAATCCACGTATACCTATTTTATCAGAACTCCACCATTTTTTTAACAACTCCATTATTTTTATTATGACTCAACTTTCCTTTTTTTTCATGTATTTTGTTCAATTTCATTTTCATTTGTTATTTTGTTTGTAATACCTTAATTGTTTTATAAATTATTGAGTTGTATTACATATGGATATATAATTGTAACATATAAGTTATATACTATCTAGAATTTAATTTTATAAATATTTTATAGAATTAGATGGATCATTAATATGAGAAAATAGTCCATCTTATCATTGATCATATAATAATTCTATGACATTAATCAGTATTTTATTTGCGGTGACAAAAGTTGTTGAGAAAGATACAAAGTTGTTGCAAAATGTATTTTTCGCTGCGAAAAAATTGTCGTTGCATGTCGTTGGTATAAGTGCTGTTGCGAAAAATCTTGCAACGATATTTGATGTCGCTGTCGTAACTATTGTTTTTTAAACAAAAAAACATTGTTGCCTTATTAGACATATCACGACGACTATAGTTGTTGCAAAAATATATTTTTTTAATCTAAAGTGGTTGTAATAAATTATTTTTATTGAGCATACAAGTTGTTGCTATATCATTTATTTCTCAAAAATTAAAATAATTGATTTAATTTATATTTTCAATTAATTATATATATATATATATATATATATATATATATATATATATATATATATATTTATAAATTAGTATGAGTTATATTTTTTTTATTTGTTGTAACTATTAAAAATAAATTATTTTTAAGTATAAATCATAATACTATTAATGTAACTTTTTAACAAGAAACGTAAAAAAGAATGAATATAATATTATTAAAAAAACATAAAAAGAATTAATATAACATTGTATTAATGTATCATAACTTATCTTATTCAACATCTAAATTAAAAAATAATAAATAATTTAATATTTACAAAAATAAAACCTAAAAATACATAATTAACAAATAAAATGGACTCTATCCCACAAGAGTATTAATTCTTCTCCTTAATAGGAGTATTAATTTGTCTTCATATAACTTTGCTATGAAACTTTTTTTATGGAGTATCTAAAGGATATGCAATTCAAACATTATTAAAGGTTATGACTTAATAATATGTATACTTTTAATAACAAAATTACAACGTAAATTTCATTAGTAACATTCTAAAAAGAATCAAGACTAAAAGTAAAAAATTCATGAATTAAGAGAACTTGAATCTACTAAATAGACCAACACTCAAATTGAATCCTACTCATTCAAAAACAAGAATCCTTTATCTATTCATATAACCTAAATGATTCAAACTCCACTTATAAAATAATTAAACATTTGATGTCAACCTAAGTAAATAAATGTATAATGAAACAATAATGATTTTATATAAACTAAACTTACTTGTATCTTTCCATAATGTTTATTGACCATTTCAATCACTTTTGTACAAGATCAACCAACCTCAATACATTATTCTTTTGCACTCAAGACTTTGTTGAAATTTATAATGATTAATTGCATATTATTTATAGGAAGATAATCTACAATAAAAACACAAAGATGGTAACATAAATATGTGAATTGGAAATAGAGAACAGTGATGGCATGGAGAATGATAACATAAGTATAGAGAGAAAAAAGAATGAGAAGAAAAACCTCTCTATTTGTTGATAAAAAGGTAGAAATAAATCGCCTCTGTAGTGTGACATTTAACATATCTACAAGAACAATGAAGAAACAACCAAATAAAAAAATAGGTCAAAAGAGATGGAGAGAAAAAATCCATAAAAAATAGTGAGTAGTTTCATAATAAGAGAGCAGTTTAAAAAAATTATAGGGTTTAAGAAGAAAAAGAAAAGGAGTTAGTGGAGGATTTCCTTTTTTTTTCTCCTTATTTTACTAAATCAAAAGAAAATGTTTTTAATTCGGAAACTTATTTTAAAAATGAGGTTAGAGGTAGTGCACTGACAGTTTAAAAAAGTTTTACATTGTCATCCAATAGAAACAAATCATTTTGTCATGTCATATAAACTTTTTAAAAATTACTGTCTGATTTGTCCTGATCCATGGTGGTGATTGATTGACAGTGTAAAATATTTGTACACTGTTAGTGCATCACCTATTTTCTCTTTAAAAATATACTATTTACAATTAAATGTCATTTTTGTATTTTTAAAATTATCAATTAACTAAAGTGTTAAAATTATTGTAATTAATGTATTTTTTATGCATATCAAAATTATTTGATTGATACATATTAAAAAATAATAATTAAAAAATAAGTCATGTTAACTTCTATACTAAATGTATATGTTAAGAACTAAATTTAAAAATTTTATTTGAAATAAGTATAAATAATTTTTATTGAAAATTTATTATTGTTTTTTTTTTTTGTTTTTTTCAATTCAAAATTTCTATTTATATTTTTTTTAACATATGCCTTTATGACATAAACAAACTTGTAACTTTAAAATAATACACTCTCATTCTCTTAATCGTAGAGACTTGGCAAAAAAAAATCCAACAATAAATACTGATTTAATACATAAAAATAGGCCATCACCGATAAAAAGCTGATTTTTTGGTCTCTTATCAAAACAAAACATTAAATAGCTTCAATCACATTAAAATTAATTCTATAAATCTATAAACAGCTATAGTTATAGTCTTAATAATTTTAATGAAAATCATAGACATCAAATCAATTAATTTCATAACTATAAATTAATTAATTATGTTTGCCCAAGCTGCCCCCATTAAATTAATTTTGTGGGCACCAATAATAACTGAATTTATTAATTAAAGATTGTAATTTAAATTTTCTTAGTATACTAATTGTTTAATATTTTTTTTTTGGATACGACATGTTTAATAAAATTTTATCACTTAAATGTAATCAAGTGCACAATTTAATTTAGAGTGAAGACTCATTTTGGTCCCTCACAAATGTTACACGAGTCAAATTAGTCCTTCACAATAAAATAGACCCAATTTAATCCCTTATAAAATTTAATCGGATCATATAAATCCTTCTGTTAATATATTTTTCAAACCGGTTTTTTCCTAGTTTTAAACCGTGATTGGACTGCTACGTTGGATTTTATTTATTTTTCATTTTTTTAAAAATTGATTTTTATTTTTAAATTCATTTTTAAACAATTATAAATTAATAATATAAAAAAGTCAAAACTGTTTCTTATAAGGAGTTGAACTCAAGCTCATGTGGTTAATCTTAAACAATTCTAAATTTAAAATAAAAAATACAAAATTTGTATCAATATGGTCTCGAACCTAAGTCTCTTCAGATTAAATAACAGTCAATTTAATAAAATAGAAATTGATTTGTCTATTTGTAAATGATAGTCACTTTACTAACAATAGAAATTGATTTGTCTAGTTGCTATTGATAGTCATTTTACTAACCGTAGAAATTGATTTGTCTAGTTGTAAATGATAATCACTTTATTAACAATAGAAATTGATTTATCTAGTTATAAATGATAGTCACTTTACTAACAATAAAAATTGATCTGTCTTGTTGTAAATAGTAGTCACTTTACTAACAATAAAAATTGATTTTTTTAGTTGTAAATGATAGTCACTTTATTAACTATAGAAATTGATTTGTTAAGTTGTAAAGTTAAAATTATTTAACTTGAAGGGACTTGGATTTGAGACCTCATAAGTAAAAATTTATGTATAGAATTTGTTAATATGAGAAGAAATCATGAAAATTACTTGTTTAAAAATTACTTTATAAGAAATAATTTTGGCTTTTTTGATATTATTCATTGATAACTGTTTAAAAATGAAATTAAAAATAAAAATTAATTAGTATTTAAAAAAAAAATCCAACGTGTTAGTATAGTCACGGTTTAAAAGTATGAAAAGAACCGGTTTAGAAGTAGGAAAAAATCGATTTGAGAAAAATATTAGCAGAAGAACTAATATGATCCGGTTAAATTTTGTAAGGGATTAAGTTGGGTCAATTTTTTTGTGAGGGACTAATTTGACTCGTGTAATATTTGTGAGGGACCACAATGGGTCTTCACTCTTTAATTTAATATGTAATATTTGATCAATTTTATTTATAATTTATTTCAAGGGAGTAAGAAATTCCCCTTTAAAAATTGTTAGGAAAATGTTGAATTTATCTTTGTTATTTATATTCTAATTCTTATTTAAAGAGAAACGAATATATTGATAAAATAAAATTGCGGTATATATATATATATATATATATATATATATATATATATATATATATATATATATATATATATATATATATATATATATATATATATATAATATTTGTAAATAAATATTAACTATTGAATTAAAATAATTTTTAAAGTCACATTTTTATCTTTTGATATATAGTTTATTATCCTTGAGACAAATGTATAAAATAAAAGTATTTTTAAAAAATCTATAAATTAATAAATTTTTAACCAAGCATTACTTTTATAAATAATTTTTTTCAACCATAACAACATTGTTGCAAAAAGTAACTTATTATAACAGTTTATATTAGTCGTTTTAATATGTATAAGAAAGCATTATTTTCAACAAAAATATTTATTGTTGCGATAGACCATTTTTCCCAACAATAATGAAATTGTTGAGAAAATAATAACTTATTACAACGACTAAAATTAGTCGTTGCTATATGTATGTTATTCCCAACAAATTGAAAGTCGCTGAAAAAAAGTCGTTGTCAAATATCTTATTTCTTGTAGTGACTTTAATATATTTCAGAGTATTTAAAATATCAAATATTTTATGTTTCATTATCTATGTTGTTTATGAATTGACAAATTAGCTTCAAACCCCCCTTTACCTTATAAACAAAACATATATTTGATTAAAATTTTCCCTTTCTCTTACCTTATAAAACAAACATATATATGTGAGGTCTAGAATTCAAACATGTCCAACTCGATCATATTGACATTAATTGACAAATAAGATAGGATTTACACAAATTTTATATTGTATCTATTACTCTTTAACTAGAGTTTGGATTTGCCGTTTGACTTAAAAAATAAGTGAAAATTATCAATGACTTAAACCTCACAAACATCTGAGATCTGCTCTGACCTTTGCAAGTCCCTGGAGTTCAAGTCACTCAAACCTTAACGTATAAAAAAAAACCTCACAACATATAGAAATTAATTTTTTGGTTTCAAGAAAAAAAGAACGTTTATTTACTGGCGTTATAGTCTTTCAAATTAAAATAGTATTAATAGCATTGCAGAAATACATTCAATGCAACATAGCTAAGATAGGATATTGTCGGTAACGGTTGATTCTTTAAAAGATGCTTCTGTCACATACTCACAGTAGTTACAATGGTGTTTTCCTCTACTGTTTTTTTTTCAACCCTCCTTAATTATACTTTCACTCTTATTCCCTTCATCCCAATTTTTAAGATATTTGAAGCATTTCACACTATTAAAAATATAATTAATTCTGTATTTAAAAGATAAATTATGTTTGATTTTATAATATTATTCTTTATTTATTTTTTCTACTTAAAAAATTTAAAGAATTTCATTAAAAACTCCAATAATGATTAATGATGGAGAATATATTCAAAAAATATTATTAAAGTTGCACTGAAAATTTACTAAGACTTAATTTGGAACAAAATATTTTTGCAAAGTGAGTAATTTGAGATAAAGGGAGTAGTTTTTATTTGGGAGTTTGAAATAAATATTTTGAACAAGATTAACCACTCAACATTTTCTCAATCATACAAAAGATAAAGGTTATAATGTCTCACCCTATGCAAAACATAAGACATATGCTTAACTGGTGCAACACATATGAAGCAACGTAAATTTACATAATGAAAGGAACATCGAGGTGGCTCATGGTGTAAGCAGCGAAACCCAATGAAGAGTGTCGAAAGGCAAGACGATCACGTTGAGCAGCATATTCCTCTAGCACAATTCTAGCATCCCATACAACGTAGAAAACAGAAGAGACGAGCAACAAGAAATATGTGGTTATTGGCACCATAATTTCTGAAAACTATAAGTTAGTGAATAATGTATTAATATTGTGTGAGTGGAGTGCTCTTTATATGCTTCAAAAGACAAAATTTAAATTTGGACAAGGTGGTAAGGACTAACACAATAGGACAATAAAGGAAATTTCGAGCAAAACGAGATGGTTTGTGAATTTGATGAGCTTAGCCAATACTCATAAAATGGTCAAAAAGGAAGAAAAGCCAAAGATGGAGAGAGAAAGTAATGCTGTGCTATTTTGTTTTATGAATTTCCGGTTTCGAAGCACTTTATACAATGTTGTGGCTTCACTCCATTTCTTTAATGGTGAAAACTGACCTGTACCCCACAATTATCAATTTCAGCTTTTTATCCTATAATTAAATTGGCACTACTACAAGCTATGTGTAACTTATGGATCACAAGGTTACAAAACTAAACTCTTTATTAGGTGTAACTTATAATAAGTTCTTATGGATCAAAAGGTTATAAAATTAAACTCTTTATTAGGTGTAACTAAGGGTGAAAATAGGTTAGGTTAGATTAGACTTTAGAAGAAGGTCAAAGTCTGGCTTACGATAATTTTAGAAGGTCTAAGTCTTGCCTATAACTTATTATAGGTTTTTTTTTTTCTGGTCAACCCTTTTTAAAAGTCTGATTTGGCCTGAAAGGCTATTTAAAAGTATGTTTCTCATTAAAGTTTTCAATTAATCCATATTATTTAAGAAGCCTTATAGGTCGGCATATATATATATATATATATATATATATATATATATATATATATATATATATATATATGCCGACCTATTTAGCATTTTTTTCTAATATATATGCATATATGGGCCAACCTATTTATCATTTTTTCTAATATATATGCATATATAAACCATCATATTTAGACTAGTTTATATATATATATATATATATATATATATATATATATATATATATATATATATATATATATATATATATATATATATATATATATATATATATATATATATATATATTTATGAAAATATAGGTCGACCTATAAGACTTCATAGGCTTTTCTTAATAGCCTAAGCCAATCCTATTTAATTAAATACACTTTTAAAAAAGCCTAAGTCTGACCTTTTTATTAAATAGACCTGGCCTGAAATGACCTGAAATCGGCTAGGCTATAGGTCATTTCAGGCCAGGTCTATTTAATAAAAAGGTCAGACTTAGGCTTTTTTAAAAGTGTATTTAATTATACCAACCTGGCTTATTCTCACCCCTAAGTGTAACTTATAATAAATTAATAGGCTTAAATAAGTTTTTAGTCGCTATAAATATGGCGACCTTCAATTTTAGTTCGTACAAAATTTTCTTCAAACAATGTTCCTTGCAATATTTTTTGTCTCTATATTTGGTCACTCCCGTTAAATTTCACTAACAGAGGCTTATGTGGCACGCCATGGCTCACGCCGCGTCAGTTAAAGTTAACAGTAAACATTAAAGAAAAAGAAAGAAAGAGAATAATCTGAAGCATATTGACATAGTTGCTATGAGATATGGCCCACAAGTTAGTAGTGAACAGGGAGATTCTCTTACTGCAACTGTCACTGATGAAGAGATTTGTAAGGCTATAAAGGACTTGGGGGACCTCAAAGCCCCTGGAATAGATGGCTATGGTGCAAAATTTTTCAAATCCAGCTGGCAAATTGTAAAGAAAGATGTGATAGCTGCTGTACAAGAGTTTTTTGAGAAAGGGAACCTTCTTAAAGCTTTCAATAGTACAATTGTAACCCTTATTCCCAAATCTGACACTGCTGCTACAATAAAAGAGTATAGACCTATTGCAGTCTGTACCACCTTTTATAAAATCCTGTCCAAAATCCTGACAAATAGGCTAAATCCTATTCTGAAAGAGATCATTCACAAAAGCCAAGCAGCCTTCCTACAGGGCCAAGTCATCCATAATCACATCTTGTTGGCTTATGAGTTGATGAAAGGGTACAATAGAAAAGGAGGGACCCCTAGATGCATGATGCAACTTGACCTTCAAAAGGCCTATGACATGGTCGACTGGAATGCTTTGGAATGTGTGCTTAGTGAGATAGGGATACCTCACAAATTCATAGGATGGATCATGAAGACTGTTACTTCTGTCAGCTACAGGTTCAACATTAATGGGAGATTCTCTGATGTTTTGCAGGCCCAGAGAGGTATAAGGCAAGGGGATCCTATCTCCCCCTTGCTCTTTATACTTATGATGGAATACCTAAACAGGAAAATGGTAATGATGCAGCTTAATCCGAATTTCAAACATCACAACAAATGTGGGAAGCTAGGCCTCACTCACCTCTCCTTTGCAGATGATATTCTTCTTTTTAGTAGAGGTGACCAGGTTTCTATTGAACTCATTCTTTCTGCTTTCAATCAATTTTCTGCATCCACTGGTCTTTTGATTAATCCTAGAAAGTGTAAGCTGTTTTGTGGAGCAATGGATAATAACACCATTCAGAATATTCAACTTCTCACGGGTTTTGATATAGGTCAGCTTCCTATTCGATACCTAGGGGTTCCTTTATCTTGTAAAAAGCTGAATATCAATTATTACATGCCTATGGTGGAGAAGATCGTTAGCAGGGTGAGGCACTGGTCCTCCAAACTTTTGAGCAGTGCTGGCCGGCTCCAGCTTGTCAAAAGCATTAGTATGGCAGTGGTTCAGTTTTGGATGGCTTGCTTCCCTCTACCAAAAGCTGTGTTGCAGAAAATTAACTCTATTTGCAGGTCTTTTCTCTGGACTGGACACAGTGATAGCAAGAAGAGTCCTGTAGCCTGGGTTAATGTTTGTAAACCGTACAAGCAGGGAGGGCTCAATATCTTCAATTTGGAAGTTTGGAATAGAATTGCTTTGTTGAAATGTCTTTGGAACATCTGCTCAAAGATGGACAATCTTTGGGTCAAATGGGTCCATTGCTATTACCTCAAGGGTCGGGACCCCTTGGTTGCTGACATCACAAAGAACTGCACCTGGATTCTTCAAAAAATTATGGACAGGAGAGTTGACATTGTTAGCCTCCCTACGATATGGGCTGAGATGCTGAATAAGAACAAATTCTCCATGAGCCGTGTCTATCAATGTCTGTTACAGGATAATCCCTTGATTGAATGGCGTCATTTGCTCTGCCACAATATTGCTAGGCCTCGGGCGAAAATGTTGTTATGGCTGGTGTGTCAAGGACGGGTGGCAACCAAGGACAGATTGCACAAAATGGGAATGATTCAACATATGAATTGTGAACTCTGTGGGTTTCCTACTGAAAATCTGGAGCACTGTATGTTTAAATGCAAATATGCAGTTAGCATTTGGAGTATTATTCTGCAGTGGGTTCAAATTATAGCCCCTAGTAGTATTGATCTCAATTGGATAATGAAGTACACACATAGCAAAGGGTGGAAACATGGATTTTTCAAGGCAGTGGTGGCTGAGACTTTGTATTCCATATGGACACAGAGGAACAAAGTCACCTTTGAGAAAGATTCATATACTCTTGATATAGATAGAAACACAAAAAGTATTATTGATGCACTTGTTTATAGAGGTTGGATGTATTCCAAATATAGAGAGAAAATAGCTAGTCTGCTAATGTAAATAAGCTTGTTTTTATTTGGCTTTGTTTAAGCCATACCTATTGTATTTTGCCCTTTTGGTAATAAATTTCTTTTATTCCAAAAAAAAAAAAAAAACATTAAAGAAAAAGAGACAAATTCCGAGAATTTTAAACCCCTTTTAAATAACTTAAAAAGTAAAAAAAAAAATCACAAACAATTAATCAAATAGTTTGTAGAAAAATCTTTGTTACCCTCCTTCTTCACGTCATCATGAATATATGATGGACCAAAAATATGTGATGGACTGTTGCTTCATCAAGGTATCAATTTCATACTTTGTTAAGTATTTATATCTGATCAAAATAACACACAAAATAAAAATAAAAATAAAAATGAACATAGCTGAAAAGAGCTTTCCAATATCTCTAGAAGTTAATAGTTTTGTTTGGATTGTTGTGAAGAACGATGGTAACAACGATTTTCTTATCAACTATTTGATTAATTGCTTGTGAAAAAATATTGTTTTTTTAAGTTATTTAAAGGGGGTTTAAAATCCTTCCGCAATCTGTTTCTTTTTCTTTAGTATTGACTTAAACTGACGTGGCATGCCATGTAAGCTCCGTTGGTGGAATTTAATGGGAGGAACCAAAAATAGGGACGAAAAATATTACGAGGACCAATGTTTAAAAAAAATTGTATGGATTAAAATTGAAGGTTGTCTTATTCATACGGACCCCTGACATATTTAACCCAAATTAATAAAATGAATAACAATATTAATTGGATTAATCTAGTTTTACAAATTTATAATTTAAAAGAGAATAAATTAAGTTGAAGAAGTAGCTCAAGCAATTTTAAATAGTTGAACTAAAGGGTTAAAAGAAATTGGAGAGGTTTAAAATTCAAAATCGGACAAAAGTGTAAACATATACTAAAAATTAACTAATAACAATTTATCATTTATTCGTTAAGTATAGGAACCAAAATTGTTGTTGTTTGACGATGTAGGACTATGGGATCGATGATGTTGATCTTTGATACGATGGCATTGGATGGACTTGTAAGGTTAGTAAGTACTCCTACGTGCAAATCAGTTACAAAGTCCAAGATGAATATAGTAAAAAATGGAGATCATAAAATGTACCTTGAATCTTACGTGTGTTAAATATATACGTTAAATCATCTCAATTGGGCTATTTATGATTGGGCCTTCGCATTGGGTCTTTGCATTGGTTAAATATATTCAGAGCTCTAGGTTCGACCTTGTCTTGCCTAATGTGAGCATAGGCTACGCAGCCAAATACTCTCAGTTTGTCGAGATCTGGTGGATGTCCCGACCAAACTTCTTCAGGTGTCTTCATATCTAACGCTGTCGAAGGACATCTGTTTATCAGATATGTTGCTGTCGAAACAGCCTCAGCCCAGAACACCTTCTTTAACCCCGCACTAGTCAACATGCATCTGACTCTCTCAAAAATAGTTCGATTAAACCTTTCATCCAAACCATTTTGCTGTGGAGTACCTGAAGTAGTTATGTGCCTTGCAATACCAGAGCCCGCATAAAAACTGTCGAACGCCTCACTGCAAAAATCAAGGCCATTATCGGTTCTCAACCTCTTGATCTTCCTGCCAGTCTGATTTTATACTAGGGTCTTCCAAATTTTGAAATTCTCAAAAGTTTCATCCTTAGTCTTCTGAATGAATACCCATAACTTCCTGGAATAATCATCAACTATGGATAGAAAATACTTTACTCCTGAATGTGATGGACACCTTGCAGGCCCCCAAAGATCAGCATGGATGTAATTAAGGGATCCATGTGTTCTTTGTTTGCCTTTGTTGAACTTCACTCTGCAAGATTTTCCAAGTACACAGGGTTCATCTTTTCCTAATTCGACCAGACCCCTTTCACTGACATGGCCCAATCTCATGTGCCAGATTTCTGTCTTCGACAAAGGTTTCGTGGATGCAACATTTGTTGAACCACTTACAACTTCAGCCTCAAGGGTATACAAGCCTTGTTTCTTCACGTCTCTCAATACTTCCTTCGACCCCTTCACGACTCTTAGGATACTTTTCTCTCCTTGGAAAACATATCCTTTCTTGTCGAATTCACCAAGAGAAAGTAGATTTCTCTTCAAATCAGGAACATACCTGACATCAGTCAACAAGCTTATTGACTCATCATGAAGCTTGAATCTCACAGATCCAACACCTGCAATTTTGCAAACCTTGTTGTTTCCCAGCAATACTGATCCACCATCTTGATCACATAATTCTTCGAACAAGTCTTTGTTTGGAGTCATGTGTTAAGTGCAACCTGAATCCATAATCCACTCTCTTCTCGAGTCACTACTTGAAACCACAAGAACATCAGATGATTCAAAATCATCTTGAACAATGGCTGCATTGCCATTTTCTTGATCTCGTGTGACCCTCCTTCGTACAATGATAGCATCGAATACCATATGCTTCGCCACTATAAGACTTCGACTGGCTTTTGCCCTTCTTCTTGTCGAACTTACCATCCTTTCGTAAGAATTTTCCTTTAACGGTCAAACCTTCACCAACAGTCGAAGGTTTATGCTCCTTTCGTTCATTCAAGTCCTTAGAATACAAGTCTAATTGAACTTCTTCAAACGTCAGGGACTCCCTTCCATACAAGAGAGTTTCTTTGAAGTGAGCATGTGATCGAGGCAAAGAACACAATAGTAACAGCGCTTGATCTTCACCATCGATCTTCACATCAATATTTTCAAGATCAAGAATCAGCTTGTTAAACATATCCAACTGCTCCGCCAACACTTTGTCTTCAATCATCTTGAATGAATACAAAGCTTGCTTCAAGTAGAGTCGATTTACCAGCGATTTGGTCATATACAAACTTTCAAGTTTCACCCATAACCCTGATGCTGTCGTCTCCTTTGATACCTTCCGGAGAACCTTATCATGAAGGATCAATAAAATTGCGTTGTGTGCTGTCTCGTTCATATTCGTCTTCTCCGTTGCCGTCAATTATGCATTCATGGATGTCTCTCCCTTCAACGCTTCCAAGCAATCCTGCTGAACCAGTAGGGCTTTCATCTTCAAGCACCACAGACCAAAATCATTCACTCCGGTGAACTTTTCAATCTCATACTTTGTTGAGAGCATCTTCTCCACGCTCACCGCACCAATTTGTCGTGAATTCAATACCAAGAACAAAGTATAATGCAAGGGAAGAATAAAGAACAAGGAAGAAGAAGAACATAAGAATTGGTTATAACTGCTATTCTTTTACTTTTTTTAAAACAAGATTACAAGTTTACAAGAATAACAAATAACCTCTCTCACCCTAAATTAGGATTTGCAGCTTAGCAATGATGAGAGACTAGTATGTTATTTATAATAAAACCTAACATACTAACTAATGGGCTTTTTCCACAAGGCCCATTACACAAGCCAACTTAATAAACAAGCTAACTTAATAAATTAGGGTTTAAACACTAAAACCTAATTTAACATGCTAACAACCATAACATCTTCGACACAAGCATGTGAGCAACCTTCGACTTCATGCTTAATCCTGTCGAACCAAGAAACTACCCTTCGGCCATACTAGAGTTCGATCCAATATCTCACAAGAATCAGACAAAAGAATATGTAATAGTTTTGAAGAATGCTTCGTTATTTTTTTATGAATCTTTGTTCTCGTGAATAAACCTATGGTTTCCCTTATTCGAGTTTGAGGTGGAGGTATTAAAGTTTTTGAAGGTCGTCCCTCGCAGCTCCATCCTAGTGCTTGGGCTTTTATGGAGGTCTTCCATCTTTTTTGTTGTAATACACACCTCTAGTTGATAGTTGAGGATCTTGCAATTTTTATTTGGTTTTGTTGAGTGTTTAGTGGAGAATTCTTAAATAATTTGAGATAGAAGAATCAGAGTTGAAAAATATACAACAATTTAAGAAATTTAAAATTACACAAATAAATGTATAAAGAAATGTGTTGAAGAGCATCAAAAATGATAATGACGACTCAAAAATTGTCAAATATATACAATATTAAGCATAAATCTAGTATAAATAAGTTTAGGTTAATGTTAACTTGTGTTCCAAGGGTTGGAGCACAAGTTAAAAAAACCATTTATAAAAAATGTTTTGAAAAAATAAAATAAAAAATAATTTTATATTTTATTAAAATCAATACATAATTTCCAAGATATTATTTCAATTAATTTTGAGAATTTCTTTACCCACCTCCTAACTTTCTTGGTCACCTCTGGTGAATTTACCAAAATACTCCCTGTATCGGAAATGGATTTCCGAAAACGTGTTTTTTTTGAAAAAAAAGGTGAATTCAGAAATGTACTTCTGAAAACCTTTTTTTTATGAAAAACAATGATTTCGGAAATGTACATCTGAAATAAAGTTGTTTTCTAGAAAATTGGTCAATTCGGAAGTGCATCTCCGAATTCACCCCCTTGGAAGAATTCGAAAATGTACTTCCGAAATAAGGTCTGGACATAAGAAAAAATAACAAACAACAACGATTCGATTTATTTAACATATGAAGATTACATTGATCACGTTACATAAGATTAAAGTTACATATTGTTAAACACGGGTAGGGGAGGATGAGTCAACATTTTGATAACGTCGTCCCCCGATCTTTGAAGTTTTGCGTCCAACTCGATCGGACCCTTCGAAAAAAATCGGTCGAAAGTTGTCTACAAAACCGCTAAATCTTCGTCGTTCTTGATCTCAAAAGGTGTGAACTCAACGTCTCCGTTGTCGTCAAGCGATGGCGAGCGGTACTCGAGCTTGACAACCTTTCGATTTTCCGGATATTACAATAGTGTGTTGAGCGACGTTATCAAGTTCGCAAATGGCGTGTCGCGCGAGAAGCGTAATTGGAACGGCATCGGGTAGCCAGTGGTGAAGTAGACGAATGCTAGGTGGGGGTAGGTTTGTGTCATTTATGTTTTGTGGTGTGAAGAGGATGAAGAAGAGTGTGTTGTATTTATAGACTTATTGGAGTAATAATGGCCCAACAAACCTTATCCTGCATTCAGTGGACATTTCGGAAATGAACTTCCGAAATTGGTCTGAAAATATGTATATTTCGGAAGTTCATTTCCGAATTATGCAGAAACAGAGGCAAATTTCAAAGTTTGTGCATTGCATTCTGTTTTGTGTTAACAATACCAAAAGCATACAAAGTTTGATGGAAATAGGCAATGACAACATAAAACATACTTATATTATATATGTATTGAATCGGTCCGATTTTACATGGTAAACGACAATACATACAAAAACGGTCATTACAAACAAAAAACCGCCCGTTAAAAACTAAAATTCGTCGAACCAATCGGTGGCGCCTAAATCTAAAATAGGTATGTACTTCGACCACTCTCTATTTTGCTCATGCTCTTGGCTCATCATTTCTTCAAACTCCGCCATTCTTGAAACGAAAGGATCCGGCCAAGTCTCCGCCTCATTTGAATGATGTGTCGTCCATTGACAAGAAGTAGCCGATATAGGACACCCCGGTTTCAAAAAAACTTGCACGAAGTGCCGCGATCTTAGACACCCAATGCATATGATGCGGCTCGACGCGTCCAATGGCGGTCGACTATGAAGTGGAAAGAATGTCTCACATAGTCCAAATCTCATCAAATCGACACACACCCGATCATATGCACTTGCAATTAGATGACCCATATCGGGGAATGACATCCACTTCGAAACCGGAGCGATACAGGTAAGTGATGGAACAAGTGAATCATGAAGTTTCTCAAAATTTTCTTGATTTTCATATAGTCGGGCGTAGATGTCCCGATGCAAAGTCAACTCTGAAAGAAGTTCTCGTCGAACTAAAGTGTGATTTTCTTCCCATTTACCGAGCAAACCCGCAACGGCCCGATATCCACAATTGTCGTCGCCTCCAACATCAATTATGTTATCGATATATTTGTGCATAAAAGTGGCATCTCATCAATGTAGATAATGGGTATTTTTTGATCGGCGGTGTGCGAGGTGGCTTCGAAATACGGGCTCCTTTGTTACCACTACACTTGGACTTTGGTGTCGGTGAATCCGGGAACAATGCATCAACATGTTCAAAGTAGGAAGGAGATCTTTTTGTTAATGTGTCTTCTTGTGTATTTTTGGACTTTTTCGGTGCACCTTTCGTTTTAACCGGTTGAGATGGCGGTTTCAAATCGGTGGTCTCCGGAAATGCAATTTTTCGTAATTGTTCTTTTATGTGTACTTTCATTGTGTCATCCGCTTTAGCAAACTTATCCATTATCACTTCCAACTCGTCGGAGATGGTGATTTTGGAGTCATTTTCTTTCGGCGGGTCAAAATCATCAAAACGAAGCTTCTTCCAATGGTCGATTGCCTCATCCATGCGTATCGGTGAATTCAACTTCATTTTTTTTGAAAGTATACAAGCACATAGAAGGCCGTATGTCTTTCTAATGGTGCACCCACATAAAGAACTATCCGGACCCGTGGTCTCCGCCCGCTTCGCTTCATGAAACATAAAATTCAAACCCGAACGGGATATGTTGTAAATCAATTGGGAGAATAGAATTTGGCCCTTAAACCGATGTTCCATAACCTTCTTGCTCCGATCGAACGATGTTTGAATTTCATTGTGTTGATTTTGGAGCATTTAGTTCACAGTGTCCCATCCCCGACACAAATCTCCCTTGCTATCACCCAACCACCTCTTCAAGACCGCATGTGCGGATTCAACTCGGTTAGTCGTGGTGCAACTAAGATGTCTAACTCGATTCGTCCAAGCGCACACACTTTTTCCTTTACTTTGTCAAGGATGGTGGATTCAACGTAATGACAAAAAGTCTTAATGGAAACGCACAGAGACCTAAAGTGTATCAATTTCTCGGTATACACCTCTTCGGAGTGTGCATCTAAAATCTCTCTCCATGCCGCCATAATCCTATCCACAACAACACCGACTTTGATAACTTTACCGTTTTCATCCGGCCTATCTTTTGTCCCAACCGCGGGTTTCAACTTACTTCTCACGTTGCAAGTTATGTGATACCGGCAAAGTAATGCGGTCGATGTCGGGAAGACGGTATCGACCATATTCATCAAAGCATTGTCCCGGTCGGTAACAATGACGTTTGGCATAACCTTTTGATCAACTAACAAAGACTTGCATATCCCCAAAGCCCATGTAAAGTTTTCTTCTTTTTCACACTCCAAAAAAGCAAACCCGACCGAATAAGTCTTGTCCGTCGAGGTCACACTGACTATCTCTAGAAGATGAAGCCTATACTTGTTGGTCTTGTACGTCGAATCCATCACAAGAACGGTTGGAAATGTGTTGAACAATTTGATACTTTCGGGATGAGTCCAAAAAATGTCACGCACCGTAACTTTGTCCTCGGACGTTCGGAAGCTTGAAACATATTGGTTATCGCCTAATAGTTTCAAAAGTTGTTGCATTTCCGACCGGGGGCCCATTTTCAAGACTTTAAGATTGTGTCATTCATTGTAAACTTGCTTGATATTTGAAACTTTATCCGGTTTTTTCTGTTTCAAATCGACAAGTATGTTGCGAGGCGCCACTTTGACTATCGATAAATCCGAAATCACAATCTTCTCTTCGCGGGACAAACGACACGCCATTGGATTCCCGTGTAACTTGGCATCCAAGGCATGATTATGAATTCCACAAATGACGCTTAAACACCACAAATCATCAACCCTCCGAGTCGCGTGCAACTTAAACGGACACCCACACTTTCTCGATCCCGTGTCTTCGTGTTTTAACACCCGGTTTGTTTGTACATAACTCTCACCCCGCTCGCAATTCAAAATAACAAAAACTTTCCGTCTACTATTTCCATTGTCAGACCTTAAAATAAAAATTCCAAATCCAAGTTTACTAGCTTCGTTACGAACCCAATCAATCAATTGTTCACGACTAGCGAAGCTCCGATCATTTGTAAATTGTTGCCGTACATCCACCGCATCGATCATTGATTTAACGTCGATACCCGGATCGCTATTAACGTTGAAAACTTCTGCTTTAGCTACTACGTCATCGTGTACAATGTTGTCCGAATGCACCATACCTAACATATGCAAAAATTAGCAAAATTGGCCAAAACTGTTTTTTTTACTGTCAGGGCTTATTTCGGAAGTACATTTCCGAAATTTGTTAGGTAACATATTTCGGAAATGAACTTCCGAACCATCGCAAGTTTCAGCAGAAATTTCTTCAATCAATGTAGTGAAATAAGGGATGAAATGAGAGATGTTTACCTCAAATTGTAGCTTTCAATGCTCCCTTTAACGTGATCAACGGTTTGAAACTTGATTTTGAGACGAAAAATGGATGGAGATTGATTGAATTTTGGAGAGGGTTTGGAGGAGTTTTGGAGAAAAATGATGAAATAGTGAATGAGGGAAAATTGTATATGCAGATATGATTTCAGAAATGAACTTCCGAAATATTGCCTGATTGAAAAAAATAACGTAATTTTTGAATTTTCATGCATTTCGAAAATGTATTTCCGAAAACACCAATTTTTTGGTGTTTTGGAAAATACATTTCCGAAGTCTAAAAAAAATCTAAAAAAAAATATACTTCGGAGATGCATCTCCGAAGCAGGGACAAATGGAAGATTTCGCTGAGAGTGACCCTACAGGGAGGTGGTTAAAAAAAATTTCTTAATTTTTAACTTGTGTCTTAAAAACACAAATTAGCATTACCTATAATTTTATATATAAATTTCGAAGCAGTACACTAATTATAAGGGGTTGAATTTGGTGTGGCATAACTGGGTCATGTCATGTTTAATGTGATGTCCCTATCTAAGTACCCCATGAAGCGATGACTCTCATCGTTAGGAGGTTTATTATCATGTTGTTTGTTACCTCTCTCAGGGGAAATTGTATATTAATAGCATTTCATAAATACATTTAATGCAACAATGCTACGATGGGAAACTGGCAGTACTCCTTTTAAGCTCTAACGGTTGATTCTTTAAAAAATACCTGCTTCTGTCACAATAGTTACTACTAGTATGGGCTTTTCCTCTCCTGTTTTTTACTCAACACTCATTAATATACATTGACTCTTAGTAGTTTTTATTTGGCAGTTTGGGAAAGACGGGAGAGAACTTTAGAGCACCTCCAATAGTAGTGTCACTCATATCTGTAAATTATTTTGAGAGTTTTATTAAGCCACGTTATTTTGAAATAATTTATTTAATTTTTACTAGTAAGTTTTATAATTTTATTTAATATATTAGTATTTTATTTATATTAAATTTAATTATAATTTAAAATATTAATTTAAGTATTTTAATTAATATTGATATAAAATAAATAAATAAAAAATTATATTATATTTTTATTTTTATTAAAATAATTAAAATTAACTCTAAACACATGAAACTGTGAGAAAAAAAATAAAGTGATAAAATTGTGAGAGAGGAATTGAAAAATCAACGAGACAATTTTAGTGTAAAATTTTCAAATGAATTAATTTATAGGCAAATGATTGTTAAAGTAAAAAAAATATTGAAAATAAATAAAGTTAAAATCAAAGGAAGTAGAACATAGTTTATAATGTTTATTACTCTCTTTAGTCTTTAATATAAAACTTTTTTTATTTCTTATATAAATAAAATAATTAATGTATTTGAATTATAAATAAAATAAATTTATTATTTATTTAATATATTTAAAAGAGATTTTTTTATAATAAAGACAGAACATATTATTAATATTATTATTATTATTATTATTATTATTATTATTATTATTATTATTATTATTATTATTATTATTATCATTATTATTATGTTATTGTTATTGTTGTTTTGATCTCGTCAAGTCACTTTCGAACACAAGATCTTTAATCAATATTAAGTCTTTACCTCTAGTTTAATGTACATTCATGACAAATAATTTTTATGATTTTTAGTAATATTAAATAATTTTGAATTTAAAATAGAAAAAGGTTAAAATTTGTATCAATGAGGTTTCAAACCCAAATTCGTTCAAGTCAAATGATAATCACTATACAACTAGAAAAATCAATGTCTATTATTAATATTTTTAATAATGGATACTTAAGTTAATAATTCAGAACAAATATTTATTTATTTCAAATAACAAACAAATAAATATTTAATAATTTTAAATAATATAAAAATTGAAAAATAAAATTAATAAAATATAAATCCTAAATCTAATTAATTTAATAAAAATAAATAAATTAATATTTAATTGAGTTACTATTAAACTAATTGATCACTATTTAGTTCAAATTAACTAAATAATTTTAAAAATTAATTTATTATTTAATTTAAATTGATTAAATATTTTAACAATTAGTTGAATTATTATTAAATTAATTATTATTATTTAATTTAAATTAGTTTGAACTAAGTATATATTTATTTTTGTGTTATTTAATTTCAATTACATATAATTTAATTTATTTCTAATCGATTAAATATATTGAGGATTTACATTTTATAAAATTTATTTTTAAATTAGTGTATTATTTGAATTTAGTAAATATTTATTTGTGGGTTATTTGAATTAAGTAAATATTTATTGTAAATTATTAAGTTAAGTATTTATCATTAAGAATATTAACAATAGAAATTGATTTTTCTAGTTGTAAAGTGATTATCATTTATCAGACTTAGGTTCGAAACCCCATTTGTACAAATTTTATAATTTTTATTTTAAATTCAGAATTATTAAATATTATTAAAAATCTTGGAAATTATTTGTCATGAATGCATATTGACTTAGTGGTAAAGCTTTAAGATATTGTTTAAAAGTCTTGGGTTCAATTCCTTATAAGAAATAATTTTGGTATAAAAAAAACTAGTTTGAAAAAAATATTAACAAAATGACTAAGAATGACTAATATGTTAGATTGAATTTGAATACTTTATGAAAACCCTCCAAAACTCTTCAAGTTTCCTTCCAATTCAATTTTTGGATTCCTTCATTTTAAACGGATTTTGAAGATTGTATTAAAGAAGAATCGTGGAGAGTTTTGGTGAATTTTGATAAAAATTTTAATTTTAATCTTTGTTGTTGAAATAATTTTAAAATTTAACACTTCCTAAGATCACTTTTATAGGTATAACTCCGTAATCATTTTATTTAACATAGCATCAACAAAGAAATTTGAGAGAGATTTCTAAGAATAGCTCCAACAATGGCATCTAATGTGATATTCATAGTACATATGATACATTTTACGTAATACAACATCAACACTTTCTAAGAGTACTTCATAAGAATAGTTTCATAAAAATTTAATTTAACACAACATCAACACAAAAGGAAAACACTATGTTACTTAACTCGTGATACATATAAACTTTACTTAACTCATGGTACATATGAATGTTTGTCAATATCAACACCAAAAAGGAAAACTCTATTTCCATTTTTATCAATATAATCCAAATAATATTATTAGTAGCCGAAAATTAACTTCACTAAACATAATATAAGCAATAAACAATCCACAACAACAAAAACTAACATTTCTGAGTTACATGCATTAATAAAGTGAGTTACGTACCAAAAACGTGACGAAAAAGATACGACAATGATGGAGAAAGTTTCGTTCGAGTTTGGTTGTCTTTCCTTCATTTCAAGCTTCGTTGATGCTTCAATGACATTATTGAGGTTCGAAGGGAGGAAACATACATGTATTGGAAGAATTAATGTTCAAACACGTACATGTGTTGGACGAGATGATGTTTTGAAAACGATGGAGAAGATGAAGATGAAAATCGTCTAAAATACATTTTTTAAGACCGTTCGTTTCCGTGGGAGAATGACGATGAAATTAGCGTTGACAAAGTAAATGAAAAGTTAAATTTTAATTATGGAAAATATGTGAAAAAAGAGAGTTCCTCTCGGTAGGACCATCAAACCGAGAGAAAAGATATATTTAAAACAAACAAAAAAAGAGACAAAATCATCATATTTTGGAATTACATGCAAAAGATATTTCCTCTCGGTTGGACCATTCAATGGAAGGAATAGTTAAACTAAAAAAAGTGTGATATAAAAAATTAAGAAAGTCGTCAATTGAAAAATAATAAAAGTAAAAATATATCTTTTGGTCCCTGAGCCACATTTCCTCTCGGTTGGACCATCCAATCGAATGAATAGATTTTTTAATTAATAAAAAATTAGAAAGACGTCAATTAAAAAATAACATGAACTGAGATCCAAAGCGTGATCTATGAGTCACTTTTTCTATCAAATGGTTTTCACAACCTAAGAAATCAAAGGTATTTTTTATTTAAACATACGCGTCCAAGAATTATACCTTAATTTATCGATTAAAGTGAAAAATTAGTCATAAAATATATTATTTGTAATATTATAAATTTTTTTTAATGAAGTTTTTTTTGGCATTTTACTTGAGCAAAACTATTTATAATTTAATTTTTCAAATATCTTCTCACACTTTTTTTAATGACAAAATATGAAAATAGTATTTAAAATAAAGGGGAGATAATTTAATCTTGTAAATTGTTAAGACTTTAAAAATATTTTTATTTTTATTTTTAAAGTGTTTTCAAGAGATCATATCATCATACTAAATTATAATCTTACAACTTCTTCCTACCAATTTTTCCCGCCAAAACTTATAATAAATAATGAATTTTCAATTATTTAATTTAGTACTAAATTAACTAATTAAATAATTATTAGCATTAAAAAATGATAACTCCCATATTCAATTATTTTTATTAAATAAGCAATTAAAAAGTAGTCCACTCCACGTTCTCAACGAGTATTTGCACCTTATTTTTAATTATTTAATTAAATTAAATAAAAGATTGAAAAAGAACTCCCATTTTAATTAAATAAATAGTTATTATACTAAGTAAAAAATAAATATGACACACATATCTAATAAATTAACTAAATAAAAATGTTATAACTTCTCCGATATCTTAGAAACCACTCCACTATCTCAAACCAATGTCCACTATCCACTATCTCTAACCATACTTCACTTTCTATATCATTTGTATTAAATTATTCGTTATATATATCTACCTATCTTCTTTTCTTTTTTCCCTTCTCTTTCTTTGATATGCAGAATTTAAGGCCCAAAAGAATTAAGAAACAATCCACTTTGCTAAAGGATTTTATATTAAAATAAGGAGGTGCAATTAGTAGTATTTTATTTCATTGTTGTTTTTTGTTAGTTGTACTTTTGGCCCATGGCCCATTTAGAGGTAGAAACCCTTCTATATAATTGTATGCAGCCTCCATTATGGAATCAAGAAGAAAAGTTATTTTATTTTATTGTCTTTTAATGTACTCTTAGATCTAGGGTTTCCTACATTTATCTATCATTGGTGCCCTCATTGATCCTTCTCAATCCTTCCATGGCTCCACCTAAACCCCCAAACCCTTCTTCCAAAGAGATTTTGGAGGAAGCTATCCAAATTTCTACTTTACACCTAAACAATGTTATGGCTGAAACTCAAGAACAATTAGATGTGAGATTTGCTCAAATTTCAGCATCTATAGCACAACAAATAGGGGAGATTCATACAAGGCTGAATTCTGAAAAAGAGGATGAAGATTCAAAATTTGAAGCTATCATGGTTGCCATTCAAAGGGCAGGACTGCAAGGGGACAAACAACCTAGAGTGACTACTGCTGCTACACAGTCTGCATCTACTTCAGGTACTGCACAAAATTCCTCCACAATTTCATTTGGTTCTCCCCCATTCACACATACCCTCACACCAGCACACTCACCCCTTAGACTATCTCCCAGCCACGTCCACTGTACCCCCCCAACCTACTGCTGTTGTGACGTCAGCACCCCAAATAATGACGTCAGCGCCCCCACCACCCCCTTTTAACACATACCCCTCTTATATACACCTACAGACTGTATTCATACCCTCCCAGCCCCTCCCACAACCATTCCCACAAACAGAATTTTATCCACAACACCACCACATTCCTACTTTACCCCTTATATGATCCACTAAGCTAGAACTTTCTCTATTTGATGGGACCAATCCGTTAGAATGGCTTTTCCAAGCGGATTAGTATTTTAGCTTTTATAATTTGCCACCAAAAAATCGTTTGTCTCTTGTTTCATTTTATATGAAAGGGGATGCATTAAGTTGGTTTAAATGGATGCATCAAAATCACTTGTTAACTACTTGGAGTTCTTTCATATGGGATTTAGAATTAAGGTTTGGCCCATCTACTTTTGAGAACCATCAGGCAGAATTATTTAAATTAAAACAAAGTGGGTCTGTTATGGAATACCAAACAAAGTTTGAACAGCTTGGTAACAAGGTTGTGGGGCTGCCAGCAGAAGCCATATTAAGTTGTTTTATTTATGGGTTACAACAAGATATTCAGAATGGGTTAGCTATTCATAAACCTACCTCAATTTCCCAAGCCATAGGACTTGCTAAGCTAATCGAATCTAAATTAAAAGAGCCCAACACCAAGTTTCCCAAACCATTTCAAACATCTTACCAAAAACAAAACCCTTTTACTTCCAGCCCACAAACTCCAAAAACCCTTAATCCCACACCTACAACAAATCTGAACCCCCCAAAACAGCCCTTAGCCCATTAAACCAAGATCCCCATTCGTAAGTTAACTCAAGCCCAACTCCAAGAGCGATGTGCTCAGGGTCATTGTTTTAATTGTGATGAGAAATTTTTTACCGGACACAAATGCACAACTAGCAGATTTTTTATCCTAGTGGCTGATGAGTAAATTCACTCTGAATTTCAGGAGGTGGCAGAACAATCAGAAGTTAATATTGAACCTGACTTAGTTGATACGTACTTTCAACTCTCTCCCCAAGCAGTAACAGGCCAATTTTCCCCACAAACACTCAAATTCAAAGGTTCAATAGCAGGTCTGCCAGTCATGGTTCTTGTTGATACAGGCAGCACCCACAACATCATGCAGCCCAGAATTGCACATCACTTAAATCTCAAAACAACACCTATCAACCAGTTCTCGGTAATGGTGGGCAACAACTCTCATTTGCAATGTGAAGGTATTTGTGATAATGTGGAAATCATGCTACAAAATAAACCTTTCACCCTATCTTTTTACTTATTACCAATTGCAGGGGCAGATATTGTGCTAGGCATGGCTTGGCTAAGAACTCTAGGCCCAATTCAACCTGATTTTTCTATCCCATCCCTTACTTTTCAACACCTCACAAAACCTATCACTTTGACCGGCGACCCTAATACCTATCCAACCCATACTTCTTTTCATCAATTAAAACAGCCCATTCATACTGATGCAGTTGCCTCTTTCCACCTATTACTTATGGAACCAACAAATGCCAAACCCCATTTTCCAAAACCAGAATCCCATGAACTTGAGATACTTTCACCATAAATTACCCAACTTTTGACAAATTTCCAAACCATTTTTCAACAACCCAAAGGTCTTCCCCCTTAACAAACCCATGACCACCATATTAACCTCTTACCTAATACTCCCCCCATCAATGTAAAACCATACCGTTACCCCCATTCAAAAAAGGATGCTATGACCGCTTTAATCCAACAAATGCTTGAGGAAGGAACTATTATTCCTAGTACTAGCCCTTTTTCATAACCCATGTTACTTGTCAAAAAAAAGATGGGACGTGGCGTTTCTGCGTAGATTACTGTGCATTAAATGTAGTTACAATTAAAGACAGGTTTCCCATACCAACTATTGATGAACTATTAGACGAGTTGGGATCAGCTACTGTTTTCACTAAGATAGATTTATGTTCAGGTTACCATCAGATCAGGGTAGCATCAAAAGATACATATAAAACAGCTTTTCGTACTTTTGACGGACACTATGAATTCCTAGTTATGCCCTTTGGGTTAACTAATGGACCTTCTACTTTCCAATCAGTGATGAATGATTTATTAAGGCCTTTCCTCAGGCGCTTTGTTCTAGTTTTTTTATGACATTTTAATTTACAGTTCCAATTTTAGTGAGCATATTGAACATTTGCAGGTTGTTTTCCAGTTATTGAAGGACCACCAGTTTTTTGTGAACTTATCTAAGTGAGTGTTTGCAGCAAAACAAATTAATTTCCTAGGACATATAATTTCAGCGAGTGGTGTTGCACCCGATTCAGAGAAAGTAAAAGCTATTCTAGACTGGCCAGCGCCACGTTCTCTTTCGGCACTTTGTGGATTCCTCGGCCTCACCGGATTTTATCGTCGTTTCGTTCAAAATTACGCCACTCTCGCCGCTCCTATCACCGATTTGTTGCGTTCCACTAAATTTACATGGAGTACAGAGGCTGATGCAGCCTTTACAAATCTCAAAAGAAAAATGACCGACATGCCGGTCTTAGCTCTACCTAACTTTATAAAACACTTCAACATTGATACCGATGCATCTGGGGTTGCTATTGGCGCGGTGTTATCTCAGGAGGGTCATCCCATTGCTTTCTTCAGTAAGAAAATGTGTCCTCGAATGCAGGCAACTTCTGTGTATGTTCACGAGATGTTTGCCATCACATAATCTGTAAAGAAATGGCGTCAGTACCTCATAGGCCATAAATTCCACATCTATACAGATCAGAAAGGCCTAAGGGATTTACTATTACAGAGAATCTAGACACCAGAACAACAGTGATGGACAGCAAAATTACAAGGCTTTGACTTTGAGATATCTTACAAACCTGGTCGGACGAATCTGGTGGCGGATGCACTCAGCAGAAAGTTTGAAAAGGAAGGACCATTGTTGCTAGCGTTATCTTCTCCATTTCCGAATCTCTTCACAATTCTCAAAAGGTTCTACAAGTATGACACAGTGGGTCAGGATCTCCTCTAACTGGCTTCCCAAACCACCACAGATTATTCAATTTCACAAGAACTGCTATATTACAAGAACAGGGTGTACATACCAGATTTGAAGGATCTGCGTTTGAGTATCTTGAAGGAATATCATAGTACACCGGAAGGAGGATACTCTGGGGTCAAGGCCACTTTAGCACACATACAGACTTCTTTCTGTTGGCCAGGTATGTACCTTGCAGTCAAGAACATGGTTAAACATTGTTCACACTGTCAACGCAACAAATATGATACACAAAAGAAAAAGGGACTACTACAGCCACTACCGGTTCCAGAAAGAGTGTGGGAAGACATAACTATGGATTTCATCACAAACTTACCATGTTCTTCTGGCCACAGTGTGATCTGGGTCTTTTGTGATCGTCTCAGTAAATTTGTGCACTTTATTCCGCTTCCTACACACTTTACTGCTAAGGACTTGGCCACTCGCTTTAAAGTGGAAATTTTTCGCCTTCATGGAATACCCAGATATATCGTGTCTGACCGCGACCCCCTCTTTCTAAGCAAGTTTTGGAAACAATTTTTTAAACTCCAAGGAACACGCCTGAAATATAGCACCTCTTATCACCCAGAGACAGATGGTTAAACGGAAGTAGTAAACCGGTCCTTAGAAACATACCTGCACTGTCTGGCTGGTGACCATCCTCACAAATGGCACAAATTCTTGCATCTTGCTGAATACTGGTACAACACATCATTTCATACAATGATTCAGATGTCTTCATTCAAAGCATTGTATGGTCGCGACCCCCCAAAGCTCTTAGACTATGTGACAGGATCTACTCAGGATGCAACTGTAAACTAGACCTTGCAACAACAACATGAGGTACTCACAGAGTTAAAACAACATCTCAAAAGAAGTAAAATCAGTATGGAGAAACAGGCAAACAAAGAAAGAAGACCATTTACCTTTCAAGAAGGAGATTTGGTTCTGTTAAAACTCCAACCATACCGCCAGACTACAGTTGCACATCTTCTTAGTTAGAAATTAGCAAAGAAATATTATGGTCCATATAAAGTGATCAAACGAGTGGGAACCGTGGATTACCTCTTAGATCTGCCTTCGTCATCTCGCATCCACCCTGTTGTTCACGTATCGTTGTTGAAACCTTATCATGGCGAAGACATGAATCCGGACTTCAAGCATAGTTTTCAGCAAGATCCGAGTTTTGTTGCTCCGATGGCCGCTCACAGAGGTACAATCACTGACCAACAACACAAAGAGTTAGCCGTAAGTAACAATATAAAACAAGATATGAAGGAAGCAGAGAACCAGAAGCTTAACACCGCTTTACCTTTTGCCGAACCACCACTTGCAATTGGGGGAAGATCCAACACCGTGACTCACTGGAGTTTTAGCGACATCAGGAAGCCAAGCTCTGTTTGTAAGGTAAAAGACGCAGGAGAGAGTGAAAGATTTTCGAAAAATGTTGAGAGTGTTTCTAAGAGTTGTGACTCAAACATAATACTTAACCCTCACTCTCTCAATAGAAGTACCACTAAGTTAAAGCAAGTGGACCAAAGTAACCCTCTGCCAACTAACGTCTCTTTTGGATTTCCCAAGGACAAAAAGTGTGTTGTAGTTGCTGATAGCTGTTCTTCACGTGCGCACACTGCCCAAGACTCCAGCCTATCTCCCACGGACCAATCACATGCAGATTTTCAGATTTCATCTTATCCTCCCATTATCTCTTCACCGCCCAAACTTGATACAAACGTGGCCAGCAATTTGCCACACGTCTCCTCTGTGACAGCTAGCATTTCCAACCCATTAGCCATTTCGGTTTCACCTAGCCCAACAAAGCTTGGACCCAATTCGGTGTTGCATCCATTGAACCTTGAGGACAAGGTTCTTTATGGGCCCGGGAGTAATGATATGCAGAATTTAAGGCCCAAAAGAATTAAGAAACAATCCACTTTGCTAAAGGATTTAATATTAAATTAAGGAGGTGCAATTAGTAGTATTTTATTTCATTGTTGTTTTTTGTTAGTTGTACTTTTGGCCCATGGACCCTTTAGTGGTAGAAACTCTACTATATAATTGTATGCAGCCTCCATTATGGAATCAAGAAGAAAAGTTGTTTTATTTTATTGTCTTTTAATGTACTCTTAGATCTAGGGTTTCCTACATTTATCTATCATTTTTCGTTTACCATTTTTTTCTATACTTATTATACTTTTCTTTTTCTTTTTACACGTTAATTCCACTTCCTATTAATGTAACCCTTCCTCTTTCATATTTAAAATATTACATATTAAAATTAACATTGTGCAACATAGAGTTTCAATATTATTATTCTTACCTTTTTGATTTTTTTCTGGTGCATTCTACCATACTTTTTATTTATTTTTACATATTACAAGGTTGTAATTTTTTTATATCGTGCCGAATCAATCTGTCAATTGAAAGTTGAGAGATTTGTTAATTTGATCGTAATTGCATCTTAGATTTTCTTAATCCAATATTATTCTATTATTCACGTCTTTTTTGATCATTTATAATGTTTAGTTTGAAAAGAATGAGTGCAAATCAAATACTTTCCAATAACATTAATATATATATATATATATATATATATATATATATATATATATATATATATATATATATATATATATATATATATATATATATATATATATATATATATTAAACAAATGATGTAGAAGTTATTTCATTAGATGAATTTGAGAAAAATCCAAGTATCTAACCATTCTATCAATAAAATTAATATTTTTTTGCAAATATTGAGATTGAGATTGACATATAATGTTTAGCATTTATTGTTTTCAGAGCTATCTACTCACATGACATTTGTTTTGCTTGTGCTACATTAATAATATTTCATTTTAAATTATTTTAAATTGGCTAAAAAAATAATTATATAAATAGGATAAATATTTGTATATAAGTAGGCGCAACAATGTTTAAAATAAAATATTGAATAAGAATGATGTCTAAATAGATTTTGTGATTAACATCATAATTGTTTAACAAAGTGATACACCAACACACCTTGCAATGCACAAAACAATTTATCTCCTCTATTTCCGGTGTTTTCCTATATCAACCATTTAATTGCATTTACTTGATATAACCAAATATCATTTTTTAAGTATTAATTTAATAACTACAACTCATTTTGTATTGAGAGAAGATTTTCTTTGAATTTTCTTTTTTTTCAATTATATTGAAAATATATTATTGTTCTTTATAAAATGTAAACTGTTAAATTATTATTAATTTTTTTAAATAAAAATAAATTCAACAAACAAACGTTAATAAACAAACATTAATACGAATATAATTGATATTTTTCTAAATTATTATTTAAAGATAATAATTTAAGAAAACTTAACCGCGCAGGTAGACGCATAATTTCTATTAAAACTTATGCAACCTATGGATTGTGATCTTGGCGGCAGGTTCTACTTCATAAAGTAATTTATTCTCACCTTAGGAATTTCAACTGCCTTAGAGCATCTCCAATGATAGTACGTATTTTTCAATGAGTTCTCCAACTAGACATCAATATAATAATTAAAAATTGAATCAATTTGTCATGTCATAGTAGAGTTGCATTGCAATGCAACTAGTAAAAAATTGTGGTGCCCAATCAAATTAATTTATGAGGTAAAGTTGTGGGACCCATTTGAATTACATCAATAAAATAAATATTAAATAAATTATTTTAAGATGATATGACTGGTGGAACCCATAAAAAACTCACAAATGAGTTGCACCATTGGAAATGGTCTTAGAGCTAAGAGGAAAGGCCCCAAGATAATCAATCCCCATATATAGAAAGACCAAGGGAGTTCCACCACGTGTAGCGTCTCGACATGCCAAGGCCCCAAGATAATCAATCCCCATATATAGAAAGACCGAGGGAGTTCCACCGCGTGTAGCGTCTCGACATGCCAAGGCCCCAAGATAATCAATCCCCATATATAGAAAGACCAAGGGAGTTCCACCGCGTGTAGCGTCTCGACATGCCATGATGAATGTAAGCATATTGGAGTTTCTTCAATGTTAAGTACATAGTGAGTATTGTCACACACGTCACACTTACACTTTTTGGAGTTTCTTCCCTTTCCATAGGTGTTTTTGTTTGTTTGTCACTACGGTATATAGTCTGGTTCGGAGTCAGTTCTGACATCAAGTGGTTCTAACTATTTTTTGATCGCAGTTGCGGGGATCGATTTGTGGTCCTCCCTACCAAGTTAGTGTCAATTACCACTGAACCAACTAACGATTGATTAGGTGATTTTGATTTGAGGTGATATGGTATTTCATGTTTGTTTGTTCGCTTGAGAATCCATATTTGTTTCATTTATTGTAAATGAGATGTATAAATTTATTTCCTCTCATCTTAAATCTCATTTGCAACATTCTTATTACTTACAAGGCACGTATCATTTTGGTTTAAGGTACAAACGGTACTGCTAACACTTCTATTTAGTTAAATTTTGTGGAAAAACCTAAAATACAGATCTTATAATCTCCATCTTGATTTCCTAAAACCATTCTAAGACCTAAAACGCAATAAAGGTGATCCAGAAAAGGAATATCTGAACCATATTAAATATAATTTTTTTCCAATCACAAGATTATAAGGATAAGGTGGACCTGTCCAAAAAATATTTTTATAGGACCCGTTTTGGTTTGAAAGTTCAAACATATTTTCCAAGCCCATGGCATACTGTATGTCCTATAGGAGTAAGAGATTTTAAACTGACACGTAACTTTGAACCTCGACACCCCCTCCTATCTACTCATGTTTTTAATATAATAATTACCCTTTCATTTAAAAAAATATATATAATTTTTACTATTATTATGTCATTTTTAAGAGTTAAAATTTGATTTCTACAACATTTTTTAAAGTATTTATTGAATATATTTACAAGGAAGCTTTTTTTTTTTTCGGTTAAATTTATGCATTTATACTGAAAATTTAGTGTTTGTACTTGTTTTTTTGCAATATGCATTTTTATCGTAATTTTTGAAACGTCATATAAAATCTCATATTGTACATGCATTTTCACTAGACTTTTTGAAAAATGTGGTAACTGACATGCATTTTTAAAATGTTCGGTAAAAATGCATACATGTGTACCGACAATTCAAAATTGCCGGTATAAATGAATGTTGGTTACCACAGTTTTCAAAAATTCTGATAAAACCATGTTAATTTCTGGATTTTGAAAAATTTGAAATTTCTTTTATTTTTATTTTTGGTTGTAGTGAAGACTAGAAGAAGACACAAAAAGATTGCTTTTAGATTGATCAATAGAGCATGGAGAGCAAATGTTGAGTGCTCTAATGGAGGTGACAAAGATGAATGAGAGCAGTTGTATCTTAGGGACGGTAGAGTAGCCCCCATAGGTTCTCACCACAAGAGGATCAAGCAATCCTAATTACCCCGCACTCTACAGCGTAGAGGTGGTAGAGTTGAACGAGCCAGAAATCTTGATGTCGAGCCTCATGTTATCATTGCTGATGACGTAGAGGTTCCTCCTCGGGATGATTTCAAAGTTTCTCCACAGAATGATATCGAGGTTCCTCCTCATGCTTATACACAGGTTTCTATTGTAACTGATATGGAGGTGGCAAGTCAAGTTGATACAACGCCATTTGACAACATATATAGAGGTTCCCTTAAGGGCTCAGTGACCCTACCTTGCTTATTAGGTTTGTCGAACATGTGGCTTTTAGATTATGGGAATGAGATGTATAAATATTTAATTTTAAGTTATTTTTACTTACTATTGATTAATTGAAAGTAACTGATGGTTTATACTTTAATTGTTACAAGACCGTGCCCCATTGAAGGTGCCCAACCATGGAATGAAGCTAAAGAAATTCTATGATGTGCATATGCGGCTTGAGGTCAGGGCGATTGTCGTTGATGTCGTTCTACTTTTGTTGGTGCACTTTTCCCTCATAATGCTCAATGTTTCACTATTGTTTACTTTTGTCGAGCGATGTCATAAGGAGACATAGTCTTTTCACCTTCCATTTGGCGAGATGGCGATTACCTTAGATGATGTCTCCAGCCTCTTCCATCTCTCCCTTGCAGGTAATTTATTCATAACTTATGTCATTCCATCTCTCCCTTGCAGGTAACTTATTCATAACTTATGTCATTCTCATTTACTTGTTTATGTTGTTCTTATTTACTTGTTGTCATTTGGTTCAATTTGTGGAATTTGACAAAATAGACTGCACACAACAAAATGTTTTTTTTCTGTTCTGTCTCTGCTTAATTCGAAAGTGCACTTCCAAAATTTTAATGCTTCAGGGCTTATTTCAAAAATGCATTTCCGAAACATCCAATGATAGCAAGATAAGGTTTGTTGAGTCATTATTACTCCAAGAAGTCTATAAATAATGCAACTATACGTTTTCATCAACATCAAGCCACAAACAACAATGACACAAACCTACCCCACCTTGCTTTTGTATACTTCAGCAGTGGTTACCCGATGCCGTTCCAATTTAGGTTCTCGCGCGACACGCCATTCGCAGAATTGATATCGTCGCTTAACTCTCTCTTGTAATACCCGGAAAATCGGAAGGTTGTCAAGCTTGAGTACCGCTCTCCTTCACTTAACAACGAGGGACGTCCAGTTCACCCCATTTAAAGTCAAGAACGACGAAGATTTAGCGGTTATGTGGACAACTTTTGACCGATTTTCTTCGAAGGGTCCGATCGAGTTGGATGCGAAACTTCAAAGATCAGGAGCCGACGTTATCAAAATGTTGACCATCCTCAACTACCCGTGTTTAATAATATGTAACTTTAATTTCATGTTGATCTATCTTTATAATTTCGATTATTTATGATAAATCGAAGCTTTGTTCATTTGTTTTTTATTTTCTGCATAAACACAATATTTCGGAAGTGAATCTCCGTAATAGGTGTTTTTGAAAATGCATCTCCGAAGACACATTTTTTCTCAAAAAAATGTGTTTTTTGAAATGCATCTCCGAAGACACATTTTTTTCTCAAAAAAATTGTTTTCGGAGTTGCATTTCCGAAAACACTTTTTTTTTTAAAAAATAAGGTATTTTCGAAAGTGCACATCCTAAATCACATTTTTTTCATAAAAAAGTGTATTCGAAGATGCACTTCCAAAATATATGGGCGTTTTTAAAATTTCGCCACAGATTCTTAAAAAGATAGGGGGGTGGATAAAGAAATTATCTTGTAAAAATACTGCAATATGAGTGCAGACAGCTACAAGGCAGGCCCGGCCCACAGCAGGTGCAGCCAGTGCTTTAGCACTGGGCCTCAAAATCCTGGGGCCCCCAAACTTATCATTATTAGTGAACAAAAAAATTGAAATATGAAACATCAAAGTTTTTCTTCTTCCTCTTTAATTCTTTTCTCTTCTCAGTATCGTTAAACAACCAAAAGCTGAAAACAAAACATGCCCTATTCCTATTTCTCTCAGCGCTACTTTGTTACTAAGTAACATTAATATTAACACCGCCGTAACGAAACACGGCACCACCGTCTACCACCAGTTTACGTTACGACAATGTCGGCGGAGATACGACAAAACAAAAATAGCGTAAGTGTGTTTTTTTTTCTTTGGTTCTTTCAATCACTGTTTGCTCTTTTCTTTATTTCTCCAATCACCGTTTTCATAAGTATTAGAGGGCTTGCTGCCGCTTGCGGGCTTGCGATCGACATTGAACTCTTTGGTCTTCCCATATGAAAAGTTGTATTTACTTTTTGCTGTGATTCATTTGAAGGTAGAAAAAGAGAGTAGTAATAGTTGGAAAACATTGAATAGTTAGATAAAGTTGTTTGTAGTTTAGTATATAATTTTGAAGATAGGAAAAGGGTATGTAGTTCATACTGTTTCATGGATAAGGATAAGCAAGCATAATGATTAATATTTTTGTGATTATTTAATTGTTTTAGTTGGAAAAGTTCAATAATATATTTTATGAATAAAAAGCATCATGAATGAGTCTATATTAAAATTTAGATGGATAAATTATTTTTTACTAAAAGAAAAAAGAAAGTGATTGAATACGTGGATATTATATAATATATTATTATATTAGTTATGTTTTTTTAGCTTATTCTTAATTTTTATTTTTAATTACTAATTCTCGATGTAATTTTGATTCTTAGTTTTCTTTATTTAATGTAATTGATTTTTCTTGCTAATATGTAGGAGCAAAATTTCACCCCAGGACTATTAATAGATTGTTTGGTGATAAATACTATGAAATTAATCATCAAGCTAACACAATAAAATAATGAGATATTTCAGATTTTTATACTATGCTTCTAAGAATAGAAAGTATAAATGTGAAAATGATAAGTTGTATAAAATTATATTTATAATTTAAATAATATTTTAAACATTTTAGTGCTTCATTTAGTTAATATATAATTATATTTTGTGCATTATTTTTAATTATTAAAATAATATATTTTTTAAAATTTAGACCCATTTATAAAATTAGAACAGGGCCTCCGAATTGGTTAGTCTCTTCTCATAGACTCGACTACAATGAGGCATGGGGTGTTGCAAAAGATAAAGCATTTTAGTGCTCTTAGTCTATGATCTATGCCTCTAAGATCCAATGGCTCACATATAGTGGTGGTCCATACTATGAGCTACCTAAAAGCCATGCTTTGAAAGTCAGTAGCAACCACTTGCAAACAACTTTTGAGGAAAATAAGGTTACAGTAAAACTAGCCATAATTGTGTGATGTGGTCACTTAGCTTAGCATGGACACACATTTTAAATTATATCAATTTGGTTTTCAAAACAGCGAACTTGGCAAATGTTGCACTCAAAAGAAAATTGTCATAAAATTACTCTATAGTTGATGTTGGATTAGGGATGGCAAAAAAACTCATACCCATAGGTATCTGCGGATAAAATTCGTTACGGGCACGGGGTAGATAGCTTAACGGATATCTATGGGTATTATAAACGGACATTTAGTTATCCATTTACTTACGCGTACGGATAAAGATTTGATGGTATCCATACCCGCGGGTATCCATATCCGTTAATAGTGATTAAAATTACTTAAATATCTTTTTAAAATTAGTATACTTAAATATCTTTTTAGTATTAATTAGTACACTTAAATATTCTTTAAACATTTTCTCACATTCTACATCAATATTCATTATAAAATGCTTTTGAATTTAATATAGTAAATGTATAACACATTCTTTTCTATAAATAAAAAGATAAATTTTCTATTCAATATATAAAAAATTAGTAAATTTCAATTAGAAGAAATATCCATGGATATCCGTAAATACCCGCGGATATTTAAAATATCACGGATACCCACCCGACAGATATCCACACGGATATGGAGCCGATATGTATATCATTTTTATTAAAGGGATGGATAACGAGAGACTAGTATCTGTACCCACGAGTATTCATTGTCATCCCTATATTGGATATGACTGAAACCAACAATAAGTAGGTTTAAAAGTTGTGTTTAAAAATCTAAAGAAATTAGGACTCTATTTATTGAGAATTGTAATTGCGAAAATTACATTATATGTATTATTAATTATATCAAGTTTTAGAAAGTTTGCGTTTGTTCTACAATAAAATTTAATTTAACTTATATTTTATTATAGATTTTTTTAATAATTTGATATGACATTTTTAAAAGTGTGATTTGATTTCAAAGTCTATTTAAAAATTTATTTTTTTATTAGGAATTTCAAGTAGTTCATTTTAATTTATTTTTTTAAATACACAACACAATATTTTATATATTAAAAGTTTTATAGGTATACATATATAGGTTGGCCTATAAAATTTCATAGGTTTTTTAATAACTTAAATCTGACTTATTTAATAAAATATGTTTTGAAAAAAGTTTAAACCTAAGACAAACTTATATAGGTCAAGCTATAAACCCTTATAAATCGATATGTCTTATCAGTCTTAACTTGTAATGAACAAGTAAAGTCTTAACATGACTTATGACTTATATGTAAACACAAGTAGTGATCTTTGTTTGACCCCTTTTCATTGTATTTATAGTTGTATTCTTTAATCCAATTTTATTAGTTTTGATCATTATAATCGTTATGACCATTTACTATCTTGTTCTTATTTCTAGATCTTAGTTGTATAACTCATATCCAAAATTTGTTGCATCACTCGAGGTTGAATTAGTTTTTGTCTCAAAGCCTAACCAACCTCCTAGTTGGCTCACCTCGCCCACACAACATACAATGGCGAGCTAGCCAATATGATTTGGAGTTGGCTTCACCCCGTCTATGATGGTTCAAGTACTCTTTATGGGTTCAATGTGTGAATGAGCTGATGTCTGTTGATGCTAAGTGTGCATAGGAATTACGCCTACTTTGGGCATTTTATTTTCTTTTTAAGAGACAAATGGCATCAACAGAGGCAATTGGGTTTCAATAAGTGTCCTCTCTGGTAGGGGTTATTACTCCATATTGTTCTAATTACAAGCGTTGCAGGACAAAAAATTTGGAGTACAAGATAATACAAATTATATGAATCTTATTTATAAGGAGGAGGTTGAAACACACCAATTTCTGTTTTACTGGATGGGTGAGCCTCTGACAATTGTGGGTTATGATTTCGACAAACTTGGTAAGGCGGAAAAGGATGGTATGTTAGGAAGGGAAATGTTCGAGGAGTTAAATTCCATGGAGAATGAAGAATGCATGATGTTTCACCTTAGTAAATAAAAGAGTGTTTTGAGATGAATAGACCATATTGAGTTCAACAAATAAGAGTTTGCCCTCTCTTAAGAAAAAGTATAAAGATGCTCAACTTTCTGCAGAAAAAATGGAAAAGAGGAGGAAAATATACAAGAGGAAAAGAAAAAGATAGACGTGTTGTCCCGGATTAAGGTTGAACTACAAAGTCTCAAAGAGGTGGCTAAAAGCCATGCATCTACTGTGAAAATGTTGTAAGCCAAGACAAGAAGAAAAAAAGAGTGAGTTTTTTTCTTGTACCCTGATATCAACCTTGATGTTATCGGGTTATTCAAGATTATTCAAGACATGAAGCTAGTAAAGGAAGCTAGGAGTTTTTATGAGTGGATAAAGTGAATAACCTCGGCCAAGAGAAGATTTCTTCTCCAATCTAAGTACATTCCTGATGGTGAGACTGCTCCTCCGATTTTGGAAAATTGATATTCTTGTGTTTTCTTTGAGTATGCAATTGCATTAATTATCCTGATATTTTGAATGATAATTGTTAGAGCACCATTCTTAAGTCCTTTATAATAAATTTTTTTGTCTCATTTTTTTTATGTTCGCCCAAGTTTTGAGATTGTATATATTTTCTTTATAAATCTAGTTTTGTGTTTGCATATAGACCGATTCGGGCGAGACCTCTATCTAGATGTGTCATTCATCATTTTAAGATATCTCAGAGGGTCTAATAATACCCCAAAAGTGAAACGATACTCCAAAGGGTGCAACTTAGGTGCTTCAAACCAAAAGAAAACAATCTTAATAATAGCGCACCTTACTAAAAACTCAAGCTAGTGTAGGGAAACAGAGTGACATCCTATAACTTTCTAAAAGTACATTATGCATATGTTTGGTTTAGATTTTGGAAGAGGCAAAATAATTTCTAGAGGTGTAGAATTGCGTTTAGAATGACTTTGAGGTGTTTGGTTCTTCTAAAGTAAAAATGATTCTGCCTTATTAATTTATTCTACTTGAAGCTAGAATTTGTAGCTTTTGAGTTTAAATGTGATTTTTACATTGAAATTTACCGTTCAACTTAATTTTTCATAAAGTTATCCAAACATAAATCAATTTACATTCAACTCACTTTTAACTAAAATCAATTCACTCAATATCAATTTTTTCAAACGCATAACCAAACATATGCTATATGTGGTCTTAATTGCACTTAAAAAATGCATAAATATGATTGTTGTGTGAAAATAAGTGATGGTATTTCTTGGTTCACTTCCGTTGTATTTATAGTTGTATTAATTGATTTAGATTTCATGGTCTAGCTTGTCGTAGTTGTTACATTGTTGCGATTATTTACTACGTTGTTCTTCTATCTAGATCTCAATTGCTTAACTCTTATCCCAAATCAATACATGGCTCAAGGCTAAGTCAACTACTACCTCAAAGTCGAGCCAACCTCTAAGTTAAATGATCTCATCTATAACATTGTAGCAAACTAGATCAGTATAACTCGGGGTTGACTTCTCCTGGTCTATGTTGATTTAAGTATTTTTCAAAAATTCAACATGCTCTAGAGCCAATGGATGAGGTCTATTTTTGCTAAGTGGGATTATCACATTCAAGCCATATTGATTTAAGAACCAAAAATAATAATTTGGGGATTACTTTTCCCGCCCTAAGTATTGGATACAATCTAGTTTTGTGTTTCAATAGTACATTTCTGAATACACGCATTTCACGCCAAAACACGTTCTAAGTAAGACACACCCATATTTTCCTAACAAAACATAGTTTGGAATTGTATCTCCGAATAAACCCCTTCATTATTTTATTCATCTAATAATTCAAATACAAATATGGAAGTGTAGTTTCAGATTTGTGAAGCGGGAATTTGAAAAATTACCACCTTGTATCTATTTTTCAATTTAGTAACTATTCATAAGTATATTTTTTGGAAATGCCAAGCGGGAAATTTATTAAAACAACACCTTTCATGTTTGCTTCAGACATAATCAAAAACACCATTTCTTCTTCAAATCCTACCAAAACCTCCTTCCACACTCAATCAATTTTTCTACTTTAAAATAACATTTGTGTGTTTTTTCATATCAAAAAGAGAAAACGAAGATGGATTTTTAGGTAATGTACATGTATTGTATTTCTCATTACTTACATTAATCTAGTTTTCAATTTGAAAATACGAACGTTGCGTCCGGAAATACATTTTTGTATTAGTGATGAATGTCATCCGAAAGTGTATTTATGGATTAGTTCAGGGTTGAATTTTGTCAGTTTTAAATATTTTCTGTTATGATTGGCCTTAGATATGGTACACCCTGATGTTTTCCGTAAACCTATTGTGTTTACGGATGTCAAATCGATTGATGTTAAGTTAGATACTGGCAAACAATTTACAAATGAACAAGAGTTTGCGTCTGTGATCATATGCTCCAATGGATTCGCACAGAGGCTTCTGAATTAGGGTTCGACGTTGTAATTGAAAGCTCGAATAATTTTTAAGATAGAAGGAATACATTTGTGACACTAAGGTTATGTTTGGATGTTGTAAAATAAATGGAGTGGAGAGGAATGGAGTGGAGTGGAGTGGAATGGAATAAAGATGTCATTCCATTTTTTGGGTATTTCATGATGGAATAAAGAGATTTTTCCATTTCGCCCAAATTGGAAGGTATAAAAAAATATGGAAAGTGATGGGATATGATGAAATGCATTCCATCTTGTTCCGTTCCATTCCATCCCATCAGCTTTTGATCAATGATAACCATTATGTATCTAGGTACAAAGTTTGCGAGGATGGAGAAATCGTTTGAGATATATTTTAGAGTCATTATGATTCGATAAATTTTTTTAACACATCTCTTGCAGTACTCATTATTTTTCCAACATATAAGATAAACAAGTATAGACTTTCATTATTGGAAATTCTTGGTGTTACCAGAAAATACTTTTTTGGTTGGGTTTGCAATTTTGGAAAGTGAAAAGGAGGATATATTACTTGGGCTATTGAAGTGTGTATGACTTTATTGAAGGACCAAGAAAACATGGCAAATGTCATTGGCATCAATCATGATACCGCACTAATAAATTTGGTTGCAAAGATATTTCCTAGATCATATGTATCACTTTATAGGTATCACATAACGAAGAACGTGGGAAGTAGAATTAAGCTGGCAGTATGGACCAAAAAATAAAGGGTGAAGATGGAAAAATGGTCAAAGCTAGTGTGATACTAGAAAGCATAACGAACGTTTGAAATAGCATAATAAATTATTCTCTGAAAGAATTATATGTCGATTCTTTATGCATTTCAGGAAGGTGTATGAGAAATATCTTGATTTCTTGAAATATGTTGAAAGTGCAATTCTAGACCTGGTGAAGGAGAAGATTTTTTGTGTTAGGACCGATCAGACTAGACACTTTTGAAATACAACAACTAACCAAGTTGAATATTCTCATGCTACATTAAAGAAGTGGTTAGTAAATGTAATTTTGTAGCGATTGAGACTTTGTGAACCAAATGATCCAAAATCATCATAATGAGACACATGCATCATTTGATCATAGGATTACAATTTTATAACATAGATTCAGAGACAACAATCTATATTCATAGTTGGCGGGTAATATATCTCGAACGGGATTGATTTTAAATTTTCACAAAGCCAAACAAGCTGATAAAGTAGGTTTAGATAGCTCAAAGTGTGGTTGTACACTTAGAAATACATACATGGTGTGTTGAATGAGGTTTACACCCACTGGAAAGGGCTTTGATTTGATGATGATGATGATGTGATGAATGACAGTAAATCAAATATATCTATCTTGACCGAAAGGTAAGTTATTCAAGAGATATTTTTCAAGGACGATGACAACATGAAATTCCACATGAAAGAGCAATTGAGGAAGATTGCCTATCTTGAAACCACATATTTGAAACCATAGTTGCACTCGGTGAAAACAAAGGGTGCTCCTAAGAAGGTCAAACCAACACAGAGTGAGAATTCAACAATACAGACTCCTTTCTATTTTGAACATGTTTACTTACTTTTTTCAGATTCTCCTCCTACAAAATTTCAAAAAATTATTTTCAAAGGTTCTCACATTAGCCAGCTATCTCCTACACCACTTTTACCAAAAAGATCAAATACATTAAAGAGATGTAGGATGCACAAATGCATTGAACGGATCGTAAATGTTAAGGGTGATGGTAATTGTGATTATTGAGTTGTTTAAGCTTTTTTCGGTTAAAGGGGGGAGAATCATACACTTGTTTGTCAACAACTTATCAAAGATTTGAAGGCGTATAAAGAATCATACACAATGCTATAAGGGAAAAAAATTGATTCAATTCATGAATCTCTTATTCCTTGAGTTAGCGGCCAGACACTGGAGGAAAAATGATTTTTCTTCTCTAAAATGGGTCATTATATAGCAAGTCCATATAATAGGGTGTGTGCATTTATCTGACAAAAAACAGCTTCTCAAAAATATTTTTTCCACATTGAAGTGTCCCACATCAAAACCCAACTGATTGCATTATGTGTATTGGGTGGATTTAAAAATCAATATATTTCTTCAAGTTTATTTAAAATCAGGATTTCCTATACCACATACATCATCGAAATGGACAATTCATTCAATAAATGAAGGTGAATTTTAGTCGGGTCTTTTTTTTTTGGATAGGATGGAAGAATTCATCAAGTTGAGCGAAAATGAAAGAGAATAAAATAAATAAAAGTCAAAGGCGGAACGATATATGGATGTAGATTTAGGTGGTGACATGTATTTTGATTCATTTTAGTTTTTTATCTAGATATAGTTAGGTGGTGACACATGTTTTGTGTGTAATGTTGGATTGATATTAACAATGTAAATTGTATACATTTTCATACATTTTAATGTATATTTTAGTTTTCTAAATTTTTCAATATTTTTTGTGTTTCATAAGAGGTTTTGTTTCTCTGATAGGTTTTGGGTGAACAATTACATTTGAATATGGAAATACATTTTCGGATGCACCCCAATTTTAAAAAAATGCTAATTGGGTTTATTCAGAAATGCATTTTCGGACTCACCCTATATTCCTAAAAAAATGCTAACATGGGTTTATTCGGAAATATATTTCCATATACGTCCATACTTTACTAAACGAAACAGGGGGCATCCAGAAGTACATCTCCGAAATATCCTTTGAGATAGAATTGAGTTTCTAAGATCCATATTGATCTAAAATTTGTACAAATTATTGGACATATGACTCCACACACAAGAGAGGGCGAATTGTGTTTCAGAAAAAGTTGAGCTTGAAACAATTTTAGAATGAATTTTAGAGTTTACTAATTTTTTTTAAAAAAATTAGAAATACGCTGCGGAAAATAAAATACGAAAATTAAAAATTTAAGGGATAGAGAGATAACACTAGAAGTTATAGAGGTTCAATTAAAAGAAAAAAACGTGATCCTCTCCCCAATATTTGTTCTTGAGAGTATCCAATATCTTAAGAGTTTTTAATTGGTTGAACTCTCAAACTCCCTTATACAAGAGAAATGAAATTCGTGGCTAACTTCCAACCAAATAGCAAATACGAAGAGACACTATGAGTTTTCCTTCCAAACAATGAATTGAGGCGGTTGGTCTTCTTTCCACAAGAAAATTGGAGTTGTTAGTCTTCAAGCTTCAAACCATAATTTTACACGAGTTAATCTTGAACCTAGGTGAACTTTTGATCTGGGTTGAACTCGTGAACCTAGGAGATCTTATACCGGGATGATCTCCAACCTTAATAAGCATTTAATATCGAGCTGATCTTGAACCAAAAAGAAGTTTTACACATGATAACTGCCAACCAAGTTGAGATTTTAGTTGAAGTCTTTTGAATGGGTCGAGCCTTGAAATCTAACTTGTGACTTAGTCACTAAATCCCCAAAACCAAAGTTTTCCATGTTTTTAAGTTCGAACCCCAATAAACAATTATTAAATGGATGAATATTATTCAACCAAGGTAAAAACAAATTTTCCTTGATGAATTTACAACATTCCCCTTTAAGAATTACAAATGCCTTAGTTGTAAAACGACTTTCTCGAACGTTTTATGGTGAACTTTCACTTAGTTCAAGACTTATCAGATACTTCAATCTTGTAGACATTTGATTGATCTTTACTTAGAGATGAGGCTTGAGTTATATTATGTTTAGGTGCCATCATCAGAGAATCAAGTTTATCAACCTATTGATTTAGTTGTATTTTTAACTACTTTATACTTGACTTTAAATGTCTCATTATGCATATCTCACATTTGTCTACTTTAACAAGAAATCTCATTTTCAATTTAGGTTCACATAGATTACTCGTCTTGTCGATGTTAAATCAATACTAGAGAATTTGTATCCAGAAAATTGAAGAGTTGTCAATCTCTATTATCGTTCACCCTTGATTGATAACAAAGGAAAGATACAGATCAACAAGTTTGAGCTGAAGACGGGTGAATATTTAATTGTTATGTGGAGTATATTTCACCGTTACGAACCAAAGGTCTGGTCAAGGTAGATGTGAAAATTACGAGATCGACTGAAGAAATTTTAAAGATGTTGAAACATTCACTACAAAAAATATGCTCTGCAGCGACGTGGGAAACACGTCGCAACATGAAATATCACGTGGCAACAAAAAAGTAGCGACGTGAGCCACTACGTCGCAGGAGACAAAGTGGCAACTTGTAGCGACGTGGAGACCACGTCAGAAAGTAGCGACGTGACTCCCACGTCGCAACAAGGAAACATGGGGAACATCCATCTGCACACACAGCAGGCGTGGCAGGTGTGGGGCAGTGTGTTTGCTGACCAATGTAGCGACGTGATTACCACATCGCTACATTAAATGCTTTTTTTTTTAAAATTTATTCACGCTAGATTTGTTTTGTTTTATATATTTTTTATAATTAATTAATATATAATAAAATATATATAATAAAATATATATAATAAAATATATATAATAAAATTTATATAATAAAATTTATATAATAAAATTTATAAAATAAAATTTATATAATAAAACCTATAAAATAAAATTTATATATTAAAATCTATAAAAACTAATTTATATAATAAATTTGTATAAAATAAATTCATATAATAAACATTATATAATAAATTCAATTAATTAAAACTAAAAATTTAAAACTAATACTGTAATGAATTAAAATGTAGAATATTTTACATAAAAATAAATTAAAAATAAATAAAATACAAAATGTTTTCAAGACGCATCATCCGGAAAATAATTATCCGGATTAAAATCATCAGCCACCCCGTCATCCTCCGGCTCTTGAGGAGGAGCATTACTGTAATTTCCACCTCCTTGCATAAACCGTCTCATCTGCTCCTCCATCTCAGCTTGCTTCTTCATAATGCCCTCCATCTGTCGCGCATGCTGCTCCTCCATATCAGCCTGCTTCTTCCGCATCATCTCGATCTGGGCCTCACTTTTGCGTCTCGCCAATTGCCTTACTAATTCAGTTTGTTCCTGTGTCAGATTTGGTTGACGCGATCCACCCTCTCCATCCTGAAGTCTTTGAAACAGATTGCGGTCACCACGTCTATAGCTGGCCGCCAAATTTCCAGCACCAAAAAAGCAACCATTAGGTCCTTTTTCTTTAATAACCTCACACCAGATATAGTGATCAACATCCGCATTTAGCGGCTCCCCCTCTGCTGGCATGAATTGAGGATTATTTTCCAGAAAAATGGCAAGTCGCCTATCATAATCTTCCTGCACAGATATTCAATAAAAAATGTAAGTTAAATATTTAAATGCATATTTAATTAGTCAATTAAAATATATTAAAAAGTTGCCACGTGATTTTCACGCCACAACTTATGATTTGCCACATGATTTTAATGTGGCAATTTATCAATTGCCACATGAAATTCACGTCACAAATTTTGTATTAATTTAAAAAAAATAAACAACGTAAATTTCACTTACAAGATACAACTTCGTGCGCTCGTCGACAAAACCTCCCGATCTCCTTGTCCGGGTCCTCGAAATCAGCTCAGGCATCAATGGTTTTCTCCCCAACTCCTTAGCCTAAATAATATAATTAAAAATAATTAGTAAAATATATTATGAATAAAGATGTAACTTAAAAAATTTAAAATTTTTACCAATCGTCGGGCATGCTCGGCGGTGCTAATACTTCCAACTGTGTTGACACAACCGCCCTTTTCAGATGCCCTCATCTTCTTAAAAGTTTCTGATTTAGCCCGGAATTCTGGACTCCTCCAATATGTAACAAGATCATGAAAAACCTCCTCGCCTATCCAGTTAGGACGGATGCCATGAAGCTCATGATTCTCCCTTACTCTCCGCAGCATATCAGACATTCTTTTAGAGCATCTGGTGTTGAAAACTTTCTGAACACTTTTTTCACTCAAAGGATCCCACACACATTTCTCCTGCAATAATGTATGACATTAAAATAAAATGTTAAGTAATTATAATGAGAATTTTATTTAAATAACTATAACTAAAACAATAAATTAAATGCATAACATATATAAATAACAATACCTTAAACATTCTAAACCATTCATCTTTATTTTTGACGTCCCCATAGCTCTTAAAAGCTGATTTATACATCTGCTGAATTATATAGCTAACAACCCTAGCAGCTGTCCGACTCGGCGTAAAACTGAAACAAAAAATGAAAATGTTAGATATAAATTTATAAAAAAAATGAAAAAGTATACATACTATAAAAGTTTTTAAATAGGAAACTTACTTGCTTCCTTCGGGCTGAATCCAAAATCTGCCGTCAATCACATGAATCTCATCAGGATCATCCCTCCCACGAAGATCAGCTCCATCTATCTCATCAACTGCCTCATCAACCTCACGTGCTGGTACATGTGTGGGATGTGGGGTGCGTGAGCCTCCAACCTGTGTGGGGCGTGGACTAGGAGATCGTCCAGCCTGTGTCGGACGTGGACGGGGAGATCGTCCAGCCTGTGTGGGGCGTGGACTAGGAGATCGTCCAGCCTGTGTCGGAGGTGTACTACTGGATCCTCCCGTATGCTGAAAGGAGGAAGTCATCTGCATGGGATATGAGAAACCAGATCCTCCAGTATGCTGGAAGGATGAAGGCATGCCAGTATGGGCGAATGGAAAGCTGGGCGGGGGCACACCAGTATGTGTGAATGGAAAGCTAGGTCCTGCCGCCTGCTGGAAGGACGGGGGCACACCAGGATGCTGGAAGGATGGCGGTACCGCTGAGTACTGGAAGGATGGCGGTACCCCAGACGGGAATGTGTGGGAGGAGAGTAATGGGGTAAAAGCCTGAGTACTGGCTAAAGACATATGATCAACACTCTGAGGGCGGGAAGACACGGCCATGGGAGGCGCCTCACATACTACTATCCTCGGACGTTGGGACTTCTTACCACTATCTTTACTCTTAGGTGGCATTTTTTACCTATTTTATTATTCATCAACACATAAATATTCATCAACACATAAATATTCATTAACACATAAATAGATATTTAATAGATATCCACTAACACATAAATAGATATTCATTAACACATAAATAGATATTTAATAGATATCCACTAACACATAAATAGATATTCATTAACACATAAATAGATATTCATTAACACATAAATAAATATTCATTAACATATAAATATACATTCAATGTTTAGTTATTCTTCATCTTCGCTATCCACATCATTCTCTTCATCATTCTCTTCATCATTCTCTTCATCATTATCTTCGTCGTTCTCTTCGTCGTTCTCTTCGTCATTCTCTTCATTGTTGTCATCGGATTCAAACTCTTCATCATTCTCTTCATCCACATTATTTTCAACCAACAATATAGATGCATCAACTTGATGTCCCTCAACAATTGTATCAGACAAACTTGTAATGTCTTCAGCTGCAACCACTTCATTAATTTGATCAACATCATCAACTTGATAGGCGACATCTTCTACTTGATCGCCATTTTCAATATGACCTTGCGGTTTTGTTTTTATTGCAACACACCATCCTCTTTTACGTGTCACAAATGAAGGATAAGGTACATAATAAACTTGCCTAACAATATTTGACATTATGAAAGGATCATACTCTTTGTATTTCCGGTTCATTTGAATCTCAACAGTACCGTATGACCTGTCTATTTTTGTGCCTCTACTTGGATCATACCATTCACAATAAAACAAGACAACTTTATTTTATGAATCCATGTAATGGTATACCACCCATGAACCTTTCAAACGGATACATCCACCTATATTGAACTGGTCCACCAAGAAAGGCTTCATATGCAAGATGCACAGGTAAATGTTCCATTGAGTCGAAGAAACCAGGCGGAAATACTTGTTCCAACTTACAAAGAATGATTGCAATGTTTTGGTCCAACTTCATGATGTCTTCCACTTTTAAAGCTGACGCACAAATATCTCTAAAAAACTGACTAATTTCAGTCAGTGGATCAAGAACATGTTTGGGTAGCGAGCCAAATGCAATTGGTAACAATTGTTCCATGAAAATGTGACAATCGTGACTTTTCATTCCATGCAACTTCCCAGTGTTAGGGTCAGCACACCTTGATAAATTTGATGAATACCCATCGGGCATTCTCAAATCTTTTAGCCATCGACAAACAGCTTTAGCTTCTTGGGAAGTCAAAGTGAAACAAGCCTTGGGTTTTAATAACTTTCCATTCGGTAGAGGCTTCAACTCCAACTCTCTTCTGTTACACCATTTTTCCATGTCTTGTCTGGCCTTTTCATTATCTTTTGTTTTGCCTTTCACATCCATCACTGTGTTAAATACATTATCAAAAAAATTCTTCTCAATATGCATAACATCTAGATTATGGCGCAACAAGTTATCCTTCCAATACGGGAGGTCCCAAAATATACTTCTTTTTGTCCAATTGTGCGTGACTCCGTATCCTTCAATTCGGCATTCTTTGCCAGTATCTGTAAATTTTGGTAGCTCACTAACTTGTTCCCATATAGCCCATGGTGACAATCGAGGCAGAGGCGAATCTTTCACTCGTACATCTTTTTTAAAGTTTGTCATGTTTCTTCTATAGGAGTGATTTCGTGGTAGGAATCTTCGGTGACAGTCAAACCACGAGCTTTTCCCACCTTTATCCAACGTGAACCCTTTGTTGTTTCCCATGCAATGCGGACAACCCATTTTGCCATGCGTACCCCAACCAGACAACATGCCATATGCTGGAAAGTCGTTGATGGTCCACATCAAAGAAGCTCGCATTATAAAGTTTTCTTTACGTGATATATCATAAGTCCATTCTCCAATCCACAATCTCTTCAAATCATCAATTAAAGGTTGTAAATACACATCAATTCCTGCTCTTGGACTCGAAGGTCCTGGAATGACGCACGTCAAAAACATGTATGGTTTTGTCATGCACATCTCAGGAGGGAGGTTGTAAGGGGTTACAATAACTGGCCAACAAGAATATGCGGTTCCCGACCCTTGGACATATGGAGTAAATCCATCAGAGCATAATCCAAGCCTGACATTTCTAGGTTCTGCGGCAAAATCAGGATGCATTCGATCAAAATGCTTCCATGCCTCGCCATCAGATGGATGCCTCATAGTTCCTGGACTTGTGTTATTTGTGTGATGCCATGTCATTTGACTTGCACTGTGCATTGAAGCAAACATTCTTTTTAACCTTGGTATTATCGGAAGATAAAACATGGACTTTACTGCTACACGGTCTTGATTAGTGTTAACGGCTCTACTGGGAACTTTATATCTTGGACTCTTACAAAACTTACATTCCTCCAACAACCCATCTTGAGTACCAAACTCATTGTCGTAGAACAACATACAGCCATTAATGCAACAATCAATCTTTCTTACTCTTAAGCCCAACTTCGACACCAACTTCTTTGCTTCATAAAATGTTGTAGGCAAGTTGTCTTTCATTGCAGTTGAGTCCAACATCATCTTTACGAAGAATTCCAAACACTGATCATGAACATTCCAATTTGCCTTGGCGGCCAACAATCTCACACAAATTGATAACTTTGACTCAGACGATCCATCAAACAACGGCGTATTCATCTCATTCAACAACTGATAAAATTTCTGCGCTTCCTCATTCGGCAACTCTTCCCCACCAAAATCTTCAGGCTCATCATAGGTCACGTTCACACCAAAAGCATCCTCAACCATGTCACCAATCAGATTAAAGTTTTCCTCATATTCCACAGGCGGCCGACTACTTGAAGCATGAGAGTTGCTAGTCTCTTGTACGTTACTAGGCAGTTCTTCACCGTTAAACGTCCAAACCCAATAATTTGCAATGAAACCCCTTCTATGCAAATGAGCTGTTATTTCCTGTGGGTCACTAATTATTGGTCTACATTCACATTTAAGACAGGGACACCTAACTCCTCCTTCGCTTCGACATAATTCCTGAGCAAACGCCCAACTTATAAACCCTTCAACTCCTACTATAAAATTGGGTTTAAGTCCCATTCTCCCTGGAAATGTTCTATCGTACATCCAACTACGATAATACCGATAATATTCCATACTGCACATTTATACAATCATTGTCATTTTGAGTTAGAATACTAATCAACTTGATATTATTCTTAGACGTATACTAGTTAATATTTACTATACTAGTTAATATTAACTACACATTTTAAGCTACACATATTGAAAATATTCTTTAAAAAAATACTACTATTATGTTTTTGTTACATATATAGTAATAAAAATAAAAAATAAGAAATAAAAAATATTACTATTATATTTGGAAATATACAAACACATACATATTATGTTTTTATAACATACAATAAATAATATATATAATAAAAATAAAAAATGAAAACTTTATGATATATAACTATTATATTAGTTTTGAATATATAAAATTTGTTTAAATTATAATAATCTATTTTAAATATAGTATAATATTACTCATTATAATAAATAATATATATAATAAAAATTAAAAATGAAAACTTTATAATATATAACTATTATATTAGTTTTGAATATATAAAATTTGTTTAAGTTATAATAATCTATTTTAAATATTGTATAATATTACTCATTATAATAAATAATATATATAATAAAAATTAAAAATGAAAACTTTATAATATATAACTATTATATTAGTTTTGAATATATAAAATTTGTTTAAGTTATAATAATATATTTTTTAGAGTGAGAACTTTATAATATATATCTATATTATATTCTTAAAAATGAAAATTTTATAATATATTATATTCTTTTTAAAATTATATTAATATTTATAATAATCTATTTTATATATTGTAAAATATTAAACAAAAAATTCGTTTTAATAATAATAATAATAATAATATATAATAATTTTAATAATAGTTTTAATATATCAATTTTCTTCTAATAGTTTTAAAAATATTAATAAAAAATGTATTTAATTTTCGTTTTTATTTTATTTACTATATTCTATTTATATCTATAATAAAAACCTATAGTTTTAATATATAATAATTTTAATATATAATAAATCTATTTAAATCTATATTCTGTTTAAATATATTATAAATCTATTTAAAAACCTATATTATGTTTAAATCTATAATAAATCTATATTCTATTTAAAAACCTATATTCTTTTTAAATCTATAGTTTTAATATTTCGTTTTTAGTTTTAATATATTCTGTTTAAAAATTTTATTTACTATAATAAATCTATTAATCTATACAAAAAAAAACAATAACCTATTGAAAACAGAAAACAGAATATAAACAAAATCCTATTAAAAACAAAAACCTATACAAATAAATTTTATTTTATACTATAAATTTATACCAAAAATCATTATAAATCACATTAAAAATCAATTTTATTTACTTACCTCTTCTTTAATCTACTCCTCCTTCTTCAATCTACTCCACCTTCTTCAATCTACTAAACCTATACCAAAAAAAAATCAAAAATTAAAAACAGAATATAGAATGAAACTATAAGAAAATACTGATGCAACCTTAATTACCTTTGATATATAAAACGAAAATGGTTTCAATTTGGAGTTGGATTTTGGGAGAGGAGGTTTCAATTTTGGGAGAGAATGAGCTTGCTTGCTGAAACGAAAATGGCAAATGAATCTGAAACGAATTTGGTGTGGTGGAGTGAAGTGAATTGCTTTGATTAATACACAATGTAGCGACGTGTATTAAACCTCGTTATTTGCCACGTGCAAACCACGTCGCAACAAGCAAACGGTAATATTTAATTAATGTTTCTGCCATAAATGCTGCCACCATGTCACTTCATTGGAACGTTGAATTTTCCCTCTAAAGGTTGCGACGTGTTTATAACGTCACAACTGAATTTTTTAAAATTTGAATATTCCCACCCATGTGAACGTTATAGCTTTTTAAATTTTAATTTATACATTTAATGTAGCGACGTGTGACCCACGTCGCAACTTTATTCACGTAACCCAACGTCTGACTCCTCATAACTTTATGTTTATAAAGTTATTTTAAATTTAAAAACATGTTGCGACGTGGTTGTCACATCGCTAGAGGCAATAATTACCCACGTGACTTCCACGTCGCTAATATATGTCGCTGGGGAGCACTTTTTTTGTAGTGATTCTACTTGATGATGTAATAGATTTACGTTAATAATTATCTATGTAATGTTACGTTTTTAATGGATGTCATAATAACTGTTGATTAATTTTTGATAGTTTTATGCATTTCTTTCTACTTTTGTTTTTGATTTTTATGCACAACAAATTTTAAAAGAACATTTCTGTATTTTTCCAGATGTTTTAGTGCATCCAAAAATGTATTTCGAACATTTTAAATTTTTTTTACGAGAGTCTAGAAACCATACATAGGATGGAAAGTAATCTAACAAGTAACCATTATGAACAGAAAAGAAGGAATCCCTTTAACATCATTAGCCTAATATTTTATTGTTACACAATCAGATGTAACACAATAGATTTTATAACCTGATCCTATGAATCTTTCTTCCAAGTATCCACAGGATTGGGAACTTTTTCTTGTTCATATTGATTTTGTTTTAGTTCCAACTATTATAGTGTTGCTAAGAAAGTAAGTATTGCCGTGAGAGAAATTAATATACTACCAAGTGAGTGAGGTTGCAGTAATATGACTAGACTAACACTATACTGAAGTGTTCCTTACTTTTCAGGAAATAATGTGCTTGTCACTTTGATACAATATAGTATACGGCACTATATTGGATAAACATGACTTCAAAAGAAAATTATCAACACATCAAAAGGAGCAATTGATCATTAGTTAGTGATAACCAATAAATAATTCTACTACTCACAAAATACTTAACACTTAACACCTGTCATGTTTAATGTATATATAATTGCATGTGTAGCATTAGTACCTTATTACTTATATTATCTTCAATGAATATGAAATCCAAGGAAATGAGATGAGAGGAATAGATAATTTATTTAAACTTAAATATATTTTTTTCGTAAAATATATAACGATATATAATGAGTAGAGAAGATGACAGAATTAAAAACAAAGGAGACACTGAACAGGTTTTATGGCAAGTTTGTCTCAATTTTTTTAAACTTTTTTTTAAAAGTAATTTTTATAGTGTTATAGATTTTTTTTTGTTTTTATAAAGGTTTTAAATAAATATTTAATTTGAATAATTATTTTTAAAATATTATTTTATATATTTTATTATTTTATTAAAAAGAAATTTATATCAAAAATTCAAAAAATCACTTAATTTTAAAACTATTTTAAATAGTTTTTCATAAAAATTATTTTTTTAAATATAATCTTTTTGAAAAAAAATTATAATTTCGATGTTTTGATCAAAAATGTATGTTTATGTTATAGAATGTCTATCAATTTTTCTAATTCGAAAAAATAAATTTTAAAAAGTTATAAAAATTTGAAAAATATTTTATAAAAAACATTTTTTAAAATACATAGAAAAAATTTATTTTTTTAAAACTAAGACAAACATGTCCTTAATCTACGGAAAGACCTCTTAAACATGTATAAAAGGAAGGATGGAATGGAAAAATAAAGAAAATTGTTTTACCCACCTCTCTATGGGGGTCACACCCAGCGAAATCCCCCATTTGCCCCTGCTTCGGAGATGCATTTTCGAAATATTTTTTTTTCATATTTTTTTAGACTTCGGAAATGCATTTCCGAAATGCATGAAAATTTAAAAAATACGTTATTTTTTACAATCAGGTAATATTTCGGAAGTTCATTTCCGAAAATATATCTGCATATACAATTTTCCCTCCTTCACTATTTCATCATTTTTCTCCACAACTCTTTCAAACCCTCTCCAAAACTCAATCAATCTCAATTCATTTTCCGTCTCAAAATCAAGTTTCAAACCGTTGATCACGTTAAAGGGAACATAGAAAGCTACAATTTGAGGTAAACATCTCTTATTTCATCCCCTATTTCACTACATTGATTGAAGAAATTTCTGCTGAAACCTGCGATGGTTCGGAAGTTCATTTCCGAAAAATGTTACCTAACAAATTTCGGAAATGTACTTCCGAAATAAGCCCTCGCAGTAAAAAAAACAGTTTTGGCCAATTTTGCTAATTTTTGCATATGTTAGGTATGGTGCATCCGGACAACATTGTACACGATGACGTAGTAGCTAAAGCGGAAGTTGTCAACGTTAATAGCGATCCGGGTATCGACGTTAAATCGATGATCGATGCGGTTGATGTACGACAACAATTTACAAATAATCGGAGCTTCGCTAGTCGTGAACAACTGATTGATTGGGTTCGTAACGAAACTAGTAAACTTGGATTAGGAATTGTTATTTTAAGGTCTGACAATGGAAATAGTAGACGGAAAGCTTTTGTTGTTTTGAATTGCGAGCGGGGTGGGAGTTATGTAAACCGGGTGTTAAAACACGAAGACACGGGATCGAGAAAGTGTGGGTGTCCGTTTAAGTTACGCGCGACTCGGAGGGTTGATGATTTGTGGCGTTTAAGCGTCATTTGTGGAATTCATAATCATGCCTTGGATGCCAAGTTACACGGGCATCCAATGGCGTGTCGTTTGTCCCGCGAAGAGAAGATTGTGATTTCGGATTTATCGATAGTCAAAGTGGCGCCTCGCAACATACTTGCCGATTTGAAACGAAAAAAACCGGATAACGTTTCGAATATCAAGCAAGTTTACAATGAACGACACAATCTTAAAGTCTTGAAAATGGGCCCTCGGTCGGAAATGCAACAACTTTTGAAACTATTAGGCGATAACAAATATGTTTCAAGCTTTTGAACGTCCGAGGACAAAGTTACGGTGCGTGACATTTTTTGGACTCATCCCGAAAGTATCAAATTGTTCAACACATTTCCAACCGTTCTTGTGATGGATTTGACATACAAGACCAACAAGTATAGGCTTTCTCTTCTAGAGATAGTCGGTGTGACCTCGACGGACAAGACTTATTCGGTCGGGTTTGCTTTTTTGGAGTGTGAAAAAGAAGAAAACTTTACATGGGCTTTGGTGATATGCAAGTCTTTGTTAGTTGATTAAAAGGTTATGCCAAACGTCATTGTTACCGACCGGGACAATGCTTTGATGAATGCGGTCGATACTGTCTTCCCGACATCGACTGCATTACTTTGCCGGTATCACATAACTTGCAACGTGAGAAGTAAGTTGAAACCCGCGATTGGGACAAAAGATAGGCCGGATGAAAATGGTAAAGTTATCAAAGCCGGTGTTGTTGTGGATAGGATTATGGCGGCATGGAGGGAGATTTTAGATGCACACTCCGAAGAAGTGTATACCGAGAAATTGGTACACTTTAGGTCTTTGTGCGTTTCCATTAAGACTTTTTGTCATTACGTCGAATCCACCATCCTTGACAAAGTAAAGGAAAAAGTTGTGTGCGCTTGGACAAATCGAGTTAGACATCTTGGTTGCACCACGACTAACCGAGTTGAATCCGCACATGCGGTCTTGAAGAGGTGGTTGGGTGATAGCAAGGGAGATTTGTGTCGGGGATGGGACACCGTGAACCAAATGCTCCAAAATCAACATAATGAAATTCAAACATCGTTCGGTCGGAGCAAGACGGTTATGGAACATCGGTTTAAGGGCCAAATTCTATTCTCCCAATTGATTTATAACATATCCCGTTCGGGTTTGAATTTTATGTTTCATGAAGCGAAGCGGGCGGAGACCACGGGTCCGGATAGTTCTTTATGTGGGTGCACCATTAGAAAGACATACGGCCTTCCATGTGCTTGTACACTTTCAAAAAAAATGAAGTTGAATTCACCGATACGCATGGATGAGGTAATCGACCATTGGAAGAAGCTTCGTTTTGATGATTTTGACCCGCCGAAAGAAAATGACTCCAAAATCACCATCTCCGACGAGTTGGAATTGATAATGGATAAGTTTGCTAAAGCGGATGACACAATGAAAATGCACATAAAAGAACAATTACGAAAAATTGCATTTCTGGAGACCACCGATTTGAAACCGCCATCTCAACCGGTTAAAATGAAAAGTGCACCGAAAAAGTCCAAAAATACACAAGAAGACACATCAACAAAATGATCTCCTTCCTACTTTGAACAAGTTGATGCATTGTTCCCGGATTCACCGACACCAAAGTCCAAGTGTAGTGGTAACAAAGGAGCCCCTATTTCGAAGCCACCTCGCACACCGCCGATCAAAAAATCACCCATTATCTACATTGATGAGATGCCACTTTTTATGCACAAATATATCGATAACATAATTGATGTTGGAGGCGACGATAATTGTGGATATCGGGCCGTTGCGGATTTGCTCGGTAAAGGGGAAGAAAATCACACTTTAGTTCGACGGGAACTTCTTTCGGAGTTGACTTCGCATCGGGACATCTACGCCTGACTATATGTAAATCAAGAAAATTTTGAGAAACTTCATGATTCACTTGTTCCATCACTTACCGGTATCGCTCCGGTTTCGAAGTGGATGTCATTCCCTGATATGGGTCATCTAATAGCAAGTGCATATGATCGGGTGTGTGTCGATTTGACGAGATTTGGACTATGTGAGACATTCTTTCCACTTCATAGTCGACCTCCATTGGACGCGTCGAGCCACATCATATGCATCGGGTATCTAAGATTGCGGCACTTCGTGCAAGTTTTTTTTGAAACCGGGGTGTCCTATACCGGCTACTTCTTGGCAATGGACGACACATCATTCAAATGAGGCGGAGACTTGGCCGGATCCTTTCGTTTCAAGAATGGCGGAGTTTGAAGAAATGATGAGCCAAGAGCGTGAGCAAAATAGAGAGTGGTCGAAGAACATACCTATTTTAGATTTAGGCACCACCGATTGGTTCGGCGAATTTTAGTTTTTAACGGGCGGTTTTTTGTTTGTAATGACCATTTTTGTATGTATTGTCGTTTACCATGTAAAATCGGACCGATTCAATACATATATAGTATAAGTATGTTTTATGTTGTCATTGCCTATTTCCATCAAAATTTGAATGCTTTTGGTATTGTTAACACAAAACAGAATGCAATGCACAAAATTTGAAATTTGCCTCTGTTTCTGCATAATTCGGAAATGAACTTCCGAAATATTCATGTTTTCAGACCAATTTCAGAAGTTCATTTCTGAAACGTCCACTGAATGCAGGATAAGGTTTGTTGGGCCATTATTACTCCAATAAGTCTATAAATACAACACACTCTTCTTCATCCTCTTCACACCACAAAAATACAAATGACACAAACCTACCCCCACCTAACATTCGTCTACTTCACCACTGGCTACCTGATGCCGTTCCAATTCCGCTTCTCGCGCGACACGTCGTTTGCGGACTTGATAACGTCGCTCAACACGTTATTGCAATATCCGGAAAATTGAAAGGTTGTCAAGCTCGAGTACCGCTCGCCATCGCTTAACGACAACAGAGACGTTGAGTTCACACCTTTTGAGATCAAGAACGACGAAGATTTTGCGGTTTTGTGGACAACTTTCGACCGATTTTCTTTGAAGGGTCCGATCGAGTTGGACGCAAAACTTCAAAGATCGGGGGACGAAGTTATCAAAATGTTGACTCATCCTCACCTACTCGTGTTTAACAATATGTAACTTTAATCTTATGTAACGTGATCGATGTAATCTTCATCCGTTAAATAAATCGAATCGTTGTTGTTTGTTATTTTTCTTCTGCCCAAATCTTATTTCGGAAGTACATTTCCGAATTCTTTCAAGGGGGGTGAATTCGGAGATGCACTTCCAAATTCACCAATTTTCTGGAAAATAACTTTATTTCGGGATATACATTTCCGAAATCATTGTTTTTCATTAAAAAAAACAGGTTTTCGGAAGTGCATTTCCGAAATCACATTTTTTTAAAAAAAACACATTTTCGGAAATGCATTTCCGAAACAGGGGATATTTTGGTTAATTCACCAGAGGTGACCAATAAAATTAGGAGGTGGATAAAAAATTTCTCAAAATAAATAGAAGTGTGTGTGTGTGAGAATGAAAAATGGCAAGAGATTATAAGAGGAAAACAACTAACCGTAGAAGTGCAGTTTAGGAGTGGTGGTGGGGACTTAGAAAATTCATTGTTAGGGATATAGCTAGTTCATTTTCGAGTTTTTCTTTTCTCATCATTAAACCTTCTTATTCTTATATTGACAAAAATACTTTCAAGAGTGTGCTTTGAAATTTCTGGATTCTAAAATTGAAAACCCCTTTATGTTATGAATTTTTTTTGCCATCAATCCAGCATTGTCGATTTTAAACCCCTTAAATCTAAAAATATTGCATTAACTCATTTTGCATCAAATTTTATTCAAATTTTTATATATTTACCTATTTTGTTGGTGTACAAGATTGAAGATGAAACAAAAGAGAGAAAATAAATCTATAATTAACTTTCAAAGAAGAAAGAAAAAAAATTCAGTTACACTCTCTCTATTTTAAAAATGAATTCTAAATTGAAACTATCTTCAATATTTATACAATATGCCAAAATATAAAATACTAGCCAAATGAAACTCAAATGCTAATTAAATGCAAATGTAAAAACTGTGTGTTGAATTTGAATTACATTTTAAAATCATCTCTTAATTCACATTCAAGACTAAAATCAACAATTCGATCAAAAAAAAAGACTAAAATCAACAATACTAATTTCATCCCTCAAGTGGATAAAGTGTTCAACCTTGATAGCTTTAGTCAGAACATCTGCAAGTTGCTTCTAAGTGTTACAGTGAACAACTTATATCACTCCATTCTGAACTTGATTGCGCAGAAAATGGAATTTTGTCTCTATATGCTTGCTTCTCCTATGCAGCAATGAGTTCTTTGCAAGGCTTATATCATGTTTGTTGTCTATCATCAGCTTCACAGGCTTGCTCACCTTGATCTTCAGTTCCTGTAATAAGTTCATCACCCAAACTGCTTGACAAGCTGACAAAGCACCAACTATATATCCAGCTTCACAAGTTGACAATGCAACTACAGGTTGCTTCTTGGAGCACCATGAAATGGGACTTCCCAGATACTTGAAGAAATATCCAATAGTATTTCTTCTATCAATCTGTCTTCACACCAATTAGAGTCTAAATAGCATATCAGCTTTGAATCAGATTTAGTACCAGAAGGAAATATAACTTCATACCTCAGAGTCCCCTTAATATACCTCAATATCTTGACAACAACATGGTAATGTGGCCACTTTAGTTTGTTCATAAACTTACTCACTATTCCAAATGCATAGCAGATATCAGGTCTGGTGTTACAGAGATATCTCAATGAGCCAACCAATTGTTTAAAATTTCTATCATCTACACCATCACCCTCAACATCAGAATCCAGCTTGTGATTTGTTTCAACATGTGTGATTGCAGAGTGGAAATTTGTTAACTCAAATCTCTTTAGAAGTTCAAGTTCATACTTCACCTGATGCAAAACTATACCCTTCTCAGAGTACATAATATCCATCCCTATAAAATATACCATGTTTCCTTGATCACTCATCTCAAACGCATTCATCAGCACCTTTTTGAACTTGACTATCTCATATAAACAACTCCCTGTTAGTAATATGTCATTAACATAGAGACACACCATAATCATATTGCTTTCAGAGGTATGCAGAACATAAACCCCATACTCCATCTCATATTTTATGAATCCTTGAAGTTTGAAAAAGGACTCAATTTTCAGATTCCAAGCTCTAGGAGCTTGTTTCAGTCCATACAAGGCTCTATGCAAATTATGCACCATCCCCTCATTATTCGTTTTCACAAATCCAAGAGTTATGACACCTAAACTTCCTCTTGTAAAGGACCATTCAAAAAATCATATTTCACATCTAAATGAATCATAGGCCATTTTCTATTAGCAGTACCAATCTGATTGTTTCATGTCTAACTACAGGTGCAAACACTTCAAAGTAGTTTAAACCAGATTTTTGTAGAAATTCTCTAGCTACTATCCTTTCTTTGTGTTTGCCAATTGATCCATCCAACTTTAGTTTCAACTTGAACACCCATGTGACATTGATGGCTTTCTTGTTCTTTGGAAGCTTAGTCAACTCCCAAGTCTTGTTTCTTTATATAGCCTCAATTTATTCTTTCATGGCATTCAGCCACACTTTCTTCTTGAGAGCTTCTTTAGTGCTGACTGGTTCAGAGTCTACTAACAAGGCACACTGAATGACTTCTCCTTCAGAGTCTATATCAGTATCTTGCAACATGTCAAACTCTATAAATTTTCTTGGTAGTCTTATTCTTTGTGGCCTTTGAACTTGTTCATAATCTTCTTCAGATGCTGGAATAGTATTAGATGTTGGACTACCTTCAAAAGTTCCACCTTCAAAGGTTGGATTACCACTAGAGTCTGGATCATCATCAGAATTTGGATCAGAATCAGATTCATCTTCAAAGTCAGACTCGCCTTTAGAGTCTCCTTCAGCTTTAGAGTTACCTTCAGACTCTGACTCATCTTCTCCTTCAGAAGTTAACTCAGGTGTCAACATTATACTAGAGATGGATTAAGATTTGTTCTAAACCCTCACTTTTGCTTCTTTCACAATGACATCTTTGCTGACTTCAACTTTGTTAGTTACTTGACAATAAAGCTTATAAGCACCTATATTGTGGTACCGAATCAGAAATATTACTTTGCTTCTATCATCCAGCTTCTTTCTTGTAGCACCTATGGTCTTGCTGACTGACACTTTGCTCATCTCCAGTCCATTTCTCAAAAGGAATAGTTTCTTTCGGCTTCTTGGTTGGATACATGTTGAGTACAAATATTGCAATGGCAACAGCTTCATCCCACAAGGTGTGAGGGAGCTTCTTCTCTTTTAGCATGCTCCTTGTTATATCAAGCAAATTTTTATTTCTTCTTTCAACAAGACCATTGTGTAGAGTAGTGTATGAAATAGTAATCTCATGTTCAATTCCATTCTCCTCACAGTACTTCTTGAACTTTGTAGAGTTTTACTCACCTCCAGCATTAGTTCTAAGAACTTTCAGCTTCTGACCACTCTGTTTTTCAGCCTTCACTTTGAACTTTTAAAACTCAGCAAACACCTATTGCTTAAACTTGATGTACTACTACAAATAACTCCCTTTCACCTATTACACGAAATGGATATAATCTCGGTTACCCGGACGAGGTAACGAGGGGCGACATGAAAACTTGCAACTTTACCCCTCAGTATTTGAATAACCGAGAGGGAAAGTGGTACTGGTCATGGGTTCGATTCCCGACAACTGTATTTTTTGGATTTTCAAAACTCCGTTACTTTTTACCTCGGTTTTAACAATAATCGAGGGGTAAAGTCTTGTTTACAAAATTTTAATTTTAACCTGTTTTTTCGTTTTAATCTACAAAGCACCAATTTTTTTTTACAAATGTTAAATCTTCCTCATCATCATCACCAACAACACCAATAACAACAACAAAAACAAAATCAATAGAATCCTTAAACATTAAATTTCAACAACAAAAGCAAAATCAGTAGAATCCTTAAACATTAAATCTCAACAACAAAAACAATAACAACAATAACAAAATCCATGGAATCTTTAAACGTTTAATCTCGACAACAACTGCATATAAACAAAATCAATTGAATACTTAAACATTAAATCTCAACAACAGAAATAACAACAACAACAACAACAAAATCCATGGAATCTTGAAACATTAAATCTCAACAACAACAACAACAACAAATAAACAAAATCAATACAATCGTTAAATACTAAATTTCTACTACAACAACAATAGTATTAAACGTTTTACTTGATACAACTACAACTAACATTAAACATTTTAAACAAGGAATTACTAGATAAAAGATTACACTAAGAAACTAACCTTGAAATATTTTCCTGCTCTTGCTTTCATTATCATTGTTTTCAATATGTTAAGTTTAAATTTCAGCACTTTGTATCTAAGATGGATAGTTATGGCACCAATCGTTAGTTGGTCCAGTGGTGATTGGCGCTGGACTTGGTAGGGAGAACCACGGTTCGATCCCCCGCAACTGCGATCGGGAGGGGGCTTGACCCACTTGATGCCAGAGCTGTTCCCCCGAACCGGACTAAACCGGTGGTTATAAACCAAAAAAAAAAAAAGATGGATAGTTATGGCATTCACGTTTTAATTGGCTGGTGAGAGTTTCATGCGGATCACTAATGTTTCAAGTGGATTGATGAGTTGGTAATGTCTTGACCATTGTTATTTTATAAATGGACGGCAAAGATTAATTACTTAATTTTTTCATCAAATTGGTCATAAATAAAAAAAGTTTAAAAAATTAAAATATGCTACTTTACCCCTTGGTTTTTAGCTAACCCGAGGTAATAGGCCATAAAAAAAATAAAAAGGCGATATTGGTCATGGGTTCAATCTCCAGCAAGTGCATTAAGTCCTGTTAAAAAAATTAAAGGTGATAAAATCTAGTTGCTAGGATTCAAAGACATGTCTTCTAAATACTGTACCCCTCGATTTTTCAGCAAAACTAAGATGATAAGTCGTAAAATAAATTTTAAAAAAATTAAAAGATGTTAAAATATAATTTATGCAAATCGAAGACGTATCCTCTAAATACTTTATCCCTCGACTGCCAGCTCTACTAAGGGAATATATGAGTTTGTAAAAAAAAAAATAATAATATGACGCGTCTATAGTTTACACGTTTTTTTTTTTTTTTTGTGTCAGGTAAAAGTTTTATCATAAAATGTATTATTTGTATTAATGATGAGTTTTTTCCTTCAGTAAAGATAGTTCAAATGTTTCAGATATATTAGAATGCACTATCCCAAAGTAAGCTTTTCTTTTGGAAACCCAAAGATTACCATTACTACAATTTAATTTATATTTTAATAGTCAATATATTTTCGTATATATACATAATTATGCAAGCCAAAATAACCCAAAGATTACCATTACTACAATTTAATTTATATTTTAATAGTCAATATATTTTCGTATATATACATAATTATGCAAGCCAAAATATTCTCTTACAAGTGGTGGTCCATGGCTCCATGCTAACAACTTCCTAAAGTCACGCTTTAAAAGTAAATACCAACCACTTACCAAACAACTTTTGAGGAAAACTAGTAACAAACCCGTGCGTTTGCACGGGTTCTGGTACGGGACGCGCATTTGTTTTAGATGTATATTTTTTAATAGAAAAATGGCTGGTACCCGTTAAAAAATAATAATTGAATGTATAGAAAAGTGTCTGGTACCCGTGAAAAAATAATAATTGAATGTATAGAAAAGTGTCTGGTACCCGTGAAAAAATAATAATTGAATGTATAGGAAAAAGTCTGGTACCCGTAAAAAAATTAATTGAATGTAATGAAAAATGTCTGGTACCCGTAAAAACATTTAGATCAATAAATTTTTTTAATACAAAATATAATTTTGTTATAAAATATGTGAATAATAGAAGATAAAAAAATTAATGAAAAAATAGAAGCTAAAAAAATTATGAATGAAAAAAAATATGAGAAAAATTAAAGAGAAATCTTATGAATATAAAAAAGAAAATAATATTTGAAAATAAGAATAAAATTTATGAAGAAAGAGAAAATTGAGATAAAATATTTATGAAGAAAGAGAAAATTGAGATAAAATATTTGCCAATACGTTATAAATGCAAACCGTTTTAAGTATTAAAATAAATCTTTTAATTATTCAACTCATAAATTGTAGAAGGTAAAGTAATAAAAATATTTGAATTTAATTAATTAAAATATTTAAATAAAATTTAATTTCTTTGTCAAAAAATGTTTGAAATTATAATTATTATTTTAATAAATAAGTGTTGGTTACAACATATAAAATTCGCTACTTTAGTCAAGATATTTGAATATAGTTTAATATCCTTGCATGCCCCATTGTTAAAAAAAAAAATGCTACTTTGTATCCATGAGTCTATGATTACTCTTGCTTACAGTTCTGTCATTTTTCTTTAGTCATCATTATTATGAAATATTATATTTTCTTTTTGTCTCATATAGAATTGTCCAATCACACTTAATATTTGTACAATCTTTCTATATATTATCTTTTTTCTTTAAAGCTTAGTATTTATAATATTGTTTTAATATTATAAAAAACATATATTATTTCTTTTATTCTTACACCATTTCATTTATTTACACTAATTAATAAACATTTGTGTTAATAAAATTTCGTTGTCTTTTCTTTTTAATAAAGATCTATATACTTATAATAATTATAAATATCAAATCTATTAATATTAAATTAAAAAATATTTGGATCAATAAATTCATGTCCCGTTATTAATCAATATTTAGATCAATAACTTCATGTCCCGTTAATAATCAATATAATACGAATGTATATAAAAAAAAATTATTTAACCGAAAGAGTTTATTGAAAAAGCATATTTTAATTTATATATGGATTAAAAATAAACTGGTTCCCATTTATTAAAAAAAATTAAAATTTAGTCATTTATTTAAAAAAAACACTCGCTATTAATAATCTAATCCCTCTATCTCAAAATAATTATCTATTTAGATTAATAATAATAAATAAATAGTATTTGGTGTCATGACACTTTGGCGTCAATTGATTTTATTCCTTTAAAAAAAAATATCACTTATTAATTTAAAAATAAAATTTCATTAATACTTTGACTAACAATCATAATAAAATTGTTATTTTGTTAATTCTAACTGATACAATATAAAGAAAGAATATGAGATTAGTGTATGTCCAAAAAAATAAAAATAAAGAAGAAACACATAAAATATGCATCTCTGTCTTTATTTTTTTATATATAGATGTTTTTTTATCTTAAAATTTGGAAAAAATAATTAATTTTTATAAAGATTTGCAAATACTAAAATTTATTTGTGCTAATTTTTTATAATAATATTTTATTTTTTATATAGTTGTCTTTTCTCTCAACTATGAATTTCATATAAATAATTTATAAAAAATTATTTTAAATAATATAATGAAAATATGTTAAGTGGTAGAAAAAGTCAAATATAATATGTATTAAAAAAAGTCATATAAGAAACCGCCTATTTTTTAATTTCTTATATAATAAATATATAATATTATGTATCTACTAAAGTGTGATGCTTTTCTTAAAGTGTGGTGCTTTTTTCAAGAACTTAATATAGCATAGCTATTATTTGTTATAGTAAAAATGCTATGACTTGTCCATTCATTGTATTGTTATAAAACTTGCAAGATTAAATCAATTAAACTCATTTGTTCTTGGTACATGACTTGCACTTTTAAATAAATTAAACCCATAAAAATAGGGGTGGACAGATTTTTTTGAACACATCATATTTCTTTAATATTTTGAGACCCACAAAGTGTACTTACTCTACAAAATGTACCTACTCTGCAGTACTCAAGTGCTTTTAATATTTTAATACCGACAAAGTGCAGTACTTAAGTGCTTCATTATGATGAAATAAAGATAAATAAATAAATTTATTAGTAATGTAATACAGAAAAAAATTAGAAATGTGTGAAGTAGTTATAAAATATAATAATAAAATAATTTAATACTGAATTAATACACAATAATATATAAAATGAAAAAGTTATATTAGGAAACAAATAATTTCTTTAATAATAATATTAGTAAAAGAATAAATATTACATAAATTAAAAAAGTATGGAAACACAAAAAAGGTGAGGTGATGTTGTATTTTACTTTAATGAACAAACATGTTATAATGGATTATCAATAATATATTATATTTTGACATCTATGTAATATATGCTATTGCAGATTAATTTTATATTGTTTTAGAATATAATTTAGTGATAGCTTTGATAAGTTGGTAAAAGAATAGACATTACATAATTATGTTTTGGTAACCGTGTTGCAGGAGTATATGAATAATCATAGTTTTTCTTATATTGGTATAATATTTTTCTTATAGTCTTTTTATATTGAAAAAAATGTAGCATTCTAATAATTAAAAACTACATTTAATTCGGCAAATATCGTCCAACATAAGATTTATACAATACTAATATTATAAAGTGACAATGGTAATAAAATATTAAAGATTTTATTTTAGTTTTGTTAATTTATTTATAGAAATTCCATTATGAATAATTATTAACGAAAAGAATTAAAGAGAAATTTTGTACGTCATTTATAAATATTTATCCACATGGTAAAAAAGGAAATTTTTTAAATGATTATATTTTTAATCTATTTTATTCTTGTGAATGAACTTTAATTAAAAATGACTGATATTGTTTAAAATTTAAAAAGAAATAGTATTACCCCTACTAATTTTCTTTTTAACAGGAAGTTAAAAAAATAAATTCATAAAATTAGAGGACTAAAGTTGCATTTTACAATAAGTTTTAACTATTGCAATTTAAATAAAATTGATGAATAAATAAACCATTGAATTATATAAAGCATTATCATAAAGACCATTCAATTTATTAATGTTTCCATTTTTTTCATCTTGTTTTTATGTAGTTATAGAGAAACTATAACTTTTTCATCTTGTTTTTATGCAGTTATGCAAAAATTTATAATTAAAAATCTTAAATATAAAGAAATAATTTTTCAAATCTAAAAATAAATAAAACACATCTATAATAAGAAATAAAACAAAGATATTTTTTATTTCAGCTTCAAATAGTACAAAAATAGAGTAAAATTTTCATCTTTAAACATTATAATGGTTTCTCTCTAAAAAAAAATAAACATTGGATCTAAATAATAAATTTTCATATTTTTTTTTTGGTTTATAACCACCGGTTTAGTCCGGTTCGGGGGTCAGTTCTGGCATCAAGTGGTTCCAGCCCCCTCCCGATCGCAGTTGCGGGGGATCGAACCGTGATCCTCCTATATTTTCTATTGATCTATATAATAACTGATGATAGGTATAGTTTAAAAAAATTCAAAATTAATAATTATCTTAAATAAAAATTAAATGGTGATACAAATATCAAATTGTTTTAATATAAATATTCTGAGTTTTATCATTATGTTGAAATGAATAGCCTTAATAACAAATTTATTTGTATAATAGCATTTTTGCTCTTATATTTAATTATAATTATGTTCTTTTATTTATATTGGAATTTGGAGTTGAACATTTATTTTGGACTGATATGCTTTGATTATGTAGAAATTTGTTAGGGATAAAAGAGCATATTTGAAACTTTGTTCTGATTATTTTTACAAATAAAAAATATATGTACTTACTTAATAGTAGTGGTCTCTAATAACATGAAAAGACATAGAGATAGATATGTAATAGACATGACTTTGGCTTGCCATATCACAATACACTAAAACCTATCCTATAGTCTATTCTATAACTTTTATTTGATTGAACCAAGGCAATAATTATCTCTTTTTGGAAAATTTATTCAAAAATGAATCTCAATTTTTAAGATATGAATTACTTAAAAATGTGATATGTGTATATTGTATTAACTTTGGTAAAATTTGCTATAAATGTTCTATTATAGTACTTTTATGACTTTTATTTGATTTCATGCTAAATCAATCAATATATTACTCCCTCCATTTAATTTTATTTTAAAAAAACAATATAAAAATGATAATGTTGAATGTAGATATGTTTTAGTGTCAAACATTGTAGTGATTTATTATGATATTGTGAATATTATTAATTATTATTGTAATTATTATTTATTTTGAATATAACATCAAATAAAAGATCTATTATTAATTATTATTGTAATTATTATTTATTTTGAATATGTAACATCAAATAAAACACCTATTGTAATTATTATTTATTTTGACAGTCTTTTATAACATTAAAAGACCTATGTGATGATGAAAAGGTAAAGACATACAGATAGATGTAGTTGATGTGACTTTACCTTGCAATAAACAACACACTATACTAAGACCTATTATATAGTCTATTCTATAAATTTTCTTTGATACAACCAAGATATCCATTTTTTCTAACTTATTTCACTTTCAAAAAAAGTAAATACTGATTAGAATAAATTTAAGTAATAATGGTCTCTCTTTAATTAGATCTTTTTATAACATTTTTTTTATTTTCAACAAAATTATATATAAATATATCTATCATTAAAATTTTTACATACATTTGTAGCTTACACTTAGAAAGATTTATATTCATTTTTTTAACTTATTTCACTTTCAGAAAAATTAAATACTAATTAGAATAAATTTAAGTAATAATGGTCTGTCTTCAATAATTTTTCAATCTGAAAATTATAAATAAATAAAAATTAGAGTAAATCATGAAACAAATATAAATTAAAGAGAGTTAAATGAGACATATTAATGACACATTAGAATAATATTAATTTGATTCTAATTATATTTGAAATTTGCTTTAAGCTAAATAAAATTATTCAAAATCAAATATTAACAAACAAACTTAGCAAATATATCTGCTTCAATCCTCTTAAACATAACTAATCTATAATGCAACAACTGGAATATAAAATCAAAAAGAAAAAAAATATAAGATTAAATGTTAGGAAACAAAAAAATAAGAAGGAAGAAGACAAATAAAAATAAAAACAAAATATAAATATTCCATTTAGAGCATGAAGATGTGAAAGATTAGAGAACCTGAAAGAAATAATAAGAAAAATGAATAAAATCTTGAATAAAAAAAGTTAATTAAAATATAACCTTATAGATCTGTAACATGCACGGCAGATTCGAGATCTAAACCCTCAGAGCTAAAACACGCACATTGGATTGAAACTCTAACCCTGTAGATCTGAAACATGCACGGAAGATTCAAACTCTAACCTTGTAGATCTGAAATATGTGTGACAGATCCGAGCTCTAACATTTGCATCCTTCAACCTTTAGAGTAATTTGACACAACATAAAATAGAAAAAGTGGAAGGGTCTGCAAGAAAAAATCTATCTAAGCAACACATGCCCCAAAATACTCGAATCTGAAAAAAGATTTATGAATAACTTTCAATTTAAAGATATCGTTGTTCATCTGCACCTTTTATTGCACATACCATAAGAGATCTTGAACATTTTCTTTGTTCATCTGCACCTTTTATTGCACATACCATAAGAGATCTTGAACATTTTCTTTGCATTCAAGGAGTGCTTCTGCAAGATCTGAAACAAACACATGATAATAGTTCATAAACCAAAAATCCAAAGAGAAAGAAAAAATAGTTATTGATGTGAAACCAGAAGAGAGCAGAGAAAGTAGAAAGAGAAAGAGAAAATAGTCATTGATGTGAAACCAGAAGAGAGAAGAGAAAGTAGAAAGAGAAAGAAATGAGAAAGTGAAAAGGGAAAGAGAAAAAGAAAAGAAAAAAGACATTAAGAATATTTTTATTTTGTTTATTAAGTAGAAGAAATAGTAAACAATATGAGCAAGTGGTTAAAAAGCAAAAAATAGTTGGAAGTCTATGAAACCATCCACGTGGCAGTGTAATAGAGCAGAAGGGCAAAATAGGAATTTCAAGAACATTAAATTTTCTTATATGATAGATAAGATAACAGTAAAACTAGCCATTACAATTTGGGGACAACTTTATTACCCATCACAAAAAGTTGGATAACATACATTCAACCAATCACAGCATTCTATTTAATTTTAACATATTTAATTAATTATAAAAATAGTATCATTATTTGTTGTTTCCAAGACATTTTACATGGAAGGTAACTCTACCCAACTTTTTGAGTTGGGTAGATAAGAATTCACCTTACAATTTACACCGATGTGGCCACTTGGCCTAGCATAGACACACATTAAAAATTATGTCAATTCGATTTTTAAACTGTACACTTACAAAGTGTTTTACACTAAAACAAAAACAAAAAACAAAATTACTATATAGTTGTGTTTAATCCCCTAATTAAGAAACTACCTTATTTGTCGAGAACCAAAACAACATTTTACAACCACTCACAACACCAAATTAAATATAAATAAAAAAAGTAATCACTTTAAGACCATAGCCAAATATTTCATACATCACACATAATATCAAATGTAGCAATAGATCTATAAAAATCAATCTTCTTCGTTACTTTTTCTTGTTCAAGCCAGACGTATTAATTGTACTATTGTTTTCTAGTTCCAAATATCATAAAGTTTTACTAATAAATCTTGTATTCCCCTAAGAGAGATTAATACCATTTACCATTACCAGGTACATTGCAGTAATATGACTAGACTTAACACTACCCTGAAGCATTTCTTCCTTTTCAGAAAAGTAGTGTACTTGTCCCTGCACTCTATTGTATAAAACATAACTTCACATTTAATAATACATAATTTCATATGTAACATTAATGCATTATACACATTTCTTTCCCAATTAAATTATGATTAAATAGATAAGTTAAACTTGAAATATTTTTCCATAAATATATAATGAGTACAAAGGATGACAGAAGAGAATAACTTCAAAAAAGAAAAATGACACACTAAAGAGAATACAGAGGAAAGTGTAAAAAAGGCTCCCTCTGTAACGAAAGAGACTTTTTAACCTAACACTTATCCACAAATCTTGATTACACAATAGAGAATGTGGTTGCAAACTTGCAAAATACAAAGCAAATGGTATCAATTACTTCATCTCTTTCCATTAACACTCAATTAGCATTGCTACTCCTGAATGATCCAAGAGCTTTAGCAGCACCTGCTCTTAAGATGAATTGATGGTAGAACGCTGCAATGGCTGCTCCAACAAATGGTCCAACCCAAAATATCCACTGACCATACACAAAAGAGCAAAAAACATCAGAAAAAATTGTATGTTTGGCAGAATCCCGACTCGAACAAAATATGGAAAGGGAAACTCACATGGTCATTCCAGATCTTTTCTTGGTTGAAGATAACAGCAGAACCAAGGCTTCTAGCGGGATTAATGCCGGTTCCGGTGACCGGGATGGTTGCCAAATGAACCATGAATACAGCAAATCCAATAGGAAGTGGAGCCAAAACCTTCACATACATAGAAAAAACAATTATACCAATTGAATTAAAGTAGATACAAACATATTCCAAACACATGAATCCAAATAAGTAGAAAAATACAAATTATGTGACAAAAACTAATGGAGTTGGGACAGATGGGACATGCATGCATGTGAAAAGCCCATGATTTTATTCTTTATTTATTAGAAGAATCTAGTAAAAAGTATTTCAAGGTATAATGTATGAACCAAAAAACTGATATGGACATATCAAGAATAAAGGTTGAAACTGGAAATTCCATTTTGATTTTGCCAGCTTTGTAGGACAATGACATATAGAAGACATTAATCTCAAACTTAACACATAATTTTGTTTTCAAGGAAACAATTAGAATCCACTTTTTGCAAGATTGGATAATATGGAATTCAACCACTGCCATAAACTCATACAAGGTAATGGGGACCAGATACTCCACAAACGCATGCTTGTGGTATATGTCATTAACTACATCATTTCATTTGGAAATTATTATGGTGAATGAAAGGAAAAAAGATAGCTTTACTTTACCACCCTAGAGTGTCTAGGTGAACCAAAAGATGTAAGTAACCACTGAGAAATTAATTATGACTTTAAGATTTTGGGAAAACTTAAAATCAAAGATGTTGACTATAAGAAGCCAGGCAAAAGAGTAGGTAAAAAATCATAAACATTGAATATTACCCTATATTTTAGGCTACTATTACTTTAAAAAAACACTATTTTATTTTCTTTGCTCAGAAGCAATTTCATATCATTGTGTTGAAAAGTAATTATTTAAAAAAACAGCCAAAGTACAAAAAAGCAAGGCAGCTCAAACTTATTAATATAATGTAAATACAATCATATTATGTATGTTTTTTATGTGTATAAATCATATATGAATATGATTTGATTTTCTCATGTGTGATAAGAGATTAATTAAATTTAACACACCTAAAAACTAAGAGGGATGCATTTCAACCAAAATACTCCAAAAAGAAATACAGATCAAACTTGTTAATTCGGTTTTAAATTACGGTCGCAATTGTGGTCGCAGTGGTTTATTAATGTTTTAGCAGCGTGAATTAACCATAATTTATTCTTTATAATAAAAATGGTGAATATCAGTATCAATATCAGCCGTTCTAATGCCGTTTTGTCACATTTATTTTCGCAATTTTCAACACAACTCAGGCAACTACATCATATATTCTACACAGTTAAACCAAATTCATGTATGCATTTTAAAACAAATCCACAAAAAGGCAAAATCATAGTACAGAAAAACTAGAACCAGAAATGAATTGAAAACATACCGGAACATGAGAATCTCTAGCACTTCTCTTAGGATCAGTAGCAGAGAAAACAGTGTATACCAAAACAAAAGTCCCAACAATCTCAGCACCTAATCCAACACTAGTACTATAACCCTCATGGAGAAAATTAGCTCCACCACCATACCTATCAAAGTAAGCACTTTGAAAAGCCTTAACCAACCCAACTCCACAAATAGCCCCCAAACTCTGAGCCACCATGTACATAACTGCTCTCACCAAAGACACCTTACGAGCCAATAATAGCCCAAATGTTACTGCTGGGTTAATGTGACCCCCTACAATAATACATTCAACTCAAGTGAACATTTTTTCAAACACCCAAAAAAATGCAAAAATAGAAACCATAAAGTCTAAACATTACAATGAAGCAAAACCAAAGAGATCTGAAGAAAAACAAACCTGAAATTCCAGCAGTACAGTAAACAAGAACAAAGATCATGCCACCAAAAGCCCAAGCGATTCCAAGAATACCAACACCACCACACTCATCACCACCAGCTTTAACATCAGTTTGGATACTGTAACCAATCACGGTCAAAACAGTAACGTAGAGGAAAAGTAAAGTTGCAATGAACTCAGCAATAAGGGCCCTGTAAAAGGACCATTTTGTGAGTTCTTCAGCGTCAATGAGTGGTGCTGGAGGAGGGTCATGGTAGTCTTTGTTAGAGAAAGAGCCACGTTCAGCAACTTCAACGTCTTTTGCCATTGGGATTATTACCCTTTTGGAAGAACACAGTCAAAGAAGTATGGAAGTTGTTGGAGAAGACAGAGAAGAGAGAAAGTAAGAAAGTAAGAAACTTTGATGATGGGGAAGTGTGGAGGAGAGGGGTATATATGGACAATGGTTGAGGTCACCATATATAGAACAATTTTTTAAAAAAAAATAAAATTTCTTGCTTAAAAGTGAATTTTATCTACTTAATTAGAGATTTTTTTACAATCTAAGACGAATCAAAGCGATAAAGACTAAATCTCAGTGAATCGTGACAGTAAGATCACTCTGCCACTTACAATACTTCATCGCGTATTTAACTTTTTATTAAATATTTTAACATTTTTAATAATTTTCTTTAATTCAAGAGATTAATCTCTACTGTTGCACCTTATCAGGGTTATAGATTTTGTTATACTAAAATACATGTATTTGGGTTTGATTTTTGAAATTTGCTTTCACTTTCACCGACCCTTAACATCCACCACACATTGTCACACATAGCACCACCTCCCCACCCACACTGACTTCTTTTTCAATTTCATCATTTTGTCATTTTATTGTGACTTCGGAATCTACATGAATAAGCTAGTTACTTTGCCTTTCCATCACGGATTTAGTTTAAAGAATATTTCTACAAACTTCTACAACTTGTGGATTATTTTACCACATGAATCTTTTTATTTAGTTGTCTTTATGTGTTTGTTAACACATGTTTAAATGTTGTTTAGAATCTTATAAACTAGTTGCAATGACCTTATTTTTGACAGATATTGATCTCAAAGACTTTATTTGACTATATGTATAGTGGTGATAAAAAAAACTATATAGTGACTAATTTTTTAATAATTTAAAGGAAATTATTTAGTAACTAAGTTTTGTTGGATATCAATCCAATAGACGAAGTTATTAATTTTATAATAATTAAATGTAAAAAAATATCAAGACATTAAATACTTGTACATTTGTTATTGAGTGATAAAATCTAACATATGTGTGTGCTAAAATTAACATATGGGCGAGTAGTCATTTTAGTGGTGATGATCTCCCATTAGTGTTTATCCAGAATTAATTTTGGAAAAAAGAGCTGTGTTCCTCAAATTAACCACCATAAGTTCGTGAACCAAGTAAAAGTTCAAGACACGTAAATTACATAAATAGAACTTATATATGGAAGAAGAAAAATTTATTCCCGTAACGTAAATTGAAGAGCTTGGGGACACTATGTTTTTGGAAATATTGCCAAATCATTCCATATTATTTCATTCAGATAATTACAAAACAACACGCATGGTGACAGATTTGGATTTTATGTATCCCAATTGAATGTTGAGGGAAACCAAAAAAAAATACTGTGAGAAAATGAGTTGCCATGCATTATTTAAGTTTTTTTTTTCCTTCCACTACCATGTTCGTGCTTTTATAACAAAACAGATGATGAAATTTTCACCAAACTACCACCTTTATTTATCTAAATATTAAACTATTACTATTTTTAAAAGAGTTTAATTGATATACACTGTCAGTGTAAAAAATTTTACATCATTCTTAAATTATGAACATCCAATTATATTACTTTAAAAGAAATTAAAATAAGAGTCAAACATTTTATATTTATCAATGGTTGTGATTCACTGACAGTGTAAAAATTTTTTACACTGTCAGTGTATTTCAATTAAATTCTTTTTAAAAATTAAAATATTATTCATTTAAGTAAAAAAAAAACAATGTTAGTAGACTCAATAGAAGAAATAGTAGACCCTTCTCCACTTTACATGCACTCACCAAATGGAATGGTGAGTCTTCCTATTAAGTTTTTTTCTTATATTTTATTATAGTTAATTCATTTTATTTTATTTTATTTGTTTAAATAAATAGATTATTTCATAATAATAAATAATATATTTTTCAGTTTCATAAATAAATAAGTAAATTTTAATTTCTTTTATTTAAAGTAATATTTAATTATCTATTTTATTTAATTTATTATATTAATTTATTGGTTAAATAAATCTTTATATCACATTTAATTAATTTTTAAAAATTATTGTAAATTAAATAAATTTTATAACAATGAAATTGGCAGTTGTAATTTTTTATTATTTAAGTACAAATTATTAGTGATTGATTTGATTTTACTATAATGGGCCTGCCAATTGTATCAGTGATTCCAAGTGGCGTAACTTATACAATATTCAAGCTGAAGTTTTTCTGGGTGCGAAACAAAGTCAAGTTGAAATGAAGACAACACTGTTTTTCAGGTAAGTTATATGTCTGCGTTCACGAAGTTATTAGAGTTTGTTATTTAGTGTTTATTGAAATTCGTTAGTCTGAAATACATATCATTTTCTTCGCTTCTATTCAGGACAAAGTTTGAAATGGATGAATTTCTGAACATTACAATCCATCACAATGGTAAGTTCGTTGATGAGAAAATTAGTGTGTATGAAGGGGGTCAGGTTGCCATGTTGAGAGTAGATGCTGATAAGTGGAGCTATTTTGAGTTGTCAGGTGTTATGAACGAACTAGGTTACGAGGCCATAGAGAAGATATAATATAGGGATCCTACGAATGGTATGAATTTTTTTGTTGATGACAAAGGTGCCTTAGAGATTGCTAATCTCTACAGGATTCACCTTAGTGTTGACATCTTTATTCAACACATATTGTCGCAGCCTGATTTTGCTGAGGTACCCGGTGATGAGATACCCCTTGATGAAATACCACTTAATGAGATGGTAGATGAGATTGAAGTTGTGCTTGAGGAGATGGTGAATGAAACTGAATTGCCAGATGCCGATGTTAATGGGCAGGGGGAAAATGATGTTGGGATGAGTGATGTAAGGGAAAAGGATGCAATAGATGCTGATGATAATGGACAAAGGGTTGGTGAGGTTGATGATGTTGATAGTTCTAATAGCTCTGATGATGAAAACTTCCATTATGATAATGCAATGGAGGTAGTATTTGATGATGATTAAGATGAGTATGAAACTGAGTTGGATGAGGAAGATGGTAACCTAATTGACTATGACATTGAAGATGGTAATAAAGGGATGAAAAGCAAAAAAGGTAAAGAAAAGTGGAAAGAAAACAAAGAAGATTTTAAAGGTAGTGATAATGAAAGTGAGGATCTTGAAAGTGAGTGTGATAGCGATGATAGTAGTAGAGTTAGGAGAAGAAGTATCCAATATTCAAGCAACAAAAGGACATGTCCAATTACAAGTGGGAGTGGGAACATGGTTTACTACAAAAGGTGATTTCAAGGAAGCAATTACCTCTTATGCAGTCCAATCTGGCAGAGACTTCTTATGCAGTAGAGAGTATAATGTGAAGATGTTGAAGACTAAATGGTTGAGCAAAAGAATACAAAATTCACTTAAAATCAACCCTAAAATGAAGTTGAAGGACATAAAGGAAAAGCTTCAAAAGAAGTGGAACGTGGGGGTCAACAAGACCAAGGCCATAAGATCTAGGTTTGCAGCTCTTATACAAGGATTTATGACTACTGCCATGAGTTATTAAGATCAAACCCAAGGTCAACTGTGAAACTGAATGTCCAACCTGCTCAAGAAGGTTCTGATGATCAGAGAATACACTTCAGAAGGCTATACATATGTTTTGCAGGTTGTAGGGAAAGCTTCAAATTATGCAGACATTTCATTAGCCTTAATGGATGTTTCTTGAAAGGACTTTGTGAAGGTTAAATCCTTGGATCCATGGGTAGAGATCCCAATGATCTAATGCTACCAATAGCATTTGCAGTATTGGAGAGTGAAAATAAGGATAGTTGGACATGGTTCTTGGAGCTGCTTATTGCTAACCTTGGTGGAAGGGAATAGTGCCTACTCAAGCATCTCAACCAGTGCCTACTCAAGCATCCCAACAAACAAGTCAAGCATCTAAGCAAGTGACCCCAAAATCCAAGAAAGTGACTCGAAAATCCAAGAAGTTGTCAGTCAGAAGGCCAACTACTCCTTTCATACCACCTGGTCCAACAACTAGGTTGAATGCAGCCAAAAATGTTGTCGGCCCAACAACAAGAAGGACAACTCCTACCAAGAGATCCACACCAAGTTGGAAAATTTAGATTTATTTTAGCACTCTTAAATAATGTTTTCTTTTGTGTTTCTTTTATGTAAGACTTATTGTTTGGTTAATGTTAAGGACCTGTATTATGAACCTATGCTATGATGTACTGTTATGAACTTGTGTTATGATGTAATGTTAAGGTCTTCTGGACAAGTAATGTTTTGAACCTATGTTATGAATCTATGATTGCATTTAATGTTTTAAACATATTAATTCTGAATTTTGAACATTATGATTATTGTTGGTAAGGTATTTTGAAACCAACTGATACATCTTGATCCTTGAACACATGACATAACTCAAATGCAAACATAGTGAAATTGAAACTCATTATTGAAACACATAATTCATCCTTTAATTGAAATGGAAACTGATACATTTGTTACAAACTGTTTCAAGAATATTTCAAAATGCTACATCTGACTCAAACTATGTTAAACTGGTAAACCTGTTACAACATCCTAAAAACAACAACTAAATCAAAACAAAACAGTCTCTTCCAATTTTTTTCCAGATTCACGATCTTCTTCAATTGATTTTGTAATTCTCTAATCTTCTTCTTTAAACACTCCACCTCCATTTTTGCAGCATCAAGATCATGTTAAAGCTTCTCCAACCTACTCTTTTGATTCCTCATAAATTGATCTTTTCATCCTCAACATCATCATAGAACCATTGAAAGTATCCACATGCGGCTTGTGTTGCACCATGTGATATTCACATTGCATCCTAGTCAGAACAAAAACAACCCTAGAATTAGATTAAATTTGTTTTTACCTTATAATTACGATAATCCCAGAATTGTCTCCCATAATTCGTGATAGTTGAAGCTCTTCGAAGGGTAGCCATGTCTCCACAACCACATTTAGGTTTCCATCGCAAAATCCCGTCCATTTGACCACCGTTCTTCAAATTGGGATCGTATGTACATTCTCCAGAACTCGTTGAGGACGATGACTTTATTTTCCATGATCAATTTCACCCTTGATTGACCTCTGACCAGTGATTAAACTCTAAAACCCTAATATTTGGGGATTTTGGGGACGAACATGAAGCTATGAATCTGGGAGGAAATGAAACAAAGGAGATGAGCATATAAACAATTCCACATCACCTTTCATGTAGGAAAATCTAACGTCTGTTACACCCTATTTAACATAAAGGATCAACGCGTACCTTTTTAAACAATTAAAAGATCACTTTGAAACTTTTTAAACTTAAGGGACCACATCATTAAAGAACATAAAGTGGAAATGAAGAAAGAGAGAGAAAAAGAAATAAAGAGGATGATGATCCAATCTTGAGGCAAAATAGGTGGACACCAAATAAAGGAAAGTAGTTTTTCAAAATCAAAACTTGTTTGTTTTTTTGTATTAAGCTATAGTACACAATACTACTATGTAATAGTGTTGTCTAAATTTGTGTCAAAGTAGCATTTTTGGTTAAAAAAACATTCAAATTGTGTTGAGTAAAAAAGAAAAAACCAACTAATATCAATTCGGATTCTTAAATTGTGTTGTGATTGTGGACAACTTGAGGCTCGTTTACAAAATATTTCTTCCACCTAATAATAAGTTAAGAGAGAGAATAAAACTTTTATAAAATAATTTTTTTTTTAAGAATTGAGGCATTCACAGTTAATTTAAATAGAAAGTGAATGGTATTGACAATATTGAAAATTAAAAAAAAAATTGTATAAGAAAAATTCAGTTATTCTGAGAAAAAATCACATATTTATCTCAGAAATTACATGTTAATTACATATTTGTTTAATTCTAAGTGACCCTAGTGACTTCATAAATCAAATGTTTTTAATAATCATAAAGGCTAAATCCACTTACCCACCACAATTATTTGCATTAGAATGGACGGTTTCATCTGATAACTGCACTCGCTCTTGTTTGTACTAGTACTTAATAAAGTTTGTATTTGCATGATGTCTGTCCAATCACTAAACTCACCAATTATAATTTTATATTTTAAATTATATAAAATGAAAATTAAGTAGCTAGTGAAAAAATTAAGGCTCATGCTAACATGTGCCCTAAGGGCGCGTGTTAAGGACACTATAATTAAAAAAATTTAAATGTAATTAAATGCAACAAAGTCATATTTAAAGTTTCGATTCATTGAATGCACGCGTTACAATAAAAAAATTCTATAAATATCTCATTAACTTGTGCCCTTGGGGCACATGTTAGCTTTTCCCAAAAATTAATACTAGTAATAATAATACAAATAAATTACAATAGTGCCGAGGAGTATAAAGAGTGGTCAATTTTGTGAGTGCTCCCTTTGAAACAGTGGTCAGTTAACTGTTCCGAGTGCAGAAACGTGGCTCAGGCTAGGGTGAGAGGCCTGTTTAGGTCTCTCACCGTGAGAGACATCATTTTTTTTTTTTTTTTGGTTTCAAATGCTTTTCTGCCATTGGATTGAATTAAAGTACCCTTGGATTGAATTGGAGCCATGGTTGCTATGGTGTACCAATCACACACAATAAAATTCCTTTAATGCTTGTGTAAGTGTGGCGCTGTTTCCAATGCAGAATGGTACAGAAAAAGCTGAAAATTCTGCAGCCAATGATTATGCATTAATTGAGTGCTGAAAAAATTGAAAAAATAAAAGAAAAATCGGAAGGGAGCAAAATTGAGAAATGCAGCAAATTAAGAATGCATAGATCTTTGATTTTCATATTTGCTACCTGCACCAACTCATTATATTCTAATTTTGCAACATGCACCCCCTCTCATTAACATATAAACATTACTAAAATTAAAATTAATAATAGAAAAACTGCATATTTATTTATTTAAATTAAAAACTGCATATTTATTTATTTAAATTAAAAACTTGATATTCATTTAAATTAAAAAAATCAATAACATTTTTTTAAAATACATTAACATATTTTTTATTTAAATACGTTAACATATTTTTTGTAAAATTTGATTTTTTTTTAATTTAAAATATAATTATGTTAATCTTATAAAAACTCACGTTAATTTTAATTTTTTTAAATTTAAAAAATATTATTTTTTATTTAAAAACTGGATGTTTATTTAAATTAAAAAAAATAAAATTTAACTTAATAAATCTAACGCTAAATTTATTTAGTAAAATTTGATTTTTTTTTAATTTAAAAAATGAATTATATTAATCTTATAAAATCTCACGTTAATTTTATTTTTTTTAAAATTTAAAAAAATATTGTTTTTTATTTAAAAACTTGATGTTTACTTAAATTAAAAAAAAAATTAACTTACAAAATCTGACGCTAAATGTATTTTATAAAATTTGATTTTTTTTAATTTAAAAAATAAATTATGTCTAAATTTAGAAATCTCACGTTAATTTAAATTAAAAGTTATGGTATTTAAAAACAATTATTTTGACGTTTAAATAAATTATATTGACCTATAAAAATTATCAAAGTAAAATTAACATTCTTAAAATTTAAATTATTTATAAAAATTATGTATAAGTAAATAAATTGTTAAAAGAAAAAGTTGGAAAAAAAAAGCATCATAATATTGTTGACCAGAATACAAAACAGCTAAAACTAAAAATAAAATGAACAAAAGGTCTGGGAGGGGATCGAACCCCAGACCTTGGAGAAGAGAGAAGACTAAGGGCAAGAGCTGAGCCACTAGGGCAAACAATGTATTCATTTATTTACATGCCTTCCACTTATAATATATAAACAAGGCTTCGTTTTTTATATGCAGCCAAGAGTGGCACCAACACCCCCAGTGATTCCTAATAAATAGAACTTGACTTGTTGACCCACCAATAATATTAAGACAAGTATCATGTTGGTCATATAAAAAATACAAATTGTAAGCAAGTAGATGATATTTATAGATTAAAACTTGTATTAAAATAAAAAATAAACATATATTTTCAAATTAATAGATATATTTATTTTTTAAATAAATCCAACTTAATATCATGAAATTTTTTGAAATATGAAAAATTAAAATTAACTATACACATAAAACAAATTTTAGATATATTAATAGATAAAATAGACAAATAAACTACATTACAAGTATTCTTTTAAAACCTGAAATATTCAATATGAGTGCTTATGTTTTACAAGTATTTCAGCACCCAACATAACATACAGTTTACAAAAAAAACTGAGTATTCCGCAGCAATTCATTCACGACGGATCCTTTCAATGTCCTCCTGCGGTATCACCCCTGCGCTCAACATAAACCATGATTTGTTCAACAGGTGGGTAACGGATGGCAAAGCGAAGTTTGTCACCAACCTGCACTTCAGCATGCCTTATATAGTCAAACCAAGCCCCACACAAATAACACTCCTTCTTCTTCGAACTCTTCTTAATCTCACAGTCATAGGGTTCATTATTGTCACAGTCATAGAGCTCAATATTTGAAAAGTTTCGCAGCTGGCAGCTGTCGATGACGTTGGCTGGAAGTTGCTGCAAATTAAGTAGAAATCATTATCAGCTTCAATACAATTCAAACACAATTGAAATTATACAACAGATCAAATTTTTTCATTTCCTACCATAACATTACTCCGCGTCCTCTTCGCATCAACTACTTCTCGCGACCACATCTCTTCGTCCTGATCCACAATTATAGGGCTATACACCCTGACACTGAAACAAAATCACAATTAACATGAAGCCCGGACTCGGACACGGGACATATCATCGGACACGAGGACTCCGCTAATACAGAAAACATAGGACACGGACACGGCAAGAACATATTTTATATATTAATATAACAATGCAATGTACGTGTCATACGCGTGTCGTGCGAGTATCCATGTCCGACGCGGCGACACGCCTTCTGAATGGCGTGTCGGCGCTTCATACGAACACAATGTATAAAAAGGTCAAACAAATGCTTATGCAGTTACTTCAACACAATTCCAGTACACATTTGATTTACCTCTCGCTATCCGATGATATAGTTGTGTATTCATGCTCATCTCTTTGAATGTCGTGGAGGTCCGAAGACTCCATGTTGTTACCCTTATGTTTGTGGCTGCAACCAACACCACCTTCAGCACATCCTTCTCTTTTAAGATTCCCTTTCTCTACCTCACCACTTCTCTCACATTTCCTTTTTCCTTTCTCCATGGTGCCTTTTTCCTTCCTAATGTTGGAAGTATCCTTATGCAGACTATGTTTCCTGGTAGTGAGTTCATCATATCAGGGTCCAATAAAACACTTAATGGTTACAATCATACCTGCATCCTACTCAACAAGAAATGGCAAGGAGAAATTGGTTTTCATGTTATTAAAAATCATAAGTTAAGTACCTTTGGGATGCAGATGATGGCATCTCTCCTTGACCGTCTTTACCTTTAACTTTGCTTTCTTTCTTGTTCCTGGCGACCTCCTCCAACATTTGCTTCAAAACAAAGCTCCTTGTGCGTTTCCCAGGTATTTTCCTTTCCTGGGAATCATCCTCATCGCAGCTTCCTTCTTTCACCCTGCATTTTAACAAACAACCACTTCAATATCCCGTATCACTTTTTACACGGATATTACTGTCTTCTTCAAATACAGTATGATTATCAGGTTGCATTATAGACATTATACAAACACATTACATGAAAACCCGATATTGGAGAAGCAGAAGAACAGTTTAAGATCAAGGAATTAAACAAATTTTTGGAACAAACCTTCCCCATTCAGCCATGGTCGTGTGTGTCCGTGAATCTCGCGCAATGTCGTTGGCAGTAGCAGTATCGATTGAAGATGGAAATAAACCCTAATTTCACCCTTACTTTTTATGCAACTGATGATTAACCTCTGTTTTTATTTTTTTAATTTTCAATGTTTTGATGTTCCAAAACACACAAACAGGAAAAATAGTTTTTCATTAATGGCAAAGTGGATTTATTATCTAAATTATTATCTTATGAATTTTTAATTAATTTTTTTCACAAAGTTATTTTCTTATTATTTTCTTGTTGCAGCACATAATTATTAATTTTTAAGTATTTTCTAAATTATTTTCTTATTTTCTAAATTATCAACTGATGATGTCGAACCATGTGTGGAACATGTCAGGGATTCAACTGATGATGTCGAACTATGTGTGGAACATGTCAGGGATTCAACTGATGATGTCGAACCATGTGTGGAACATGTCAGGGATTCAACTGATGATGTCTAACTATGTGTGGAACATGTCAGGGATTCAACTGATGATGTCGAACTATGTGTGGAACATGTCAGGGATTCAAATGATGATGTCGAACCATGCGTGGAACATGTCAGGGATTCAACTGATGATGTCTAACTATGTGTGAGCCATGTCAGGGATTCAAATGATGATGTCGAACCATGTGTGGAACATGTCAGGGATTCAACTGATGATGTCGAACCATGTGTGGAACATGTCAGGGATTCAACTGATGATGTCGAACCATGTGTGATCCATGTCAGGGATTCAACTGATGATGTCGAACCATGTGTGGAACATGTCAGGGATTCAACTGATGATGTCTAACTATGTGTGGAACATGTCAGGGATTCAACTGATGATGTCGAACTATGTGTGGAACATGTCAGGGATTCAACTGATGATGTCGAACCATGTGTGGAACATGTCAGGGATTCAACTGATGATGTCGAACTATGTGTGGAACATGTCAGGGATTCAACTGATGATGTCGAACCATGTGTGGAACATGTCAGGGATTCAACTGATGATGTCTAACTATGTGTGGAACATGTCAGGGATTCAACTGATGATGTCGAACTATGTGTGGAACATGTCAGGGATTCAACTGATGATGTCGAACCATGTGTGATCCATGTCAGGGATTCAACTGATGATGTCGAACTATGTGTGGAACATGTCAGGGATTCAACTGATGATGTCGAACCATGTGTGGAACATGTCAGGGATTCAACTGATGATGTCGAACTATGTGTGGAACATGTCAGGGATTCAACTGATGATGTCGAACCATGTGTGGAACATGTCAGGGATTCAACTGATGATGTCTAACTATGTGTGGAACATGTCAGGGATTCAACTGATGATGTCGAACTATGTGTGGAACATGTCAGGGATTCAACTGATGATGTCGAACCATGTGTGATCCATGTCAGGGATTCAACTGATGATGTCGAACTATGTGTGGAACATGTCAGGGATTCAACTGATGATGTCTAACTATGTGTGATCCATGTCAGGGATTCAACTGATGATGTCTAACTATGTGTGGAACATGTCAGGGATTCAACTGATGATGTCGAACTATGTGTGGAACATGTCAGGGATTCAACTGATGATGTCGAACCATGTGTGATCCATGTCAGGGATTCAACTGATGATGTCGAACCATGTGTGGAACATGTCAGGGATTCAACTGATGATGTCTAACTATGTGTGATCCATGTCAGGGATTCAAATGATGATGTCGAACCATGCGTGGAACATGTCAGGGATTCAACTGTTGATGTCTTACTTTGTGTGGTCCATGTCAGGGATTCAACTGATGATGTCGAACCATGTGTGATCCATGTCAGGGATTCAACTGATGATGTCGAACCATGTGTGGAACATGTCAGGGATTCAACTGATGATGTCGAACCATGTGTGGAACATGTCAGGGATTCAACTGATGATGTCGAACTATGTGTGGAACATGTCAGGGATTCAAATGATGATGTCGAACCATGCGTGGAACATGTCAGGGATTCAACTGATGATGTCTAACTATGTGTGATCCATGTCAGGGATTCAAATGATGATGTCGAACCATGTGTGGAACATGTCAGGGATTCAACTGATGATGTCGAACCATGTGTGGAACATGTCAGGGATTCAACTGATGATGTCGAACCATGTGTGATCCATGTCAGGGATTCAACTGATGATGTCGAACCATGTGTGGAACATGTCAGGGATTCAACTGATGATGTCTAACTATGTGTGGAACATGTCAGGGATTCAACTGATGATGTCGAACTATGTGTGGAACATGTCAGGGATTCAACTGATGATGTCGAACCATGTGTGGAACATGTCAGGGATTCAACTGATGATGTCGAACTATGTGTGGAACATGTCAGGGATTCAACTGATGATGTCGAACCATGTGTGGAACATGTCAGGGATTCAACTGATGATGTCTAAGTATGTGTGGAACATGTCAGGGATTCAACTGATGATGTCGAACTATGTGTGGAACATGTCAGGGATTCAACTGATGATGTCGAACCATGTGTGATCCATGTCAGGGATTCAACTGATGATGTCGAACTATGTGTGGAACATGTCAGGGATTCAACTGATGATGTCGAACCATGTGTGGAACATGTCAGGGATTCAACTGATGATGTCGAACTATGTGTGGAACATGTCAGGGATTCAACTGATGATGTCGAACCATGTGTGGAACATGTCAGGGATTCAACTGATGATGTCTAACTATGTGTGGAACATGTCAGGGATTCAACTGATGATGTCGAACTATGTGTGGAACATGTCAGGGATTCAACTGATGATGTCGAACCATGTGTGATCCATGTCAGGGATTCAACTGATGATGTCGAACTATGTGTGGAACATGTCAGGGATTCAACTGATGATGTCTAACTATGTGTGATCCATGTCAGGGATTCAACTGATGATGTCTAACTATGTGTGGAACATGTCAGGGATTCAACTGATGATGTCGAACTATGTGTGGAACATGTCAGGGATTCAACTGATGATGTCGAACCATGTGTGATCCATGTCAGGGATTCAACTGATGATGTCGAACCATGTGTGGAACATGTCAGGGATTCAACTGATGATGTCGAACCATGTGTGGAACGTGTCAGGGATTCAACTGATGATGTCGAACCATGTGTGGAACGTGTCAGGGATTCAACTGATGATGTCGACCCATGTGTGGAACATGTCAGGGATTCAACTGATGATGTCGAACCATGTGTGATCCATGTCAGGGATTCAACTGATGATGTCGAACTATGTGTGGAACATGTCAGGGATTCAACTGATGATGTCGAACCATGTGTGGAACATGTCAGGGATTCAACTGATGATGTCGAACTATGTGTGGAACATGTCAGGGATTCAACTGATGATGTCGAACCATGTGTGGAACATGTCAGGGATTCAACTGATGATGTCTAACTATGTGTGGAACATGTCAGGGATTCAACTGATGATGTCGAACTATGTGTGGAACATGTCAGGGATTCAACTGATGATGTCGAACCATGTGTGATCCATGTCAGGGATTCAACTGATGATGTCGAACTATGTGTGGAACATGTCAGGGATTCAACTGATGATGTCTAACTATGTGTGATCCATGTCAGGGATTCAACTGATGATGTCTAACTATGTGTGGAACATGTCAGGGATTCAACTGATGATGTCGAACTATGTGTGGAACATGTCAGGGATTCAACTGATGATGTCGAACCATGTGTGATCCATGTCAGGGATTCAACTGATGATGTCGAACCATGTGTGGAACATGTCAGGGATTCAACTGATGATGTCTAACTATGTGTGATCCATGTCAGGGATTCAAATGATGATGTCGAACCATGCGTGGAACATGTCAGGGATTCAACTGATGATGTCGAACCATGTGTGATCCATGTCAGGGATTCAACTGATGATGTCGAACCATGTGTGATCCATGTCAGGGATTCAACTGATGATGTCTAACTATGTGTGGAACATGTCAGGGATTCAACTGATGATGTCGAACTATGTGTGGAACATGTCAGGGATTCAACTGATGATGTCGAACCATGTGTGATCCATGTCAGGGATTCAACTGATGATGTCGAACCATGTGTGGAACATGTCAGGGATTCAACTGATGATGTCGAACCATGTGTGGAACATGTCAAGGATTTAACTGATGATGTCTAACTATGTGTGGAACATGTCAGGGATTCAACTGATGAACCATGTGTAGTACCTTTCATTTGATCCCTATATGTGTATGGGATATTTGATTATGGATGGAGTGGTGTGCACCTCATTATATATATATATATATATATATATATATATATATATATATATATATATATATATATATATATATATATAAAATGTATCATTAGTTTCAACCTTATGGTATGTATGTGATTACAATATTAATATCTCATGTGCAAGTAGCATATCAAACAGGTCTTAATATTATATTAAGATATCAACTGATTTACTTTATGCAATTGTGATAGCTTAGGTCAATTCCACATTAAATGGTAATTAAGTGATTTGATGGAATAGGTATCGAGATTAGTCTCTACATCATTACTCTACGTTTCTCCTTATTTTCTTTATATTAGCAACATCAACAACAAGCAAGTTCTATAAAAAAAAAACAACAAGCAAGAGAGCACTCATTATCAATGGAACCAACAAGATGCAACGACTTTGTGTTGATCCCTGGCCATTCAAAAGACAACGGAATGCAAGTTTTCCTTCTTAATAATATTTATTAGTATGTCTTTATGTGTTACATTTTTATATGTTCATGTACATAAGTAATAAAGGTTGTGGTGTTTATGTAGGGATGGTGACAAAAACTCCTCAAAGATGGGCGAGAGGATTTGTTCATCAACCATTCCAAGGGTTGGACAAGATGTAGATCACGACTCATTTAAACCTGATGTAAGCTCCAAAGAAGTCACGTTAGCTGATGTGTTGGATGCCGTGGAGGTAAACATTTTTGAAACCAACATGCTTTTAAAATATAAGTATATAACTATATAAGAGTTGTAATATTCATACAACTCTGTAATGTGGAAATGCACTACTGGTGCTGAGTAATAAAATCCATTGCTTATAAAAAAAGAGATATAAGAGTTGTGTTGAAACGTTTTATGTTGAACTTTTGTGTTATATAACTACTGATATGGTTCAACCATTGTGTATGATGCAGAAACTAAGTTTCAGGATAGATATTCTGGAGATTTCTCACAACGACATGATGACCAAACTTGTGTTCAATCAAAAAGAGATACTAAAAAAAGTAGGTGGGGAAATGCGTAGCCCAAGGTTCAAAGACAAAGTTGTCCATGCTAGCTCTGGATATTCCCCTGATGCAGAAGATGATGGAAATGATCGGGGCAAAGAAAAGATGATGGACAGAGGGATGGAGAAGCTGAAGAACTTTGGTACAATAAACATATCTGACTACGACTCCGAGGAAAGAATGAATGCTAAAAACAGAACAGTCTCCCATAACAACTACGTACGTACCGATACTGTTTGCAAACGGCAAAACACAAGCTATGGGAAACTTCCATACATTGATGCCGATTCAAACAGGGGTGGGAAAGAAGTTGCAGACAACACCAACAAGCCATTCAGTAGTGATTATAGCCGAAGGTTTAATGCAAAGGTGACATGCCTTCCACTCATATATTTGCATGGTTTTACGTTAATGTTGTTTAAACTTTAAACACTTGATTTACCATGTTATTCAAATTATTTGTTCTAATATTTATTTCAATAAACAAGGAGCTGATGACGACATCAACAACTCCCAAGGGTCGAAAGCTCTCATTCACACCATCACCAGGAGAGGGGTCGAGGCCTACAGGTAATGCTATTGGCAACTTGCAGAGAAAAGCTGCAACCACTCCCAGATCACTCGGTGTCAAACGACAATCTCCGGGCGGTAGAGCTAAAAAAGTTGTTGCTATTGGGAGGACTAATGCATTCAGAAACAGTACTGGTTTAATGGTCCCGAAGGTAATCAAAATTCATTAAGCAGTACTTATGAAAGAACAATGTTTATGTCGATTGTGTATGATATTCTTAACAAGTCCTATATTAAGCAGCATTTCAGATGCGCGGTTAAGACCTCCCCTGATATGAAACTGGATCAAACGGAAATCAGGGTGTGTGCGTATGTCTTCCAAGAAGACTTTGACTCATCGTACGTGGACATGAATTTTATTACCTTATTATGAAATCTCTTTAACAATGACTAACAACCGTTGTTGTATTTCAGTGATACAATATTCAGGGTTGGTAGGACAGCGTACACCAGAGCTGATTTTGAGTGTATGTGTCCAGGAATGTTGGTTTCAAGTGAGGTACATTTCTAACCTATACACATACCCATCATTTTACGTATTATGTTTGTTGGCTAACTAGTTACTGGTGTAAATGAATTCCAACCTTGGAACAGATTATACTGATGATGGCGTTGAAGGTGATGTGGTCACAACACCAAAACGTATGCAAAAATTTATGGTGCCTGCCTCCGTCGTTCGCGGTAATTACCATAAACTCCAAATTATTCATGATGCTTATTTTACATGAGTCTTTACTAATAAGTGATAATCACATGCTAATGTATTAAACTATCTGTTGGTTGTAGGAAGATGTTGTTAAAAATAATGGTCATGAGGAATTACACATGTTTTACAAAGATGACTGGGCTGTTCGTTTTGATCACCTGAGATTGGTAGAATGTTTCATTTAATTGTCTCTAATCGTTAGATGTTGTATGCACTGCCTCCTTTTTTACATAAGCCAATTAACGGATTTGTTCAAAAATTTGATATACGTTATAGATTTATGTCCCAGTAGAAGACCAGCGTGGACACTGGTACCTCATGGTCATTTCATTAGATGATCGCAAGATCTATCATTTGGACTCGCACCTGACCGAGGACGTGGTCGCAGAAAGAAGGTCCACCATCAGAAACATCGTGAGTATAAGTGAATTTTATAATCACATGTTTGAGAAAAGAAGCTATAATAAGCTATATCTTCTTAATTTATCAGGGAGCTGCGCTAAATAAGCTGGTGGAAACGGTGTATGAAAGTTCATTCTCACTCCACGTGATGACGGACTTTGAATACTGGGATATTGTGGAGGCAAGGGGGATCCCAAACTGTGGAACCAGGTATCAAATTTCTTCCAATCGACAATCACTTTCCATATACAATTGGTCAAACTGAACCCGTTGTGTTGTATTGGCAGCGACAGCTCTGCACTATGGGTGGTAGAGTGGATGAACATGCAGAACAACTTCACAAGCAACACTCTTGGTGTGGTATGATTATATGGCAATTCTGATGTGTTGTGTTTACAATAAATTATCACCATTTAACCCCGAAAATAATCTTTGTTAACTATTTCACATTTCACTTCCAGATGAATGAGATTGTCACAAGGATGGCCGTAACTATGCGTTTGCTTATGGGAAACCATAACGACTGCAACAACGAGCTCATTCGGAAGTCGAAGGAATACTGGAAAGTTATGACAACCGCGACTTAGACAATGGGAATGTGCGGTGGCCATTTGTTTGGATATTTGGATGGCTGCGTGGACCATGTTTTGTTGATTGAAACTACTACTATGATTGTCTGTAATATATTTTTAGGATAATTTGCTTGCTGCTTTATGCAGTTTTGTGTAATTTGGACCGCCCTTTGCTGCTTTCTGTTACTTACATTGTTATGTGCTAGTTGTTGTGTCCTTGGGTGTGGATATATTGATGATGGCAAATAACAACAACGCATTATGTGAAGTAATTGGCAGTGGATTGAACTGTAGGCTGCAGCGAATGCTGTTGAAGGAGCGGTTTGAATGGTTGCACCTAAGGCTTCTGTGCTTGCACCAAAGCATTTGATTAGAGGAAAGTGATGATATAATAGTAGCTGCCACTGAAACTATGTTGATGCACCTGATATTGGAAAATAGAAATGTAACATGAAGAATATTTAAATTATGTTGATGCACCTTTAATTGTTATGTTCCATTGAATTGAAAAATTATGCTATTTATTTTTGCATTTTCATATTGCACCAAAGGTACCAAAGTTTTGAAATAGTACAGGTAAGCAATCCTATTTATTTGTACTGCTTTAGAAATTTTGGTGCTGTTCTATTTTAATTTAATTTGGCTGGTTTCATAATCAAAATTGTGCATTGTATTTTTATCACAAATAATACAGTATGAATTTACTCTATCTAAGTAATATTTAGAACATTGTTGATTAATTTATGAAATATATTATGTTGAATTAGGGAAATTACAATACAACAATAGATGAATTTCAATGTGCTTTAGGATAAAATTACAGCAATTCACTTCTTCAGTTACATCAACTTCCAGCCTTGGATATATTAAAACTAACAAGACACAATGTCTGTTACAATAAGCATACCAAATGCCTATTACAAAACAAATCCCACATTTGCAACACAGCACCCAAAATTACAAAATCAGTATAACTGCCAATTATATTATCCAATACAATAAACTACGAATACCACCTCTTACTTCACCACATTCCCATTCTTAACCCATTCTTAACAGAAACAGACACCTTCCTTGCCAAACAAGCAGCATAACATCATTTTGGCATTGCTTCATCACTTCACTGAATTTCAAACTGAAAATCCATAGTCATTACTTAACCTTACAGATGCTGATTGTAAAGAACTATCTGCAGGAGGCTCTCCATCTGCTCCAAGAGTAGGGCAGCATCTTCTGTTGTGACCAGCTGCACCGCATATCCCACACGTCTGTGTCCGCCTGGGTCTCTCTGATGTACCAACAGTACCTGGTCCACAACCCTTGCTTCTTGAACATGAAGGGTTAAGTATATTCACCAACTCCTCTTCAACATGTATGTTATCTGGAACATCTTCATTGTTGTACTTCGATTTAAGCCTACAAAGTTCATTAGTCAGATATTCTAAATATTTTTTGTAATCATCAACATCCATATATGACAAGTCAGCGACCTCCTTACTAAGATTCACCAAAGTAGCGTGTCTAGCAACCAAATGTGAATCCCAGTAGTGGGAACCATCTTCATAACTTCCACTAATAGACTCCTTCGCATATAATGACCAACGATTCAGCACAAGATTCTCAGGAAATTCTACAATATTAAGATAAACCATCACAGCAACAATGTGCTCACAAGGAATCCCAATGGATTCCATTCTAAGACACGAGCATCTGAAATCGTTATTCGATGGACAGTGGGAAACACGCCATCCATGCCCTTCGTCTCTGTATTTTGTCACCGCATAAATGGTAACTGATGCCATATCTTGAATATCTAATACAGATGTTAAGGTTACCTTTTTCATAACAGATCGTACCATTTCAAATATCTCTTTTGTCCAGTGCTTTGATGCTGACCTCTCAAGCGCCCTAAGATTGGTATGCAACACTGCCTGTCCATATTGGGATTCAAAATCAGCTTGAACCTCTCTAAATCGAAAATATGCCACACACCTATGGAACTGCTTAACAAAATCAGTCATATTCATCCTCGAGTGTACAAACTGTCCCATATGACTATGAAATGCTTCGCACCGCGATGTCGTTCTTATTCCTGCAAAGAAATTTCCCCTAATATGAGCTGTTGCCCACATCTTCCTTTTCTGGTACAATTCATTGATCCAATTATTATCTTCTAACCCAAACCTATCTAACATTTCATTCCACAGACTCTCAAATTTCCAAACATCGTGATCACCAAGCATTAATTTTTTGAAAACAGGGATGAAATTGGGATTGCTAATGTTGGAAATTGCATTTCGTAGGAGATGCCATGCACATAACCTGTGGTAACTGTTGGGAAAGACTTTCCTGATTGCATTTCTCATAGCAACATCACCGTCCGTTATTACAGATAAAGGTGTCTTACCTTTCATTGCAACCAAAAACTGCTCCAGCAACCATACATATGTCCCTTCAACCTCATTTGAAACTATGGCAGTAGCAAATATAATCGTCTGGTTATGGTGATTAACACCAGAAAAAACAACAAATGGGCACCTGTACTTATTTTTCTTGTAGGTAGCATCAAAAGCAAGCACATCACCAAACAGTTCATAATTCTTTTGACTCTCACCGTCGCTCCAAAATAGGTTTTGCAACGTTCCATCCGCACCCACCGTGTGTGCAACAAGCATCAATGGATCTATTACACGAAGATCAATAAGATACCTGACAGCACCTTTAGCATCAGAAGACATCTCTTTCCTTTGTCTTGCAATTTGATTATGTACATCCTTCTTCAAAAATCCTACCTTATCATACCCCCCGGCAGCATTAGCGAATGAACCAATCATTTGAGTTACTTTGATTCCGGCATTCCCAAAATTCTTAATTTGCATCTTATCTGACTTACTAAGCTTCCTATTACCTGCCAACAGCCTGCAGTGCTTCTCCTTTAACATTGCATGATTGTGCTCAAAGGTAAAAACTGTGACATACCAACGGTGTGAAATTATATCAATATGAACCCGAAATTTTGCTTCACATCCACACCGGGTTTCGTGCCTCGGACCACGTTTGCGATTATCTACTTTGTTTTGCCTAAATCCTGCAAGGTTACAAAGAAATGTTTGTTGAGTAACATCTCCACTCTTTTTTTTAATAACTTGACCTGTACGGACTGCAAAACCGTTCATCTTTGCAAACCAACAGTACCATGTGTAAGCTATTTCCAGACTTCCAAATTGCAGCTTCGAAACATCATCACATTGCAAGTTAAACATGTCCATATTTGCAATGTCGTCAAACTCGTCAACAACAAATGATTCGTCTGGAAGTTGATCTGAAGATATCGATTCATTCAATCTGTCCGAACCCCATTCCGATCCTTCCCCAGAAATTCCACCGCCGTTTGAATCTGTATTCCAATATTCGTGTCCACTAACATAACCGGAACCTATCTCGTCATCATAATCATCACCATCTAATTCGCCATCATCATCTCCATCTTCATCATCGTATTCACATCCGTAAAATTCATTATCTTCTTCCGCATCTTCATCATAGTATTCAACTTCTTCAAACTCAGAATCTTCATCAACAACTCTGTTGTCATATTCAACATTATCCAAGCATCCATCACTAACAAAATCCAGTTCACCGTCATCGTTAACACGACCATTCTCATGAAAAATCCCATCGTGTGCTTCCTAAAAAAATATAAATAACTAAATAGTAAATCAACCATCAATTAGGGTTACAACCACAAGATAAGATTGTTTGAAAATTGACTTACAGAGTTAACTTGCATTACTCCATGGCCAATAACGTCACCACCATCCATCTTTAACTCAATATCTGTTACTTTTACTAAGCACAAAAACTTGCTTCAGACACAAATCGTTAATGGAAGAGGATCGAAAATGGAAGAAATGAAGAAGAAATCAGAAGGGAGCGCAAAAGAAGAAATCAGAAGGGAGCGCAAAAAGAAGAAATCAGAAGGGAGCACAAAAGAAAATGAAGAAGAAAATGGTTTCAGAAAAATAAAACGCAGAAGAGTAATGGCTGCAGAAAAAGAAATGAAGAAGGACAATGGAAGAAGGACACAGTGGAAGAAGGACGGTGAAGAAAGGTGTGTTGTACGTTTGCAAAAGGTGTAAGGGATGGTGGTGATATGGTGTGTGTTAGTGAAGTGAGTGACCATTAGGGACAGCTAATCTAACGGCTATGATTGATTTGAAAAAAAAAAAAAAAGGAAAAAATGGTCTCTCACGGTGAGAGACCTATGGAGCTAGCGCACCTTAGACGGCGCCCAGAAACGTGTATAACACGGGTTAAAATAAATGTCCGAAGCTCAGACTCAGGTAAGAGTTAACGACGCCGTACACACGTGTCTTGTTCTTATTGGTTCTGGTAGATAGGTTTTTGAAAAACACGTACCTTAAAGAAAAAGACAACCCCTTATATTACAGTATTTGACACGTGGTGTCCGTGACCCACACAACACAAAATGTTTCATTTCGATTCTTTTTTCGAAGAATGGAGAAAAGAAAAATGGACACGCAAACCGGCGGAGGAAAAGTTATGGTTCGAAATGACTTGGCGGTTTCATAGTGGTGCTGAACGTTGGGAGTGGCCCCCACACCAACTTGTTGTTGTTTCAAGTGTAACGGTTTTTTCTAATCATCATTTATCGTCGTAACGGATAGTACTAGTCAAAATTATTCACGTCATCATCCCGAAAATTCTAGAACTACAATGCTAAGTTACACACTTACACTCCCTCTATCCCGTGGTTCAACTTCAATGGCTCATGTGTACATGCTGTAGTAAATAAATTTTGTTACTGTATATTGTTACAGTATAAAATAATAATTGGGCCCCAAAGAAAGCTGTTCGAGGAGATTTTATCCAGCTTCCTTCCATTATAATTTGACACCCCATATATTTTCTAATGTCCATATTATTTTTGTTAAAGTTATATCAAAAAATCGGAATGAAATATCCGGTAGAAATAGAACAATAAAAAAAATGATACAAATTAAAAAATTTGGTAGTATATATAAAAATTTTGGTATATCGGATATTTTAAAAATTTGAAATTTGATGGCACATATCAATTTTTTTTTAAAAGTATCTATCTTTATCAATCTTTTTTTTATTATTCACAAATAAATTAAGTAGTTGAATTAGTACCGGTTTTTCAAAAACAATTGTCACTTATCGGATTTTTTGCGGATCAGTGAAAAATTTGATAATGTTAATTGAAGGGTTGGAATTTTGCTGACAGCTTTGTACGACTGTGATTAAATTGACCGTTCTGTGTGATCCAAAATGAATTCAAAGTTATATAAATAGGGGTCGTGAGTTGTTAAGAAAAACATCTTGCAATGCCTTAGTTTTTGGTTAAGGCTGTAGTGTATTTCAATAGAGTGAAATCTCTCGCAGAATTTCGGCTCCTTGAGGGCAGCACATGTCTCGCTGTTTTGAGATCTAAGTTGAATGATATGTTTCTCGACATCGAAAAAATAAAGGTGAGTAAGATCGAGTTTTATGCAAACTGGATTGATACTGATGGAAAGGTGAAATATGACCCTATTAAGTTGAAGAGCAATGAAGATTTGAAAGTTATGTGGAGAACATTTGAGTGTAGGCTAACTAAGGGATCGATCGAGTTTGATGTGATAATTTCTTGATCCGTCGACGGCATAATTAAGATGTTGATATGTCCAAAATCATCTGGTAGTGTTTAGGTGTTGCTATTCATTATTGTTTTGTTAAGTTATGTAATCGTTTGTCGAAGTAATGTAATTGTTTGTCAAATGTTAAGTTATGTTCATCATGCATCAATGGAAGTGCCAAAATGTCATCTAATAAACAATGTTATGCAAATATCCGAGTAATACTACACATAATATACAAATAATATAAACAATGATAATAAGGTATAAATAGGACCTCGTGTGCTATGTGTGCAGCCTGCGATGCAAAAATTTAAACCACGCCACTAGGTTCACCAAACCCATGAGGTTATCCATAATGATTGTTATCATATACAAACGCTGAACGTCAACCACACCATATGGAGTCGGTGGAGGCGACGGTACATCATCAGAAAGTCCTCTACATCAGAAGGTACCATAGCATCAAAAGCTCCAACTTGAGAAGGTTCGACATTCTTTACATGTTGCTTTGGTGGGATGATGTGAGGGCACGATACATCAAGGTACCACTCCAAGTACCCATCCACAAACTTTGTTGGGAACTGAACATCCATTACACGATCTCTAATGGCACGGGTATATCCCAAAATGTGACCAACAAACTAGCTATCAATGCCCGCAAATGGAATAATAGGGACTGGTAGTGGGATGTCCTAAACATATCCAAACTGGCGCAGACACCTCTCAGTATAAAATAATAAATTATCATCAAACTCATGATGCACTCTATCATATGACATCGTTTATATGACATCGTTTATTATAAGCGTGTCATTCCTCCTCATGTACTATGTAACACCTCTCACGTCCCTCCATCTCTTGGCTCGTGGAGACCTTACAGTGGTAGTAGTAACCCGTCTATCATAAATGGACGAGAAATGCTCGTATATCAACCACTGCAGAATAACATAGGCAAATCAAGAAATGTCATAAAAAGAACTAAATTAATTAGAAATAATTATTTTTTTATACTTGAAATAGAATTATAACTATATTATAATGCCTCTTCTAAAAAACAATTGCCTCTCCGAGTGCAACATATAAAAGTCACTGCAGCACACCGTGAAAAAAAAATCCAAATAACCATGTTTAATAATTTATTTACACCAAAAACCATGTTTTCGGCAAAATTACGCATATGACCAGGTTTCAGAGGTGGTCTCCACATAGGAGCCACCTCAGGTGGCGCCAAAGACCAAAACTTCTTAACCTATGCGCCACCCAGGGTGGCATCAATGCATATTTTTCCCTTTTTAGCCACCTAGGGTGGCGCCTATGTATATATATATATATATTTTTTTTGTTTTTTTTTTGTTTTTTTTTTAATTGTTTATATACTATTTTTTTTTAAATTTTTTTTATTTATTAACAAAATTGTTTTAACAATTAAATAAATAATGAAACACCACATGTCATTCATTCCAAACATTACAAATACAAGAAATGCAGAAACAACATTAGAAATACGGTCATACAGTTCAAACATTACAAATACGGTACACAAAAGATAAATAATAAAACATGGATATTATGCTATTCACGACCCCTCCGACCATGACCCCTCCGACCCGGCGCCGGACCATGACCCCTCTCACCGCCAGTTCCGCAATCTGGAACTACTCGAATCCGGTTGGAAGGATCTCGACGACCGACTTCTCCACGACCCCCCCTATTCCTTGGTTGTTCTTGTTGTGTCTGGGTAGGCGGTCCTCGGATTAGCCCCTCCATGCGCTCATTGGACATGTATTCTTGTATGTTGCTGTCAAATAGTCGGGTCCCCATGCCCTCAAAGATTTGTCTTGGCGGTGGAGTTGCGTCACATGGTCGGTAAAACCCAGCGCTTGATTGACCTTGAAAAAATGGCATTGTTTGCTGGGGTGTGGTGTACCCATATTGTTGGTGTTCTGGAAATTCGTACTGTGACGATTGAGTGGTCATTTGCTCGTTTGGGTCGTAATTGTCATCTAGACCCATGTCGGGGCTGAGTTGCCTATTGTAGCTGGAGGGGCCGGCGTCGCCGTGTTGTTGGGTGAAGGCCCATGATTGTTGCTGGATGGGTTGCCTAGTGGAGGAGGAGGGGCCGGCGTCGTAGTGTTGTTGGGTGAAGCCCCACGATTGTTGTTGGATGGGTAGCCTAGTGGAGGGGTCGGCGTCACGGAGTTGTTGGGTGAAGCCCCATGATTGTTGTTGGAAGGGTTGACTTTGGTAGGGCGTTGTTGGTGTTGTTTGAAATTCCTCATGGTCAGGTTGTTCGGATGTTTGGCGTTGTCGGCGTTGTTGGCGTTGTTGTCGTTGTTGGGGTGGTTGTTGGGGTGTTTGTTGGGGTGGTTGTTGTGCGTATTGTTGGGGTGGTTGTTGTGCGTATTGTTGGGGTGGTTGTTGTGCGTGTTGTTGTTGGCGGGGGTCGTGTAGGTAGTAGGGGTCTGACACATACATATCGGGGGTTGTGACTGTTCTATACCAAGCAAGGTATCCCGCGGTTGGAAACATGGGGAGTTGGGCAACAGGGAATTGTAACAGACGGCTGCGACGCTGCCTCCACATCTCACAAAATTCAGGTGCGAATGTACGATAATCTGCGTGGTCCCATTGATTGTTAACTCTTTTAATATGCCAGCGACCCAAATCAGTGGGGGGATCCGGGATCGGTTGATGCATGCCAAACTGCAGTCTCACACGGTCAGATTGGTGCATCTCAATGATGTTGAACCTTATTATCGGTACTACTGCAGTCCAAACTTCCCGGTCACTCTCGTTTGGCTCATGGTCTAGCAACAAGTATGGTCTCCAATTAAACTGCGTGGGAGAAAAAATAACATATTATTAAAAAGCATGATGAATTGTAATACATCTATATGATCATATAAAAGTTTAGGGATAATACATCTTCAGCTCGGAGGTGATCAATTAGGTCCCGATATAAAACAACACTCCCCCTCGGATTCTTACTGTAATCCAATTTAGGACCACAGAACCTAAAAAATAAAGAGCAAAAATGTTATTTCAGATTTTTATGAAAAAGATAGTTAGCATTCAAGGAATAGCGTTGAAAAAGAGAAAAAGACGTACCTTGTTGCATAAGGGAACGTGTAGTTGTTCCTGCCTACCGGGGACAGCGTCGGCATTCTCCACCAACCCCATACTTGTAGGAGGAACGCACATCCATAGAAGGTGCACTTCTCGGCAACCGCGTTCTTACAAAGAGACTGGTATAACATCGCCAAAACGGCGGACCCCCAACTATATTTCCTAATCTTGCTAATACTGTCAAATTTACTTAAATAGAAAAAGTTGACAGTGTTACCTGTCGACTCCGGGAATAAAAGTTTACCAAACATCAACATTATATAAACCTTAGTCATTAACCAAACATGCTCCTCAGTAAAGTTGTCCATCAAGACGAGTTCATCATAGTAATCTCTAAGGGAGACCAGACTGATACCCTGGCCTCTTGAACCTTGAGTAGGCACAACTAGATCTCTTCCCAACACTCTCTCACACATTGAATTAGCATGTTGAACAGATCCATTAACAGCCTTGCCATCAATGGGCAGACCAAGTAACATATAAACATCCTCTAGAGTAATAGTACACTCACCTATTGGAAGATGAAACGTGTGGGTTTCAGGCCTCCATCGCTCTTGTAAGGCAAGGATGAATTTTCTGTCTATGGTGTTGTTGTTAACTTTTATGATATGTCCGAAGCCACATGCTTGGAGATTCGGAATAATCCTCTCGTCGGGTTCAACGTAAGCGTGAGAACGTGTACGGAATCGGTCAACAGCCTAAGAACCACAAATAAATCGATTAAACTGGATATCATATACGCATAGATGTTTAGAAATAAATAAGTATAAACTTACAAAGGTCGCCAAATTCGCTCTAGTTCCTCTGTGTGTTTCACCCATGGTAAGAAGTTGTTGAGCCATTTTCAAGAACTCTTTAAGTTTTCTGCGGAATTGAAAATGCAAAGTGGTTTTTTGAAGAAGAAGAATATATGTTGGTGAAAAGAAAGCAAGTATATGAGAGTATTTATAGAGGGTTGGTGGTTGTTGATGTTAAGTGCATGAGGGCCAAGTGGTGAGCATGCATGTGATACAGATATCAAAGTGATAAAGATGGGTTCACATGCATTCTGTGTTGAAATGACCATGCATTCCCGTGTTTTGTGCTGACTTTGTCTAGGCATGCATGCATTAATTGTTTCTGGCAGAATAGACTAGGCCTGCATCCCGTGTTCGGTGCTGAATTGTCTAGGCATGCATGCATACAGTATTCCGATGCAGGTAGATCACATGCTGGCGGATCAGATTAGGGTTTTGGCAGTGGGGACCACTAGACAAAATTAGGGCAAAAAAAAACAAAAAAAAAAAGAAAATACACTAATGCGCCACCCCAGGTGGCGCCATGCTGGAAAAATTTTGTCTAATGCGCCACCCCAGGTGGCGCCTACATGCATCTGTTATTTTTTTTTTTTGAAAATTTAGGGTTAGGGTTTGGTTAGGGTTTTCTATGTTTTTTTTTTTTGAAAATTAAGGGTTAGGGTTTGGTTAGGGTTTGGTTAGGGTTTTCTGTGTCACCGAAAATAATTAGCATACAGTCTTCGCATGTGATTGTACAGTGTACACTGTTCAGTATGGTTGTGTCTGGTCAAGTCGACTGTAGTTCACCAGTGGCAAGCACACCTCAAATCAACTCAGGCATTCATTTTCCGTCAACTTTATTCGCATGTGATTGTACAGTATGGTTGTGTCTGGTCAAGTCGACTGTGCAACAGTTCAGCAGTGTCATGCACACCTCAAATCAATTGTGAAACAGTCTGGTGTGCAGCAGTGGCATTTATTCATCAAATCAACTCAGTACGCATGTGATTGTATAGTATTCGCCTTCATAATTGTCATCACTCAATGTTCGTCTACATAAAGGAAACCTATAACGTGTAAACTAACACAACACATTACACATCTGATTACATATTTGAAATAAAACTCTCTACCCACTCAACAATGGCCCCTCCGCAATACATTATCAACGCTCATATTTTTGGCGAGACCTATGACAACGAAGAAGTTGGTTTTCTGTTTAGAAACACTGAGGTTAAACGATTTTGTTTAAGCAGAAAAGCAAATTTCAGTTACTTCAAAGGGAGATTAGAGACGAAGCTTGCAATGGGTGGTGTATCCCAGATATTTTACCAATATCGATTTCTTCGTGGAGACAACCCGGTCAAGTTTATCCAAGTTGAGATCAAAGACGATGAAGACATGCAGAATATGTTTGCCAATCATGAGTATTCTGGTTACGAATGCATAGAACTGTATGTTACTCTACCAGAAGTTCAAACCACACAAATGGTTGAGTCACAAGTCATTGATGCACTTGGAGACGAGCAAGCAGAGGTCGACGTTGTAGATGAAGAAGAAGAAGCACCGGAAATAGAAGTTGATAACCTGGTAAACGAGGAAAGTGAAGATGAACCGGAAGTTGTTGTACCACGAGATCAAGTGCATATGCCTCCAGTGCACATGAGGAACCTGAATTTTGATGGGGATGACGAACCATCGACTGATATTTTCTATGATCCATACACCCAAACAGATCAACGGTTAAAAGTAGGAGACAGATTTCGTTCTAAGGAGGCATGTATCATGGCCATAAAAAGATTTCATATGGCAAACAATGTTGATTTTAGAGTTGATCGCGCCAATGTCGAAAGGTACAAAATTTACTGTAGTAACACTGATTGTGGATTCAGGTTGCATGCATCATACAGGAAGAGAAGTGACTCATGGGTTATAGGATATATTTCCCAAGATCACACATGTATTAACACAAATGTTTCACAAGATCACCGTAAGCTCAGTTATGACATCATTTGTCAAGAAATCTTGCCTCTAGTTGAAAAAGATCCATCGTTAAAGGTGAAAACGATAATCTCTCATATTGTTGCAACGTACAACTACACTCCGTCTTATAGAAAGGCGTGGCTGGCGAAGACCAAGGCGATCGAAGTTGTGTATGGAAATTGGGAGGATTCGTATAAACGACTCCCACATTTCTTATATGCGCTTCAAATTTATGCTCCTGGAACTGTTACTATTTTAGAGACCCTTCCGGCGCAATCTCCAGACGGAACATCACTTCAAGGAAATGTGATATTCCACAGGCTCTTCTGGGCTTTCCGCCCATGTGTACAAGGATTTTCATATTGCAAACCAATTCTTCAAATAGATGGAACTTGGTTGTACGGAAAATATAAAGGCACCATGTTGATGGCTGTGGCTCAAGACGGAAATAGTAACATCTTTCCTGTTGCTTTCGCTCTTGTGGAAGGAGAAACTGCTGGAGGTTGGGGTTTCTTTCTCAGAAATCTTCGGACACACGTTGCCCCCCAACCTGGACTTTGCTTGATTTCAGACAGACATGCTGCCATCGAGAGTGCGTACAACAATCCAGCAAACGGGTGGCAAAACCCTACATCAACGCATGTTTATTGTATTCGACACATCGCACAAAATTTCATGCGGGAGATAAAGGACAGGGCTCTTCGGAAGACTCTTGTAAATGCCGGATATGCGTTGACGCAACCGACGTTCCAATATTATCGACAAGAAATTGTAGCGGCAAATCCAGATGCAGGCAGATGGGTTGACAGTCTTGCTAGAGAGAAATGGACCAGATCATACGACAACGGGAAGCGATGGGGGCACATGACTACGAATCTTGTGGAGTCTATGAACGGGGTGTTTAAGGGCATCAGACACCTTCCGATTACTGCCTTGGTGGAAGCAACATACTATAGGATGGCTTCTCTTTTCGCAAGAAGAGGTGAGCGTTGGAATGCAGTTATAGAATCCGGACAATTATGGAGCGAAACATGCGTCAAATTCATGAAAGAGCAATCTGCCAAAGCCAACAGCCACATTGTGACATCTTTCGATCGATTCAACCGGACCTTCAGTGTTAAGGAAACGATTGACCATAACGAGGGCCTTCCGAGACAACAATACAGGGTTCTTATAGATGAAGGGTGGTGCGATTGTGGAAAGTTTCAAGCCTTTCGGATGCCATGCTCTCATGTAATTGCAGCATGTTCGTATGCGCATCAAGATCCGTTAGCACTTTTATCTCCCATTTACAAGGCAGATACCTTGCTCGGGGTGTACAACAACTCATTTCAAGTGATGGCAAAGGAGGATTATTGGCCTACGTATGAAGGGGACGTGGTTTGGCATAATGATAACATGCGGAGAAAGAAAAGAGGCCGCCCGAACAGCACCCGGATCACAACCGAGATGGATCATGAGAAAATGGTACGAAAGTGTAGCATATGTCGTGAAGTCGGGCACAATAGAAATACCTGTCCTAACCGTGGATCAAATTCCACCAACAATTAGTTGTATGTCATCTGTATTTTTATTGACAATGTTTTTGTATTTGTATTAGTATTCGTAAATGTATTTGTATTTGTATTTCTATTTGTTATGTATTTGTATTATCCTTTATTAAATCAACTAGTTATGTCTTTGTCTCGTAGTGAAATTGTCTTCATGGCCCATACTGCCACTCTTTATTTTGGACAGTCAGTCAAATACGCATGCTTTCGTCTAGTCCCATCAAGTCAGTCATTGATCAGTGTGTCTGCATTTATCATACATGTTAGGCGTGCTTGTAAACAGTACGCAACATCATTAATTTTTTCTACCCACTACTATTATAAATTAGGGGCTCCTATGGTTGAGTATACACACAGATACACAAAATCCAAATACCAAACAATCACACAAACACAACCATGCCTCGCCGGACAACCACTAGGCCAGATGGATGTCACCGGACAACAGAGTTGCCGCCCCGGAGATCAACATGGCGTGCCGAACCTGAGACGGAGTATCGCAGAAGGAACGGACATGTCATATTCTCCGCCGTCAAACCTCCCATGCCGGTTATGTTTTGGAATATCTCTTCTGTCGAGCAACTCAAGAGGACTCTCCTGAGATTTTTAGAGGGGGAGTACGAGGTCGGCGAACAGATAAGAAGCATCAAGAGGCTTAAAACAAGGGCCGATCCTGTGACTGGAGCAACGATAAGTTTCTGGCATAAGGTGGAATACGACATTGATGTCATTCAAATGATGCATGGACCTAATGACATTGTTTTAACCGTGGTGATTTCTTAGGTGTTTTACTTTATCTTTTCTGTTGGTGGTTTTCTATGTACCTTTTAATTAATCAATGAACTACTCTTTTCCGTGGACGCTCGACTTAACTGATTCACTGAACTTATTTATTTATGTTAAAAACCATTTTATTAATAAATAAAAAAAAATTAAAAAAAAAAAGTATATAAACAACAAAAACAAAAAACAAAAAAAAAAACAAAAAAAAAAAGGAAATGGGAGTAGGCGCCACCCTAGGTGGCTAAAAACCAAAAAATCAACATTGATGCCACCCTGGGTGGCGCATATGTTGTGTCAATTTAGTGGTTGGCGCCACCTGAGGTGGCTCCTATGTGGAGACCACCTCTGAAACCTGGTCATATGCGTAATTTTGCCGAAAACATGGTTTTTGGTGTAAATAAATTATTAAACATGGTTATTTGGATTTTTTTCTCGCACACCGTAAGCCTAGTTGCAATGCTCAAGGCGACTAAATAGCCACATGTACTTCACATTGATATATACATGAAACTTATCCGCCAAGATAGTACATCCTACAAGATGTAGCATGTATACCTTAGTGGTTACCCGTTGAAAGTATATTGGAGTACGTTTAGTTTATCGTTTCCATAGGGATTGGTGTGATATCACTGCCGTTCTATAGTTTATATTGTCTGGAGTTAACGTTACTTTGGGTTTGGTTTGGTAAAAGATCATTTACAAGTTTTAGTAGCAAAGATTTAAATTAGGAATGTTCTAAGGTTATAAAGAAGTATCAAGACTTGATTTCATCAACCTAAAATTGTATGTCTTCCTACGAATATGCATATGAATTCGTTATCAATCAATAACTTCACGTGTCGTTCGTCTATACCGTTTGTTTCCGCAACGTTATCGCAAGTTTTACCGTATTGTTCAACCAACGATTTCTCAACAGATTGAACAACACAAATAACATTTATAAACCGATACAAAGTGAATATCAACCATTAATTCCATGTCTAGACTTAATGTTTGATAGATGATAGAGTTAGATCAAGATTGAAATATTGTATTTCACAAACATTTAAACCATAGAAATTCAAGAGTAAACAAATTAGATCATCTATATTGATTAATAACTTGTTCATACACAATATTCACAAGAAACACATACAAAATGAAAGGAAGATTACATCAAAGTCTTGATACCAAAAGTATTTAGCTATCCATTGACATGGTAGCTCGCACAAGAAGGAAATGATGAAGAATAGCAAGAATCTACGATGATTTCTCGACGATCAAAGCTCCAATTCTTCGATTCTATGTTTCTACAGTGATATTAGGTTTTTGTTGCTCTCAAAATAGTCTAACCTTCTAAAATAACAGATCTGATCCTTATATACAAAAATAGAATTATGTCAAGCGTGCTACGCGCGCTCTAGCCCGCGTCGCGCCACCGCATTAAATGATCAAACCGCCCTAAAGCGCGCTACGCGCCCTCCTTTGCTCGCGACGCGCGCTGCATTCTGGAAAATGCATCAAAAATATCTTCAGGCCGCGCGACGCACCCTACTAGCCCGCGACGCGCGCTTGGTTATGGAAAATGGCCAAAACTTAGTCCCTTCAGCGCGCTACGCGCGCTCTTGCTCGCGACGCTCCCTTGAAACTGACTTTAGATTTTCTTCTTTGAGATTCTTTCAACTTTTCAAGCTTCAAGTTCCACCTAAAAGATAAAACCTGTACAAAAATCAACTAGAAAATAGATTAACAGAAAACACAAGCTTAATTAACTAAACTACTATTATTTACTTCGAAATAAACGGGGATCACAAGAATATGCGAGAAAATAGTCGAAAGGTACCAAAAACTAGACTATATATTAACACAATTTGGCACCTAACACTACCTCATACATACCCTGATGCACTAGGTCTTTATACCCTCACTACTACGGAAAAGTGTAACAACCCGATTTTATTAGATATTTTATTTATTAGCTTATTTGTGTGTTTTATTAATTATTTGTTTATTTAATTATTATGTGGTATTACTAATTAATTGAAATATCTAATTATATGCATATTTGTGTTTTATGATATAATTAGGATATTAGTAGTATACTATGTACTGGGCCTAATTAATAATTGGATGGATGGGTAATAACATAACTAAGCCCATTAAGAGAAAGATAGTAAGAAGAGGAAAACTAGGGTTTTAGAGATAACACAATTTGGGGGAAAGGAAGAGAAAGAAGAGAATAGAGGAGAAAGAACATAGAAGAGAATAAGAAGGAAATTGTAGATTTCTTGAAGAGGGTGGATTTAAGAGTTAGAGGTAAGGGTTTGAATCCAAGTTCTTATAGACTATATGATTGGGTAATGTGTGTTGTTGTGATTATCTCTTCATCTTTGCAATTTCATGGAAACATAGAAAAGTTAGGGTTTATGAACAAATGCATGAACTTATGATTTGAAATGTGTTTTAATTGATGTTTGATGATGTTATGATGTTAGAAGATCCATAAATGTGTGCTATATTTGTGGTTATAACATGTATTCTATTGTTGTTCATGATGGTTGGTGTTTTCAGTTTGATTTGGGTTGAGTTTAAGGGTTTTGGGATGAAATTCGCATGCTGTTTTCTGAGATTTGGGATTTTCTGAAATCGCCAGTTTGCGCCACGAACTATTGTTCGAGCCGCGAACTGCTTGGCAGAAACTTGGGGATTATTTGATTCACTCAGTTCGCGCCGCGAACTTTGTTCGAGCCGCGAACCCTGTTTTACAGAACTTTTTCCAAACTTTGAAAGGCCATAACTTTTGATCCGTAACTCCGTTTTATGCGCCGTTCGAAGCGTTGGGAAGCTAATGAGATTGTCTATATGATAGGATAGAATGGATTGACACTTGTTTTATAAATTATGATGATAACTGAGAATAACATTTACCTATATGTGTATGTTATGGATGAGTTGTGCATGATCAATGTTCATGGATGTATTATGTGATATGATAACCGCGATTTATGTGATTGAATTCTAAATGCTAGTTGATGTGAAATGGTTTAAATTGGATGTTAATATATGGATAACATGTGATTACTTATGTGTGTATTATGAAATAAGACTTGTGGTTAATATTCATATATGTGTTAAGTGATGTGATATCCATGATATGTTATAATGAATATAAATATACATTTATATGTACTATTTGAATGTGTCTTGTTGATAATGATCATTTAAAGGTGTATGTATTGAGATGTGGATTGTATACTTGTAAATGCTTTTATGTGCGTTACGTTTTGGTATGTAATAAATAACAACTATTGGTAAGATGTGTGGTAATATATGCATGATGATTGTGATTGGATATATGATGGTTGTTATGCCTTGTTGTAATTGTTAATTTTGTTGTGAATGTTGTGTACAATTGGCGGATAATTCATAGAGTTGGATTATTGTGGTATGCGGTAGGTTAAGATTGATGAGATAATCTTAATTGCGTAAATTGTTGGTAATTGTACATACATTCATAGCATGGTCGGCTTTATGGTGGAAGCGGTGAAACTTGGGTTCACATAGTAAGAGACGTTGATCCTTGAATGGAAACAGGCGTAGCAGACGTGATCCTTAATTGGAAATAGGCGTGTTGGCTTTGATCTTGTCCGGATCGGGAGCGTGGCTTGGATTCTAAACATTGAATCGGAAAGCGGTGAAACATTGGATTCACATTGGGTACCACATGCATAGAGTCACATGTCTTGCATTGAGTCACATTGGTGTTATGTGATGTTTGAATGTATGCAATTATGTGATTGTTATGTGTGTATAAGATGTGATAAGTGAATTTGGTGACTCATTTTATATGAATTGTTGTTGTGTTATGAATGTGATATATGTGATTTGGAGCACATGTGATACATATGTGAACTTATATGTATTAATGATATATGTATATATATGTGAATATGTGAATCATGTTTGATCACTTAGAATTGAATGAGCTATGTTGTATGACATGAACATGTGAATCTTGATTAATTGCATATGATGCATGTTTATGGGGAGAGTGATGAATTCTTGAAATGTATTCTTATTGTATTTTGTATTTCCCATTATTATGTTTTCTATAAGAAGTTGAATTCTCACCCTTCTGTTTGAATGTTATCCTTTGTTGGTAACGTGCAGGTTTCATGGATAGTGATGCTTCGAAGGAGGATTAGCGTCGAGATTTAGATCTCTAGTAGGGTGTCGTGACTAAGTAGTCACTTGTGCTCTGGTCATATGTAACACATGGGAGTTGGGTTTTATGTTTTTATGACTCGATGTTATGAGATATTTGTTTACTCATATTGTATTCGTATTTGAATATGTTATTCTGGTTAATGTGTGGCCTTGAGCCAAGATGTTGAGACATGGTGGATGATGTATGGGAATCATCCTATTTTGCCATTTATTTGATGAGATGATTATTCCGCTGTGGTTTGCATGTTGTTTTAAATTCCCGTGTTATTTGGAAATGACCATTGCATGTTTAAAGATAAAATATTTGTTCTATTTTGAAATATGTGTAACGCCCTCGTGAGATGCATGCTTTCTTCTCTGATTTATGCAAATATATGCCTTATTTGTTTAGTATAGAAATGGGGGTGTTACAAAAAGGGCTACCATCACGGTTGTAAAAGGGATAGCGTAATGACTTATCAACCGTTGTGAGGTAAGAAGTGGTTGTATGTATGATGTTTTCCACCATGGGAGCGCGATCGTGATGATATGTCAAGTAGCGCACTACTTACCACAATAGTGTTTACAAATAACTGTTGTGATATAATTTAAAGAAAAACATTTAACAATGACTTTTCTTAACAACCGTTGTGGTATATGGTGAGTTTATTATAAATCATGTGGAATGCTCATTTTGACAATGCTCACTAGGTCTTTATACCCTGGTGGCTGCCTCATACATACCCTGATGCACTAGGTCTCTATACATATCCTAGAGCCAAGATAGGCGAAAGTGAGCACCCCTCATTGTCTTAAACTCCTCGACCACATGATCCTAAGTAACCCCCAATTCTTATACAACAGTAATACGTGCAACCTCTTGACTAATGAGATGAGCGGTGAAGAAACCTTTGTAGTAGTCGAAGCCTCTGTCTCAGAAGGATGGGTCAACTTTGTCGGCTCAGAAAGATGTGGCACATATGACTCTTTCACAATTTACATGGTATCCTCAACTGCTATCTAGACATCCTCAACAACAGGCTCATCATCAGAATCTATAGTCCATCCAGTAGGAGCTCTAGATCTTCTACACCGAGTGGTGCAGGACGACTCTTCCCGCATTTAGATGCGAGTCCTCTACCTCACCTCGCCTCGCTCGAGTCGTCGCTGCAGCAGCTTCAGCTTTATCACACTGCCGAGAAGTAATTTTACCATCTCTTTCTCTCGTCCTCATTGGAAAAAATTTCAAAAATATTTAACCTACTGGATTTTTCAAAAAATCCAAAAAAAATCAGCATATTATTGGATTTTTCTAAATATACGGTAAAAATTTCATACATATTACAACATTTTTTAAAATATTATAAAAGAAGCATTTTCACGAGACTTTACAAAATTTCCAAAAAAAAATATGTATTTTTACCGCATTTTTCAAAACATTCGGAAAAAAGTATGCATTTTTAACGTATTTTTTGAAAAAATCGGTAAGTTGTATGCATTTTTACCACATTTTTTTAAAAGAAATTGGAAAAATAATGCATTTTTACCAATGATTTTGAAAAATCTAATGAAAATGTGGTAAAAATGCATGGTTTCGTATTGAAATTACTAACTACTTGTCATAAATTTTGAAAAATATGGTAGAAGATTTGAAAAATCTAGTAATCTTCACAGCTATTCAAAATATTGAAATGTTCCAATACTTTTTATCAAATGAATTAGAGATACTGTAAGAGGTAGTATGGTAAAAACATAAGGGGTGTGGGGGTGCTAGGTTAAAGTTGGCGGTGGCAGGATTAAGCATCTTCAAAGAGGCTGAAGAGAAACACTCCGAAAATTTAAACCAGAAAGTAAGGTTGGCGTCATCTCGGGTCCTCTGGCTATGACTTGGATTGCCCAACTCGTACCTATGTTCCATTGTCAATCCATTCAATCAACATGTGGCACATACAATATTTTTAAAGGAGTCAGTTACTACAACAAAAGAGGAGGATATCATTCTTTCTAAGGATAATACATATTCACCCCCTGCCATTAGGGCGAGTTTTGGATTTTCCCCCTATTATTTTTTTTTTAGATTCCCCCTTATAAAACAAAAATTCCATTTTCGCTACCCCCTGTTCTTTGTTTGGCTGACTGGACGAGGGGAATTTCTTTGTTTGGCTGACTGGGCGAGGGAAATCTTGAAAGGTGGCATCCATGTGGTTTTTTAAATATTTTTTAGTTATTTAATTGTCATTTTAAATGTCACGCTGGCATCTTTATTTAATATATATTTAAGTTTGTAAAAATTACAAATTGTAGTTTTTCCAAAATTTTGTCAAAGAGAAGAATCAAACCCACATCCCATTTGTTAGGCTTACGGCACGCTTCCACTAGGCTGATTAGTCTGTTACGTCTTATTATGAAACTGAAGTATATATAATTAATACTCAAAATTAAGTTTTAACGTTAATATATATATATATGTGTTATAAGTATGTAAGTTTTAAACTTTAATATAAATATATATGTTTTAACATATATATTCCAGTTTCCTTGGTGTGTTAAATATATATATTACATTTTTAATAAATAATATATATAAACTTATAAAATAAAATCTAAAATATTATTATATTAACGTTTTAACATTTTTTTTAATATATATACAATTTATTATTACAAACATTTTTTAAACTAATAAATATTTTATTTGTAAACAAACATGTTTTACATTTTTTTACGTTTTAACTTATTCATTATTACATTTTTTTAAACTAACAAATATTTTATTTGTAAACAAACATTTTTTAAACTAACATACAATTTTTGTAATAACATTTATATACTGTAAGTATAATATGTAATAACATTTTATAAACTAATACATATTTTTTATAATAACATTTATAAACTAACATATATTTTTTGTAATAATATTTTATAAACTATCATAGGTTTATTATTTTGTTTATATGTTTTATTATAGTATATAATAAATATTAGTTTATATAATATATACAGTTAATTAAATATTATACTAATTATATACTAATGTTTTTAAAAGTATATATATTAACGTATATATAATTAAATACTATACAGTTTATTAACAATTTTTTTAAAAGTATATATAGTTAAATATAAGTTTATTATTAATGTTTTTAAAAATATATATAATTAAATACTATACATATTAATATTTTTAAAAGTAAATAATAAATGCTAATTAAAAAACGCTAATAAAACATTTTTAAAACGTTAATAAGTAAAATAAATAAAATATATTTAGTTTCAACAAAATGTTGTAGTTCAGTTGGTGGATATATTGCTTGTTAACATATCAATTCCAAGTTTGAATCTTGGGTGAGACATAAATTCTAATTGGCAAAAAGGAGACCTTAGCTCCATTCACTAAAGACTTTTTCTTATCACTCTTCAATTTGGCATCCACCAACCATCTGGTTTTTATGCCCTCACTGCTACGAAAAAGGGCTACCATCACCGTTGTAAAAGGGATACCACAACGACTTACCAACCGTTATGAGGTAAGAGGTGGTTGTATGTATGATGTTTTCCACCACGGGTGCGCGGCCGTGATGATAAGTCAAGTAGCTCACTACCTACCACAACGGTGTTTAGAAATAACTGTTGTGATATAATTTAAAGAAAAACATTAAACAACGACTTTTCTAAACAACCGTTGTGGTATACACTGAGTTTATTATAAATTATGTGGAATGCTCATTTGGTCTTTATACCCTGGTGGCTACCTCATACATACCCTGATGCACTAGGTCTTTATAACTATCCTGGAGCCAAAATAGGAGAAAGTGAGCATCCCCATTGTCCTAAACTCCTATATCACATGCTCCTCAGTAACTCCTATGTCTTGTACAAAAGTAATAAGTGCAACCTCCCAACTAATAAGAGGAGCAGTGAAGAAACCTCTGCAGCAGTCGGAGCCTCTGTCTCAGAAGCTTGAATCAACTCTATCAGCTCAGAAGGATGTGGCACATAGGACTCCGTCACAATATGCATGGTATCCTTAACTCCAATCTGGACATCCTCATCAAGAGGCTCATCATAAGTATCTCTAGTCCATCCACCCGGAGCTCTAGATCTTTTACACCGAGTTGTGCAAGACGACTTTTTCCTCATGGAGATGTGAGTCCTCTACCTCACCTTGCCTCGCTCGAGCGTCATTGTAGTAGTTTCAACTCTATCACGCTGCCGAGAAGCAATTTTACCATCTCTTCCTCTTGTCCTCATTGGAAAAAAAATTCAAAAATAGTTAACCTACTGAATTTTTCAAGAAATCCAGAAAAAATCAGCATATTACTAGATTTTTCTAAATATACGATAAAATTTTCATACATATTACCACATTTTTTTAAAAATTCGGAAAAAGTATGCATTTTCACCAATTTTTTTAAAAATTCCAAAAATATGTATGCATTTTTTCAAAGAATCCAAATAAAGTATGCATTTTTATCGTATTTTTTTGAAAATTTTGGTAAGCTATATACATTTTTACCGCATTTTTCAAAAAAATTGGAAAAAGAATGTATTTTTACCAGTGATTTTGAAAAATCCAATGAAAATACGGTAAAAATGCATGGTTTCGTATTGAAATTACTAACTACTTGTCATAAAATTTCAAAAAATGTGGTAGAAGATTTAAAAAATCCAGTAATCTTCAGAGCTTTTTAAAATATCGAAATGTTCCAATACTTTTTTATAAAATGAATTAGAGATATTGTAAGAGGTAGTAAGGTAAAAATATAGGGGGTGTCAGGTTAAAAGTTAGCGGTGGCAGGATAAAATTTCTTCAAAGAGGCTGAAGAGAAACACTTCGAAAATTTAAACCAGAAGTAGGGTGGGCATCATCCCGGGTCACCTAGCTGGACTTGGATTGCCCGACCTATACCTATTTTCCATAGTTGATCCATTCAATCAACATGTGACACACACAATATTTTTAAAGGAGTCAGTTAATGCAACAAAATAGAAGGAAACCATTCTCTCTATAATGGAGGAAGAATTAACCTTCCCCCTACTTCCACAACTTCGTAGGAAAAGTAAGAGAAACTATTTCTCTCCCAATTTCCCTACCTAAGAAGTTGTTAACAGATACTTCAATCTCAGGGCTTGGATATTCATTTACTAATTTGATCAAACCCTAAAATATAAATGAGCCAACATCATTGGACTTCGCTCTCCAAGGGGGGAAGTTCGCCTTCATATGACACTTAACCAAAGACATTTTTAAAAAGAGCTTGTTGTCTAGATTTTTGCCGCCTCTAGGATAGCAGCCAACTTTCAAACATCTGTCTAGATGTGTTAACCTCATACCCCCACTTAAGAAGCTACCCTAATAGAAGGTGTTATGTTGGGTGTAACCATAGTAGAAGCTCCCCCCGACTAAGGGGGTGTTTGGGTTTCCAACCAAAGTCTCAAGTGGCCGGATTCCTTCCTCAATGATTGCATTTCATTTTCATTCTTAATCACATATACACAACAAAGAGATATAAACATCAAAAAATATTTGAGGAAAATAAGAACGAAAAAGGGAGACCCTAGCTCCATTCACCAAATACTTTTTTCTTATGACTCTTCAATTTGGCATCCACCAACCATTAGGTCTATTGATGGGTTATTTACGTATAGCCTAAATATAGAACGGCAAGTGCACAGCCTATCGAAGTAATATATAAGATTATCGAACCACAAAGACCAATCGTTAATCTATCAACTCTATTGCTAAGGTGCTTATCTAAGGTGAACAAGAATATTGATGTGAGTGCAGTGCAACAAAGTGAGTAAGCGAAGTAAGTAACAGTTTAAACAACAGGTTGGAATGTAAATCATGAAATCAGACTATGGTCCAGTCATGCATAAATAAAATCACTTATGGGGCAGTATTTTCTATCGGTAGCAAAGAATCAATTTAACGGGAACTTGTAGTTTTTGCCTACTAAGAACCGAGTTTACTCTTTAAATTAAATTCCTTTATTGTCACATATAAGGGGTGCCTTCCGCGTTTAAGAGGTAAACCTATTTTTAAGAAATTGATAGTTTTGACTTAACAGAAAAGTAATTTTGACTTGGAAAGATTAACTTAAAGAGACTTTCGGCTTTTGACCAAGAGTCAGATTTCAAACCTACAAACGCGTCCGAAAATAGTTTTAAAATCGTTTTCTAAAAAGTGTTAATGATCCCTATTTGACCAACCAAACTGCTTTCGCTCTGTTTGTTTGGTTAAATAATAATCAAGTCATATCATTAGTATGGACGGCTTTCGATCTTACCCAATAAACATTTAAAAATAATTGACTTAAGTTAAAAGCAAAACATCCCCAGAGTGTTCTCACTAGCATGATAATTGGAACACGATCATGATGACAATCATTACATTCAAACCTTTATAATTTAGCCAGACATGATAAGTGCGAGTCTATAACACATGTAGACCATGGTAAGAGCGTTTAAAGTCTATAAAACGTGTAGACTATGGTAAGAGCATTTAAAGTTTATAAAACGTGTAGACTATGGTAAGAGCAATTATAAATAAAGAAATGCAATTAAATAGAACCTGCTCCAAGAGGAGGCTTTGATTCAGGTAGAAGTTGCGGAAATGTAAAAGCGGTATGATGAACTTCAACCAAAGTGCTCCAAGACTTGATTACAACTCAATCTACACCGTAATAACTCCCCAATGCGAAGAGATTATTACTTTACAGAAACTGATAGTATATGGCTTAAGATTGTACTAAGCTTGGATGAAACTACAAAATGAAAAACGAAATCTATTTATAGAGGATTCTAGAGGTGCGTAAAGACAGGAGTGCCCCTTAACTCCTTCTGAGCGGGAAGAGGTTTGTGAATGCCGCGGGCGCGGTGTGTGCAAATGGAGGAGATCGTGGGGACGTGGAAGTTGGCCCCAAGGTTAAGTGGGTCATGTCATAGCGTCCCCTATAGCCGGCGCGGTGTTGGATGCCATAAGTGCAAATCTTCTTGAAAAACCCTATTTTCTTGGCGTTTTGGCTCGTTTCTTCACCGAAGGCTCTGAAAGGTCAAGAATCCTGAAAACAAAAGAAATAGAAGCATAATACAGGAAAATGATAATAAAAACTAAGGAAAACATGTGATATTCGAGTCAGAAACATAGTGGATGCTAAAAGGAATCGAAAAACACAAAGGGCAGGATTATGGATATGCGAAGCAAGAAGGCCATCAAAAGAGTTTGCATTTTGTTTAGTGATCCTGGCCCAAAATGCTTCGAATGCTCAATCTGTGTCCAAAGGTGCTTCACAAATAGCACCATCCCCATAAGGCAATCCTAACATGGCAGCTAGACCGTCGGTGGAGTAATCATATTCTACGTTTAACATTCTAAATTTGACTCCACCTATGGTGCTAGCAGTGTTAGGTGAGACGTTATAAATTAAGGAACTAAGAAATTCGAACGTCAGCCTAGGGTAGGTTGGTGTTTGGGTGGCAAATATATCATGCATGCCTAATTTGTCAAGTAGGAAGAAGACACTACGGTATATACCTAAGGAATAAAGAAAGTTTTCATCGATATACCTGGTGGAGTGGATTGATGTGGTTAGCAATTTCTCAAGCAGTTGGCGTTGCTTTGCCCCCGGCTTGCCCTCTCGCAAAGTGTAACCTTCAAACTCCATAGGATCTTCTTTTGGATGAATATAAAGAAAGAAGGAAGTTATGGTATGTAGAAGTAGTGAAACTGTGAGAAAGAAAATAGAATAGTGGGGGTATTTATAGGTAGTGAAAGAAAGTGGTGGTTGATGAGTATTTATGGTGGGAATTAATGTAGTGGGGTAGTTATGGATGATAATGGGAGTTATGGGGGTTTAGGAATGGAAGAAAATGGGATTGGAAATAGAAAAAGGTGAAGAATGGGGTGATTTTCGAGCAACTAGCCGTTAGGTGACCGTTGCGTCACCGCGGCCGCAGCAGACCCACCGCGGGCGCGGCCAGTGTAAAAAAAAACTGGGCCGAATTTGTTCTTCTTTTTAGCTTTTGGGCTCCACCTCCTTGTCTTTTGCTTGCATCTTGGGGGTGTACCTAGTATCTTTTCCCAAAAATAGAATATATGTAGATTTACATATATATATATATAATATATATTTTTTTCTAAATATATACATATGTATGTGAGCACATATATATGTATATATATTAATTTTTTTTCGGGAGGATGCTCTGCAGGAGGGTCTGGGCCACGCAACTCAGTCAACTGGCGTCGAATCTCTGCCACCTCGTGAGCTAGATCATCTAACTCACCAGCAAAGGAGACATCGTTCAGCTCCAACTGTAAATGAAGGTCGGCCACCTCATTGCGGAGTGTGGCTATCTCGGTGCGCATAGCGATCAACAGAGTGCGAATGTCAGGTTCTTGCAAATTGAGGTTATTAGTAAGAACAACAGTGTGTGCAACCTCAGGTCCGGGTGTGTACTCCGGAACGGGATACTCAGGGCCAGGAGTGTATTCTGGAATAGAGTCCTCAGGGCCAGGAGTATACTCTGGAGTGTAATCTGATGTCTCACCCCAACCCTCCACAGAATAGTTCCAGTTAGCAGGGTTGGAGACACAGGTCATCTGAGGGTCTGGCAAGGTAAAGGTGTAAACCGTCTAATCATCGATAAGTAACCTATACTGATATGAATGGAAGGAGGCCCTCCTCATGAGCCCACGATCCATACAGAAATCTAGATCCAGGAAGGTATACCCACAGTATGGAGTTAGATGGAATATCATACTGTCCAAACCCAAAGAAGAGGCTATATGCGTCACATTCCCTCCGGAATGTATGAATCCCACAGCGGATCTGGCAGTCTGGTCGAGGCTCTCTATCAGAAAACCTCCACTAGCGATGGGTCTGGACTGGCTGGCACAATATAGGAACAGGATCTCCTCAGCAGTGACTAGATGGTCACAATAGCTCCTTCCAAAGAATGTGTGACAAAGAATCATCTCAAAGTATCGGAAAGCTGGATTGTGGATCTTTCTTGACAACTGGGTAGAAGGGTCAAGGCTGGCTCCATCAGTAATGTCCTGCCAGAATTTGTCAATATCTCTGTCCATAAAGTAACTTAATGGCAGCTCAGTGATGGCAGTCGGTCCAGTTTGGAAGCCAAGTAAATCCCCAAACTCTTTGATGATCAGGGTGTACTCAGTACCAAACAATCTGAAGTTAATGCGCCCTTGCTCATCTCCTTCACCCACCCATGGGTTATAATCTAGGGAGCTAAGAAACTCCAGAGTAAGGTTCCTGTAGGTTTTGTGGACATCATCAACGTAATCATTCCAGCCAAGTTGGTTGCACAGATACCTGATACTTGGCTCAATCCCGAGCGCCCCCATGCAGCTCTGTTCGGGGTACCTAGTGGGTACCATAGGTCTAGCAGATAAGGTATCAAATCGAGCTCTTTGTGCTTCATCCCTGAAAATCACAACCATACCATCGGGGTAATTCATCCTGAAAAATAAAAACACGAGAAATTAGTCCAGATAACACACATGTACTAGGGTAAAAAAAAAAAAGTAAAAATAAACCATGGGTTGCCTCCCATGCAGGGCTTGTTTAACGTCTTTATCTTGACAATTAGATCTTACTTTATGTAGGTATTGGTGGGTCTATCAGAATATGACTAGAGTAGTCAACGGGAAAATCGCCCCCTTTGTATAGCTTCAGTCTTTGTCCATTTACCACAAACGGAGCGCATGAATTGTTTTTAATTTCCACTGCTCCAGACCTTAGAACTTTTGATACTTCAAATGGACCTGTCCATCTCGAGCAAAGCTTACCAGGAAAGAGTCGTAATCTTGAGTTGAAAAGGAGAACGGGGTCACCAATGTTGAAATATTTTTTTATGATCTTCTTATCATGCCATATCTTGGTTCTTTCCTTATATATGATGGCATTCTCATATGCATTCAAGCGAAGCTCTTCCAGCTTGTGAATGTCCAGGATACGTTTCTCTCCGTCCTTTAGGCAGTCTAAATTCAAGGACTTAATTGCCCAATAGGCTTTATGTTCCAGTTCGAAAGGTAAATGACAGGACTTTCCATAGACCAATTGATAGAGGGTCGTTCCAATAGGGGTTTTATAGGCCGTTCGATAAGCCCATAGAGCATCTTTAAGTTTCCCTGACCAGTCTTTTCTGGACAATGATACTATTTTCTCTAGGATCTGCTTAATTTCCCTATTCGACACTTCCACTTGGCCACTGGTTTGCGGGTGATATGGTGTTGCTACTCTATGTTTTACTCCGTAGTTGCTTAGAAGCTTGTTAAATATCTTAGATATAAAATGTGATCCTCCATCACTTATGACTAACCTCGGGGTTCCAAACCTAGGGAAAATGATATTCTTGAACAGTTTGATAACTACCTTGGTATAATTTGTGGGTGATGCAACAGCTTCGATCCATTTTGAGACATAGTCGACGGCTACTAGGATGTACTTGTTACCCATTGAGGAATGAAAAGGCCCCATGAAATCAATACTCCAGACATCGAATAATTCTACCTCTTGAATGTTACTCAAGGGCATTTCGTCACGTCTTGAGATGTTCCCAGTGCGTTGGCATCGGTCACATTTTGCAATGTAAGTGTGGACATCGCGCCATATGGTGGGCCAATAAAGACCTGCTTGAAAGATTTTGGCGCATGTCCACCATAAGGTGCAGCATGGCAGTGTTCAATGACGTTACCCACTTCTTCTTCTGGCACACATCGTCTGAATATGTTGTCTATGCCTCTTTTGAATAGGAAGGGCTCATCCCAAAAGAAATGTTTAACATTGCTGAAAAACTTCTTCTTCTGTTGGTAACTTAAGTCAGGGGGTATGATATCAGCGGCTAGATAATTCACAATATCTGCGTACCATGACGCGTTGTTCAAGGTTGAGATTTCCTCATAGTTTTCCTCTTCAAAGGTGTGTGGGATATCCTTTCCAATTGTGTTTATCCCAGCCACTAGTCTTTCATAAGTAGAGTGATTGTCTATAGGTATTAGTTCAGGTTTAAGATGTTCTAACCTAGAGAGGTGGTCAGCAACTAAGTTCTCAGCTCCCTTTTTATCTTTAATATCCAGGTCAAATTCTTGGAGTAAAAGAACCCATCTGAGCAATCTAGACTTAGCATCTTTATTACTTAATAAGTATTGGATTGTTGCGTGATCAGTGTATACTATTATCTTGGCTCTTACCAAATAAGATCGAAATTTATCGATAGCAAACACTACAGCTAGAAATTCCTTTTCTGTGGTTATATAATTAAGCTGGGCAGCGTCTAGGGTTCTACTAGCATAGTAAATAACATGTAGTTTCTTATTTTTTTCTCTGCCCTAGTACGGTTCCTACAGCGAAATCACTAGCGTCACACATGATTTCAAAGGGTTGCGTCCAATCGGGTGGTTGTATGATAGGTGCTGAAATCAGTGCTTGCTTTAAAACTTCAAAGGCCTCAAGACATTTTTGGTCAAATTCAAACTCGACATCTTTCATCAATAGGTTTGTTAAAGGTTCTGTTATTCCGGAATAATTCTTGATGAAGCGTCGGTAGAACCCGGCCTGTCCTAGAAAACTCCTGATCCGCTGTCGCTCGCGGGTCAAAACGAGTAGTTTTCAAAACGTAGTATAGCGACAATGGCTCGAGTCGTATCGCAAGGATTCTTGATTTTATTAACTAAAAGCAAAGTCGAATTGGGGGGGGGGGGGGGGTTGGTTTGGTTTCGATTAAACAAAAAAAGCGCTTAAAATAAGTGATTCTGAAAATAAGCTGTTTTGAAATAAGTGATTAAAACAGGTTAATCTGCCGGTTCGACATCCAACTTATCATCGGTCAATATAATTCCAGTCCCTAAATGATTTCAATTCCTATTCGATTGTAATTTCGAATTAACAAGCGCAATTCATACTACAAGATTATAAATTCCTAATGTCCGGATTAAGCAAACGGATTAAAGTATTGTTGTGGACCTCCGATTTTTTTTTAATACCGGGCCATACCTCTGATCTGTAGAGATACGTGAACTGACTCTTTTTTGTCGCTTAATGCTTTCGCATTTTTGAAAATATCACAGAGTCGCCACCGACCTTTTATTTTATCCAACTAAGGAAAGGTTTATAAAAGAAACAGAAAAAAGACCTTTAAGAAATTCTGGGTAAGGGGGTAGGTTATACAAAGGGAAGGTGTTAGCACCCTTTGTATCCATGGTTATCCATGGGCTCTTAAGTTTGCTTAGCTCACTTGTTTTTCGATCACTTTTCAATTGCTCTGAAATTGCTCATATGTGGTTTCAAATACCTTTGTAAATTGAATTTTGTAATGATCCGTGTGTGGATGTATACAAAATGCTTGTTTATCTTTCGAAAGATGTTTTGAAAAGAACGTTAACTTTGTAATAACCCGTGTTTGGATGTATACAAAGTATTGTCTTTTTTGAAAGTTTTGAAAAATCAACAGTGTATGAGAATTTTGTTTGTTTTGATTTGAGCAAGCAAACTAGGAGGTCTACCCTGAGTTGTAAGGTCTTTATCCTATTTCCTTTAAAAATCTATCCTTTCACCGGATATAAAAGCAAGGTTCAATTTTGTACTCAAAATAGTGGAATTTTGACTTTGATTTTGAAAGGAATGAGAAGGGATTACCTGAAGAGGTGCAAGTGTGATTGTGATTGGATTCAGATATTTATCTTTGAAGTTAGTGATCTAACGGTTCAATTTTATCTTTGACATACACGCAGTTTATATTTGCTGGAAATTAAAGTGCGGAAATGTAAAGTGCGGAAAGTAAATCTACGCTATTACATCGATTGTGCGGGAAATGTAAACTAGCCTATTTACATGAATTTGACATCCTATACATTTATCTAGGAATTTTAAATTGCAAGAAAAATAAAAGGGCATGTTTTTGGATTTTTTTATGATTGGTTTTACTTATAATTAATGCATGATTAATTAAATTAAAGTGAAGAAAAGAGATGAAAATTGATTTAAACCTAGAAATTAAGTTTAAAATATGTACAAAATATTTGTTAATTAATTTTAAAACAAAACTAATTTTTTTGGAATTTTTGGAATTGATTTGAAATTGATTTAAGTTAATTAAAACATAATTATGCAAATAATTATACAAATAATTAAAACTTAAAGATAAAATTATTCAAAATATGTACAAAATTAGTTTATAATATATAAACAATATTTAACACAAAGAACAATTTTTTTATGATTTTTTGATTGGTTAGAATAATTAAAAAGCAAATATATAAATATATACTAATTAATTATGCAAAATATTGAAATTTTGAAGAAAAATAAAATATTTTTATTTCATAAAATAGTATATTATTTTAGAAGTCTAAAAATATTTTTTGTGTATTTTTTGGATTTTTAAAACTATTTTTAATTAATTTAACAAAGAAATTAAAATAAAATAGAAAATAAAATAGAAATAAAAGGATACTGATCCTGTGTGGAAATTTATGAGGGAGTATGGTGTGCACGCGTGATCTGGAGCGTTGGATGAGTCATAAATGAGATCAGATGGTCCAGATGGTGAGGGAACATCACTTATGACACGCCTGCAAAACACTGAAACCAAGGGTTATATTTAAAAAAACGCGCGCGTCAGAACCAATAGGGAGGTGACACGTCTTCGTCTTCAACCTTCAGACAAGACTTTTAATAGCGCTTTCTCACCAAAAGCGCTGTAATTGGTTACTTACTAAACCTGCAAAATAGCGAATAGGGTCAAACGTACACATAAACTTGGCGCGACCTATCAGTTCAATTCGTTTGGTCCATGCGAATTCAATGGTACTAATTAGAACCTCTAATTTTGCCTAATTTGGAAAGCCCTAATTTTGAAGCTATGAACCCTAAAATGGTGATTTCGTTTGTACATGTCCAAACTTCAATTAAGTTTCCAGAAATGATCTACACCTCAAACCAAACTCAATAGTATGTCTACATCTTGTTAAACGTGTGTGAATAACCAGATACGAATTGATTTTAGTTTGAACAAATTTTGACCTGTGTAGCTCGATTCAGTGAGCTTCAAGGCTTGTAATTGATTGAGATAGCTTCAGTGATGTTCAAGGAACGTGTTTGAGTGTTTAGTTTGAATGGAAAGTGACTTAAACTTGGAATTCGAATTTCAAAATTCTTTGAATATTTTAAGAGATTACAAGTGTGTTACAAGCAAGAGTTTTGCTCTCAATTTCTGTCTCTATTGTTACTGAAGTGCTATAGCCTATTTATAAGCATTAGAGTGCTTAGAAACTAAGCCCAAAGCATTGATGAGTTTTTTTGGAATCTTGACTTTTTCAACATTGGTAGCTTTGTCTTTAAGCCACCATGGCTTGATTTTCTTCTTCTCCTCTGCTGTACTTTGCTTTGGGACAGAGTTGAATGAGTCTTGCTTGGAAGACAAGCTATTCTTTATCCATTTCAATTTCTTTTTAATTTTAATCTTAAAATAAGATAAAATTATGCCAAAAATGGATAAAAAATGATGTGGGCTTAGCCTTGGTCGTGGGAGGCCCATAGTAACATGGAAATGATGTTTGAATGCTGAAAACTTGGCCCCATTTGGAAAAAATGCAATTTTGAACAATGTTGGTTTCATGCATTTTCCCAAAATTTAGCCAACTTCAACAAGGTGTAAATCCCTCAATTTTTGTCATATGAAGGAGATCTTGCACTTTTTGGAAACCTCAAAGAGTCCTCTAACCAATGTCTTTGGTCTCATGTCAAAATGATTTTTGAAGCTCCTTGTGTGTCCTTTTGAAAAAAGTGTCTTTTTGTTGACTTTGAAAATGACCTGTAATGTCTTTGATCATATTTTTCAAATGGTGAATCCAATGACCATGGGATCAATGGCATTTGAAAGATAATTGAATTTCCTTCAAAACAAGCTTTGGTTTGAATTTTTTGGATGAAGGATGAGAGAGTTATGATCAGTCAAAGTTGAGTTGACTTTTCAGGCAAAAACCCTAATTTTGAATCTTAGGGTTTTGTTGATTTTTGATCTTTCCTTGATGAATTATGATCATCCAATGATCAAATGATGAATCCTTTGACAAAATATGGACTTTGACAAAAAATTTCATTTTTGACTGTCTGTTGACTTTTTTGGTCAAACGGGTCGTCTGTTGACTGTTTGAGCTGCTGACGGTGCGTCTGAGTGAATTGAAGTTTGAAAATTTGTATGATGGTACTTTGAGATATATGGATGTGTATGAAATCCATTTGAGCTCTCAAAAACTTGTTGCTCCTGTAAAAACAAGAAAAACCCTGATTAGGGACTGTTTGTGTAGGAGACAGTTAAGCGTACCTGATTTTTGTGCAGTGTTGAGTCTCTGCTAATCGCGTGATATTCAGAAGACTTCTAGAACAAAAATCTTGGAATTTTGAATTGTGAAAGATTGATTTGATTGATGGTACAAAACACTGAGAATTGTACTGCCAGCAGTTTGGCTGTCAACTGACTGTTCAGGTATTGATGTAGCAGTTAGAGTGAAAAATCAACAGTCAAAGTTAATTTTCTTTTTTGTTGTTTTTTGTTTTTGTTTTATGTGAAAAATGAAAGTTTATTTACATGACTTGTTAGAAAAACACAGACATAATAAATAACTAATATTTACGGTATGCGGGCAAAATTACCGATAATAACCCTGAAAATCATTTAATGCACAGAAATAGGAATATTTGACTGGCAGAAAACACACAAAATATTATCTTAGTAATTAAGCAATATTATGACAAATAGTACAACATTTAATACTGACAGTACAAATATCACATACTATATTGAACAGTACGACGAATAAACGGTACATTTAAGAAATAAGAAATACGGCAAATTTTAAGAATGACGATTAATGACCCATGCTATGAACAATAACATGTAGATGATTGGGAGCATAACCATTGCAGGTCCACACTCCTCAGGACTATGCAGGCAGAAGAAAGTCATGATCACCGTAGCAATGGTGATGACTGTAAGAAACAGTGTCTCTATCCACTTTGCCATTCTTGTTAGGGAAGAAGAGAAGATGGATTATGAAGTAGGAATTTGAAAGATGAATTGGAATTTGATGTGAGATTTTATGGAAGAAAATGAGAGGTATTTATAGAATGGAAAGAAGGAAAGAGACGTTGGGGAATGATGTGATTCCGTACAAAAGGAAAATTTGAGTGGAAGTAAGATTTGAAAGAAAGTGTATGATAGTGTTGGAAAAAGGAGAGATTTGATTTTTGAAAAAGAGATTTGAAAAGATTTTTGCAAATAATGGAATATAGTACAAAAATTAGTGGGAAACAAAAGATAATAATAATCTACTTGTTACCAGTACAGTCTGAGTTTCCTGATTCTGCGCCTGCAAAAAGATTTAACTCTGTACCAATTGTGTCAGTACTATTTATCTGTAAATAAATAAATAGCATGTGTGAAGTAATAAACAGTATTTGGTGTTTGCGTAAGAATAAATTCAACTGCAAGCCAAATTACTGTATAAGAAAAATTCTAAAAACTAAGTATTTCATATGTCAGGATATTTGTTGAAATAAAAATCCATGATTATATGAGACCCTTAATTTTCAGATTGGAGTTTTCTTGAAAAATATGTGGGCAAATTTTGGGGTATAACAGTTGCCCCTATTCAATCTTCTTAAACCTGAAGAGATTGTCTGAAATCTGAAGGTAGAAGATGATTGAATATTTAGATGCCCTGAAAATTTGCACTTACCTTGATCAGAAGAGATGTTGGAAGTTGCATTTGAATGTCGTCTGCGAAATGTTGTTGGCAGATTGAAACATTACCTGAGATGGGCTTTCAGATGCCACCTGGTAAATGGGTTGAGGGTTTGTTCATCAGAATGAATCCATTGATTATATCTTGATGAAGGATTTGAAAGTCTTTGTGTTGACTGTTTCGGAACCGTCCAAGGTTACCGCTTTAAGTCTTGGAAGATAATCGTTACGGAACTTGTCCAAAGTTTTTCCGATTTAGATTTTGGAAGTTGATCATTGTGGAACCGTCTGAGGTATCGCTTTAGATCTGCAATGTTAGATCGTTTTGGAACCGTCTGAGGTATCGCTTTAGATCTGCAATGTTAGATCGTTCTGGAACCGTCTGAGGTATCGCTTTAGATCTGCAATGTTAGATCGTTTTGGAACCGTCTGAGGTATCGCTTTAGATCTGCATGTTAGATCGTTCTGGAACCGTCTGAGGTATCGCTTTAGATCTGTGATGCTAGATCGTTTTGGAACCGTCTGAGGTATCGACTTTGATCTGTGATGCTTGTTTTTGAGTTGGTAAGTGATCAGAATGAATCTTCGGCTTGATTATATCTGAGAGAACCGTTCATGGAATTCAGGTGAACACGGCATGTGATTGAGAACATCTTTGTTGAAGATATCTGCCTACCTGAAAAATCAAGTTAGTGATATGCAATGTTTATGATGCATGTAAATGTGAGATATTCCCGGAGAAATATGCATGTTATGTTGTGTATGAATATGCGCATGATGCATGATGTATGATGTATGATGTATGAATATGTGAATGTATGAATGTATGAATGTATGAATGTGAATGTGATGTCAAGCTTCTAATTGGAAAAATAAATTCCCACTAGTCAGCTGGACATGAATGTATTGTGATCGTTGATGATCTTTTGTCTTGCTTGAGTACCCTCGTCTGGGGAAATTCTTTGAGAACCCGGGTATCCCGTTGAAGGATCTTTGACTACTGCTTGGGGAACCAAAGGTAACTGGAAGTTCTGATGCCCTTTCAAATGGGAATGAGGAAGATGCATAATCCTCCGATGCACTATCTGACCAAGTCCGGGTGCGGGGATCACACCTTCTGAAGATAGTAATCTGGAACAACCCTGCTGGGGAATAAGACTTCTTTTGAAGAGAAAATCTTTTTGAGGAATTTGCTGAGAAATGCGTTTCTCTTGGTGATTTCCTTCTGATGGAATGATGTCCAGATGATCGGGACATTTCCTGAATGCCATTCCTGTTTTTCCTGGTAAACATCAATCATATTCAAATGCATATGTTCATTCAAAATTATCATTGGGACGCTTACGTATTTAAACAGAAAAAATGAAAATAGTGATTTTTGAAAGAGCTGCATTGAAAAGAGCCATGATAGGCGGGTTAGCACAGGGAGACAACAATCCTAGAAGTAGGAAACTGTCAGAAAGTTTTGAAAAATATTTATGAAGATAAATAGCTATGTGAAAATGATCCAGTCAAGTTTCAACTCTGCTATTGCCAATCTGTCTTCGAGCATCTCATCCCTCACTTGTTGGAAGAAAGTGATTAGACTGATCGGTGTCTTTGAGGTGTTGAATCTTGATGGTGAGTAGGCAGCTGAACGGAACACAGTTGTATGCTTCATTCCCTAACTTTTGCCTAGGCCGCCCTTTCAGGTTTTCAGCCTACCGGGATAGTATTTGTTTAGTCTCTAATTTTTGCCTGGACCGCCCTTTCGGGTTTTCAATCCACCGAGACGCTCATTTTTGCCTAAGTTGCCCTTTCAGGTTTTCAACTTAGCGAGCTGTTTTTTTTTTTTTTAAGAGAAGTATTTTTTGACTATGTCAGCATTCACAGGGTGTGGGAAATCCTCGCCATCCATGGTGGTAAGCAACATGGCGCCGCCGGAGAATATTTTCTTGATTATGAATGGTCCCTCGTAGGTGGGAGTCCATTTGCCTCTGGGATCACCTTGTGGTAAGATGATGCGTTTGACAACCAAGCCACCAGTTTGGTATGCTTGACTTTTGACTTTTTTGTTGAAGGCTTTGATCATACGCTTTTGGTATAGCTGACCATGACAAATAGCTGCGAGCCTTTTCTCATCAATCAAGTTTATCTGGTCCAACCGTGTTTGAATCCAATCGTCTTCGTCTAGATTGGCTTCTTTCATAATCCTTAGGGAAGGAATCTGAATTTCAATTGGAAGAACTGCCTCCATACCATAGACTAAGGAGAATGGAGTTGCCCCTGTTGAAGTACGCGCAGATGTGCGATAACCATGAAGAGCAAAAGGTAACATCTCATGCCAGTCTTTGTAGGTTACTGTCATTTTTTGTATGATTTTCTTGATGTTCTTGTTGGCAGCTTCCACCGCGCCGTTCATCTTTGGTCGATATGGAGAGGAATTATGATGTTTGATCTTGAACTGTGTGCAAAGTTCAGTAATCATTCTGTTGTTTAGATTTGTGCCATTGTCCGTGATAATCCGTTCAGGGATGCCATACCGACAAATGAGATTGTATTTGATGAACCGGGCTACCACATTTTTGGTGACAGAAGCAAATGAAGCTGCTTCTACCCACTTTGTGAAGTAGTCAATAGCGACCAGGATAAAGCGATGTCCGTTGGAGGCAGTAGGTTTGATTTCTCCAATCATATCAATACCCCACATTGCAAAAGGCCAAGGAGCCGTCAGGACGCTTAATGGAACTGGAGGTACATGTACTTTGTCAGCGTATATCTGGCATTTGTGACATGTTCGGGAGTGATGATGGCAGTCTGTTTCCATGGTAGACCAGTAATAACCTGCTCTCAGGATCTTTTTAGCCATTGTATGTCCACTGGAATGAGTACCGAAGGCACCATTGTGTATTTCTTCCATGATCTGTTCTGCTTCCTTCTTGTTTACACAGCGAAGTAAAGTCGAGTCATGGTTGCGTTTGTATAGGGTTCCATTGCTTAGAAAGAATTTGGCAGCAAATCTCCTTAGAAACTTTCTGTCGTTAATGGATGCCCCTTCAGGGTACTCCTGAGCTTCGAGATATCTTTTTACCTCATGGAACCATGGTTTTTCCTCGGTTCCTTCGGTATTGATCTCATTGCAATAGGATGGTTCATCTTGCCTGTAGATGGTGATCATAGGCGCCTCGTTGTCCCACCTGACTTTGAACATGGATGACATGGTAGCTAAAGCATCAGCTAGTTGATTTTCCTCGCGTGGGATGTGTTCGAAAGTGATTTCTTCGAAGTAAAGAATCAAACTCAGCACATATTCTTTGTAAGGAATTAGATTTGGGTGCTTCGTGTCCCATTCCCCTTTGACTTGGTAGATTACCAAGGCCGAGTCTCCGTAGACTTCCAGGAATTTGATTCTTAGATCGATTGCAGCTTTGAGACCCAGAATACATGCTTCGTATTCGGCTATATTGTTAGTGCAATTGAAGCATAACCTGGCAGTGAATGGTGTATGACCTCCTGCGGGGGAAATGATCACAGCTCCGATGCCATTGCCAAGTGCATTAGAAGCTCCGTCAAAAACCATAGTCCACCGGGATCCTGGCTCGGGTCCTTCTTCTGGTCCTGGTTGTTTGTAGTCATTGACTAGCATAATGTCTTCGTCTGGGAAGTCAAAGTTCAATGCTTGATAATCATCCACTGCTTGATGAGCCAGATGATCAGCTACCACACTTCCTTTGATTGCTTTTTGTGAAGTGTATTGAATGTCATATTCTGTTAAGATCATTTGCCATCTCGCTATTCTTCCAGAGAGAGCAGGTTTTTCGAACACGTATTTGATGGGATCCATCTTGGAGATTAGGAAAGTGGTGTGATTTAGCATGTACTGTCTTAGTCGGCGAGCTGCCCAAGCTAAGGCACAACAAGTTTTTTCGAGTAGTGAGTATCTTGTTTCACAATCGGTAAACTTTTTGCTAAGATAGTAGATTGCGTGCTCCTTTCGGCCGGATTCGTCATGTTGTCCTAGTACACACCCCATTGAGTCTTCTAACACAGTTAGGTACATTATCAGAGGTCTGCCTTCCACAGGTGGCAACAAGATTGGAGGTTTTTGGAGATATTCTTTGATTTTGTCAAAGGCTAACTGGCATTTGTCATTCCACCTTTCCACTTGATCTTTCTTCAACAGTTTGAAGATCGGCACACAAGTAGTAGTCATGTGGGCAATAAATCGGGCGATGTAATTCAGACGTCCCAAGAATCCTCTGACTTGTTTCTCGGTACGAGGTATAGGCATTTCTTGAATGGCTTTAACCTTGGCGGGATCAACCTCAATACCTTTGCTGCTGACGATGAAACCTAAGAGTTTGCCGGATCTTACTCCAAAGGTACACTTATTTGGGTTCAGTCGCAACTTGTATTTCTTGAGTCTGTCAAACAACTTGTGTAAATGACCCAAATGTTCTTCCTCGGTGTTGGATTTTGCAATCATGTCATCGACATACACCTCTATTTCTTGATGAATCATATCATGAAATAGCGCTACCATTGCACGTTGATAGGTTGCTCCTGCGTTTTTCAGACCAAAGGGCATTACTTTGTAACAAAAGGTTCCCCAGGGTGTTGTGAAGGTTGTTTTTTCCATGTCTTCGGGTGCCATCTTGATTTGATTGTACCCTGAGAATCCGTCCATAAAGGAGAATACCTTGCATTGTGCGGTATTGTCAACCAGTACATCGATGTGTGGTAAAGGGAAATCATCTTTGGGGCTTGCCCGGTTCAGATCTCTGTAGTCCACGCACATTCTGACTTTCCCGTCTTTTTTAGGTACAGGGACGATGTTAGCTATCCAAGGAGGATAACTTACAACTTTTAGGAATCCGGCATTGAACTGTTTTTCAACCTCGTCTTTGATCTTTTTTGACATATCAGGCCTACTCCTTCGTAGTTTCTGTTTGACTGGAGTGCTACCTTCTTTGATTGGTAGGCGATGAACTACGATGTCCGTGTCAAGGCCTGGCATATCCTCATAGGACCAGGCGAATATCTCGACGTAGTCTCGCAGCATTTGAATCAGTCTTTGCTTGACGCTGTGTTCTAAATCAGCCCCTATTTTGACTTCTTTCTTTTCTTCGTTGCTGCCCAAGTTGATGACCTCAATTGGCTCCTCGTGAGGCTGTATGGCCTTGTCTTCTTGTTCTAGCAGCCTTGCAAGTTCTCTTGGCACTTCACAATCTTCCTCACTTTCGTCCTCAGTTTGGTAGATCGGATTTTCAAAGTCATGACGGGCAATAGCAGAATCGTTGTTGACTGGATCCAGAGTGTATGTGAATCTGCAAGTTAATTATGTGAGTATGTGTGAAGAAAAAACATAGCTATTAGAAAGCGAAGAAAGAAGGAAAAAGGATCACAAAATTTAAATATGCAAGCGTCCCATGATTTTATTGAATGCACATGATCATGATATGATAAGCCCTTATAGAAGGACCAGTGTGCTAAGGCACACGGCTTTCAAGCTCATGGTTCGATTGTTCAGGAACCACTTTTATCTTTGCACATTATACACAAAGAAAACAGGAAATGGCATTTACTCCTGGTCAAAGGAGATCACATCCTCAGCTTTCCAGTTGTTCAATCCACTGTTGTGAGCAGGGGGTACCCAGCTGTTCCAGTTGCAGTTGTCTTTTTCATCTTCCACAGCATTGATTTCATTAGTGGGAAAATGAGCCGGTGATCCTTCGGGATAAGGGATATACTCTGCTGGATACGAGAGCCCAGGCTGAGATATCTCTGTTGGCTGAGCGAGATGCTCGATAAGGCCGTCCCATGAAGTCGGGATGATGTCTTGAATAGAGACTTGTGCATCTTGGTGAGGAGTGTATGCTGACAGAAAGCAACCCTCGTTATTTGGTATTTCCCTGGCTTTTTCAAGAGCGAAATTGTCATCGTAATGTTCATCCCATCCAGTTGGGACAATGTCCTCCATGGCAATTTGTGAGCTCGGAGGAGCGGAATATTTCACCATATAGTCATATTTGCCGCTGGGTTCTCCTAGCGTGTCCCATACTTCTTTGGGTGGATTTTGATATTGCTCAGTGACGGGATTTGTGAAAATTTGATCATTTCCAACTTCATCACCCCATCCAGTCGGGGTAAGGTCCTCCATAGCAATATAAGAATTCTGAGGTTCGGCATACTGATAATTATACCCGCCGTTTGGTTCTCCCACAGCATCCCACATTCCCATGGAAATGGGTGGAATTTCATCTGGATATGGCTGAATGATATGGTTCAAGAACACTCCTTCATCTTCAATAGCGTTTACTTCTTGGCTGACGAAGTGTGACATTAATCCTTCAGAACGAGGACTTTGATCATTCTTTTGATTTTCACTATCATAGCCCAGACCTAGCTTGTCAGACTTGTAGGGTATATCGGGAAGCTGTCCCCATACTGTGCAATCACCCTGTTCAATCATGGCTTTGGCATCTTTGAGAGAAGCCATAGTTGTAGTTGGAGTAGCAGGAATATGCTTGGTGGTAGAGACATCTGGAGAGACCACCTCAAATGATTGGCATGGAGTTTCGATGAATTCGTCCTCCAACTCAACATATTTGGAATTGCTTAGGTGACTAACCACATATTCCTCTTCGCCATAGACTGTGACAATCTTTCCTTTTACTGGATATTTTAACTTCTGATGCAGGGTAGAAGTTACAGCGTTTGCCCCATGTATCCAAGGGCGTCCAAGTAAACAGGAGTAGGCTGGGTGAATTTCCATTACGTAAAAGATAGAATCAAAGATTTGAGAACCCACTCTGATTGGGAGATTCACTTTTCCGTATACTGTTCTGGTTGACCCGTCAAAGGCTCTTACCACAACATCGCTTGGTTGTAACACAATTCCTTCGAAGTCAAGCTTTTCTAGTACTGTTTTCGGTAACACGTTCAGAGAAGAACCGTTATCTACTAGCACATGAGATAGAGTGGTGCCATTACATTCAATGGAGATATGTAAGGCTTTGTTGTGATTTTTTCCAGCAGGGGTTAGATCCACATCAGAGAAACCGAGACCATTGCTCACGGTTAGATTGGCAACACAATTCTCAAATTGGTCGACTGAGATCTCTTGAGGCACATGCGCAGCTTTCAGGAACTTCATCAGAGCTTTGGCATGAGCTTCTGAATATTTTAGCAGAGATAGCATTGAGATTTTTGAAGCAGTGTGCCCCAGTTGCTCAACAATATTGTAATCACTCTTGCAGATGATTTTCAATATTTCCTCCATTTCTTGCTTTGATGGATCCTCAGCAGTGATCTCCACCGGGGTTTGAATTTGTTCAACTTGTGGCTCTTTGCCTCGAGCGTTGACATTTTGATTAGGAACTGGGACTCGGACTGGACCAGCAGCAACATTTGGAGAAATTTCTGGTGAAAAGATTCTTCCACTTCTCGTGATCTTGCTGGTACCCACAATATTACCCACAGTTGGAGTAGTTAACTTTGCGGTCTCTTCAGTCGAGGTACTCTGCTTAACTCCATGAATGTAAACATTAGTGTCATATCCCCATGGGACAGCTTTGTCTGAGGAGTATGGAAATGGAGTTGGACTAGCAATGACTACTGATGCCACTTTGAGTGTAGCAGAAATTTTGAATGGAGCCTTGGCAGAGATTTTGAATGGTAAGCTGGAGATCACTGAGACATCCTCTATTCTTATCCCGTTTGCAAAGACTTCGCACAGTACGTCCATAGAAGGGAGCCTCTCAAACATAATGATACGGCGATCCATCCATTTTTGAATTCCCATCCTCAGATTTTCACAACCATTGGGCAGGCATGAGCAGTAAAAGCAGTCGGGGTCACACCCTGGGAAGTAACCAGCTCGGATTAGCTTTCCTTTGACTTCGCAGAGTGGAGTTGATAATTCGTTCACATCATAGATGTAAACAGTGTCCAGGATAGCGTTGACAGTTTTGTCATGCTTTGGCATAGGTGCTGTGATGACATTTGGAGTTTCTGGAGGATCGAACTCAATTTCACCAGCATCTATCATATCTTGTATTTTATTTTTCAGGGCCCAGCAGTGATCTGCGTCATGTCCTGGACAGTTTGAGTGATAGGCACATGTCGCATCAGGGCGATAATTCAGAGAGGAAGTGTTGACATTCTTTGGAGGACCTCTTAAGGTGATCAGATCTGCTTTTAGCAAGTGCTGCAATGCCTGAGAAATTGGCATGTTGATTTTGGTGAAATTTCTTCTTGGTGCATCTGGTCGATGCGTATATTTTGGCTGTTGATCTTTTTGAGGTGCAGATGCGGAGATCAGAACTGCCCCTACAGATTGATGCTGCTCACTTTTGCGACTTTTTTGAATTTGAGTTGCATTGACCTCATTTCTCCCACTGATGGGCCTTTTTGTAGTACCAGAGGTGGAACCTATTTGAATTTTTCCATTTTGAATGCCACTTTCGACACGTTCTCCGGTCAGTATCAGGTCAGTGAAACCTGATGATGAACTTCCCAGCAAATGGCTATAGAAAGGGCCAGTTAAAGTGCCCATGAACATGTCAACTAGTTCGCGATCAGATAAGGGTGGTTGAACCCTTCCAGCCATATCTCTCCACTTTTGTGCATATCCTTTAAAACTTTCTTTTGGTCCCATAGACATGCCCCTTAGTTGAGTACGGGTTGGCGCAAGATCAGCATTGTATTGGTACTGTTTGTAAAAAGCAGCAGCTAATTCTTCCCAAGTATGAACCTTGGTATTTTCCAGCTGGTAGTACCACTCGAGTTGTGTACCCGACAGACTTTCTTGGAAGAAGTGAATCCACAATTTGTTATCCGTTGTATGAGGTTGTATCTTCCTCACATAGGATCTCAGATGTAGTTTCGGGCAAGAAACTCCATCATATTTTGCAAAGACAGGAACTTTGAATTTTGGAGGGATAACAACATCCGAGATGAGCCCCAGATCATTGAAATCTAAGCCAGGTATTTTTTGTATCTCCATAGCTTTCATACGGTCTTCCAGCTGTTGGTATTTTTCATTATCCGGTTCGTCCCCAGAATGATCATTTTCTTCATTTGAAGAGAGAGAGGGTTTAGCAGAACCCTGGTTGCTTTGATTGTCTTCTTGTTCATCATCACCGACTGTTTCAGGGATCGGTGGCTTTGTGAACTTTTTGACTGGAATTTTGATCTTTCTTCTCAGGTGACTCACACCTACAGATCCTTTGGGCTTCTTTTTCTTCTTGATTATCAGGGCTTTCAGTTCTTGCTGCCCCTTTGCCAGTTCCAGAATTGCCACTTGAACTTGGGCATTCTGTGCTTCGAGATTCTTGATGCTTGTTTCGGATTCCATCTCTTCTGACTGAAATAAACAGCGAGAAGATGAGAAATCCGTCATGTGAACCTGTTATGCAATGTGTATGACTGGATGCCATGTGTATGCAATGTATGAAATGTATATGCAATGTATATGAATGCAATGTATGAAATGTATATGCAATGCATGAAGTGAAATGTGTGTGCAATGTTTCAAGGATCTTAGAGTTTAGATTTGTTAAAGAAGAAACAAACGTTAGTTAATCAATTTATTTCTTTTTTTTTTTGCTTCTTTTTTCTTTTTTTCTTTGCCTCATTTGGGCTTACAAGACAGAAATAAAATAAATGATCCTTCAGGTCTCCCGTGGACGCTTTCTCTTTGCCCCCAGGAATGTGTTGATCTGCTGTTCTTCTTGAAGCTGTCCGGTGAGCTCCAATATCCTTCTCTCATAGTCCTGACAGTATGATTTGAAGGTGTCTCTTTCCTCTTTGAGTTGAACCCAAGATTTTTGCAACTCTTCTAGGTCAGTTGGCATGTCCGGGTGTAGAATAACTTGAGGTTCATATCCTTCGACCTCTGGTTCAATAGTCACAGGTAGAACAGCGGGATATGGCATAAGGAGTTTCTGAGCATGAGTGCGGACCCATCTGAGGTAGGGTTCCATAGGAATAGAATTCCATTGCCCCAGAGTTTTGCTTTCTATTCTATAGACACTGCCCCATGCATGTATGAACCTTCGTCGGTGTCTATGAGAATCATTCTCGTAATCAAACACAATGCCATGGATAATCATGTCATGAGGACCGTTGCTCCTTGCATATCCGAATTGGCGTAGAGCTAAAGAGGGATTGTAAGTGATGCCTCCTTTGATGCCAAGGAGTGGCACATTAGGGTATTCTCCACAATGATCAATGATAGTAATGTCTCTTTGAAAGAAGTTGTTCCACCGGATATCTGAATGAGACAAAGACATAATCCTGCGAGACCAATGCATTCTTTGTTCATTTCTCAACACTGATCGGGGAAGATGAAATGTAAACCACCTAGCCAGTAGTGGTATACAGCACATGAGAGTTCCTCGTTTCTTCATGGTACGAGTGTGTAGAGAATGTAGAATGTCTCCCAGCAATGTTGGTACCGGGTTACGGATTAGGAAAAGGTTGATGATGTGTACACTTATGAACTGGTCGGGATTTGGGAATAAAACCAACCCATAGATCAAAAGTGCCATAACTTCCTCAAAAGCTGGATAACTTTTGTTTTCTAGCAGTAGTCGAGCCTTTTCCAATAAGAACTTGGCAAGTAAACCCTTAACTCCACTCTTTGTTTCCCAATTGGACTCGATTTCTGATTTCCGCAGATGTAAAGCAGCAGCAATGACTTCAGGTTTTGGAATCCTTTCTAAACCAGTGAAAGGTAATTGATTTCGAACAGGCAATCCCATTAGTTCAGAGAATTCTTCCAAAGTGGGTACCAACTGGTAATCAGGAAAGGTAAAGCAATGATGTTCAGGGTCAAAGAACTGGAACAGGACCCGTATCATGTCTTCTTCAAATTTTGAGGTAACCAAATGGAGTAGGTGACCATGCCTTTCAGTGAATTGAACATTCCTGGGGAATTCTGACACTAAGTCTTTTAGTTCAGATGGTACCGTTGAGATGTTGATTCGGATGTAATCTTTGGTGGCGGGAGCCATTACCTGCAAAAACAAAGGTAAACTCTTTGATCCTTGAAGTGTTTGGTGCAAAAATGATATGCTTATGATGCAAACATGTGGCACACAAAAACAAATCAAACAATAGCCTTAGGTTTAAAGGCTTGCATGGAGCTGATAGGTGATACCCTCCCCACTGAAGTTGAGTTGGTTAAAACCTGTCCTAGAATAGTATTCGGGTTCTATGATCCTTGGAAGTAACATCTCAATACGGCGCTCGAGCGGCCGATCAAAATATTCCTCGAGGATAACTAACTTCGATCAATTTCAAAGCTAGCCACTTAATAGGCCACAAGTCAAGTTCAACTAAAAAGGTTCTAAGACAAATTAGTGTTTAATGACATTTCGGAAGCCTAATATACTCCTTGATCGTTTTCAAGGGACATCAGTATAAACCAAAGTATCGCACTAACGATGACTACCAGATCAACCGTATCGGTACATGCCGTACAGTTTCCTTGGTCTAATGTCATATACTTAAGGTATCTCGAGATTCGGGTTAGAATCTTTCACACAAGCAAAATACCCAAGCAAGCCTTTGAAAAATAGAGCAATCAAGTCAAACAATTGAAAACATCGAAGTGATCTATTCTCTTAAGGTAACCCCTTTTGAAAACATTTTGTTTTTTGAAAGTATGTCCCCAGCAGAGTCGCCAGTTCTGTGGACCTCCGATTTTTTTTTAATACCGGGCCATACCTCTGATCTGTAGAGATACGTGAACTGACTCTTTTTTGTCGCTTAATGCTTTCGCATTTTTGAAAATATCACAGAGTCGCCACCGACCTTTTATTTTATCCAATTAAGGAAAGGTTTATAAAAGAAACAGAAAAAAGACCTTTAAGAAATTCTGGGTAAGGGGGTAGGTTATACAAAGGGAAGGTGTTAGCACCCTTTGTATCCATGGTTATCCATGGGCTCTTAAGTTTGCTTAGCTCACTTGTTTTTCGATCACTTTTCAATTGCTCTGAAATTGCTCATATGTGGTTTCAAATACCTTTGTAAATTGAATTTTGTAATGATCCGTGTGTGGATGTATACAAAATGCTTGTTTATCTTTCGAAAGATGTTTTGAAAAGAACGTTAACTTTGTAATAACCCGTGTTTGGATGTATACAAAGTATTGTCTTTTTTGAAAGTTTTGAAAAATCAACAGTGTATGAGAATTTTGTTTGTTTTGATTTGAGCAAGCAAACTAGGAGGTCTACCCTGAGTTGTAAGGTCTTTATCCTATTTCCTTTAAAAATCTATCCTTTCACCGGATATAAAAGCAAGGTTCGATTTTGTACTCAAAACAGTGGAATTTTGACTTTGATTTTGAAAGAATGAGAAGGGATTACCTGAAGAGGTGCAAGTGTGATTGTGATTGGATTCAGATATTTATCTTTGAAGTTAGTGATCTAACGGTTCAATTTTATCTTTGACATACACGCAGTTTATATTTGCTGGAAATTAAAGTGCGGAAATGTAAAGTGCGGAAAGTAAATCTACGCTATTACATCGATTGTGCGGGAAATGTAAACTAGCCTATTTACATGAATTTGACATCCTATACATTTATCTAGGAATTTTAAATTGCAAGAAAAATAAAAGGCATGTTTTTGGATTTTTTATGATTGGTTTTAATTATAATTAATGCATGATTAATTAAATTAAAATGAAGAAAAGAGATGAAAATTGATTTAAACCTAGAAATTAAGTTTAAAATATGTACAAAATATTTGTTAATTAATTTTAAAACAAAACTAATTTTTTTGGAATTTTTGGAATTGATTTGAAATTGATTTAAGTTAATTAAAACATAATTATGCAAATAATTATACAAATAATTAAAACTTAAAGATAAAATTATTCAAAATATGTACAAAATTAGTTTATAATATATAAACAATATTTAACACAAAGAACAATTTTTTTTATGATTTTTTGATTGGTTAGAATAATTAAAAAGCAAATATATAAATATATACTAATTAATTATGCAAAATATTGAAATTTTGAAGAAAAATAAAATATTTTTATTTCATAAAATAGTATATTATTTTAGAAGTCTAAAAATATTTTTTGTGTATTTTTTGGATTTTTAAAACTATTTTTAATTAATTTAACAAAGAAATCAAAATAAAATAGAAAATAAAATAGAAATAAAAGGATACTGATCCTGTGTGGAAATTTATGAGGGAGTATGGTGTGCACGCGTGATCTGGAGCGTTGGATGAGTCATAAATGAGATCAGATGGTCCAGATGGTGAGGGAACATCACTTATGACACGCCTGCAAAACACTGAAACCAAGGGTTATATTTAAAAAAACGCGCGCGTCAGAACCAATAGGGAGGTGACACGTCTTCGTCTTCAACCTTCAGACAAGACTTTTAATAGCGCTTTCTTACCAAAAGCGCTGTAATTGGTTACTTACTAAACCTGCAAAATAGCGAATAGGGTCAAACGTACACATAAACTTGGCGCGACCTATCAGTTCAATTCGTTTGGTCCATGCGAATTCAATGGTACTAATTAGAACCTCTAATTTTGCCTAATTTGGAAAGCCCTAATTTTGAAGCTATGAACCCTAAAATGGTGATTTCGTTTGTACATGTCCAAACTTCAATTAAGTTTCCAGAAATGATCTACACCTCAAACCAAACTCAATAGTATGTCTACATCTTGTTAAACGTGTGTGAATAACCAGATACGAATTGATTTTAGTTTGAACAAATTTTGACCTGTGTAGCTCGATTCAGTGAGCTTCAAGGCTTGTAATTGATTGAGATAGCTTCAGTGATGTTCAAGGAACGTGTTTGAGTGTTTAGTTTGAATGGAAAGTGACTTAAACTTGGAATTCGAATTTCAAAATTCTTTGAATATTTTAAGAGATTACAAGTGTGTTACAAGCAAGAGTTTTGCTCTCAATTTCTGTCTCCATTGTTACTGAAGTGCTATAGCCTATTTATAAGCATTAGAGTGCTTAGAAACTAAGCCAAAAGCATTGATGAGTTTTTTTGGAATCTTGACTTTTTCAACATTGGTAGCTTTGTCTTTAAGCCACCATGGCTTGATTTTCTTCTTCTCCTCTGCTGTACTTTGCTTTGGGACAGAGTTGAATGAGTCTTGCTTGGAAGACAAGCTATTCTTTATCCATTTCAATTTCTTTTTAATTTTAATCTTAAAATAAGATAAAATTATGCCAAAAATGGATAAAAAATGATGTGGGCTTAGCCTTGGTCGTGGGAGGCCCATAGTAACATGGAAATGATGGTTGAATGCTGAAAACTTGGCCCCTTTTGGAAAAAATGCAATTTTGAACAATGTTGGTTTCATGCATTTTCCCAAAATTTAGCCAACTTCAACAAGGTGTAAATCCCTCAATTTTTGTCATATGAAGGAGATCTTGCACTTTTTGGAAACCTCAAAGAGTCCTCTAACCAATGTCTTTGGTATCATGTCAAAATGATTTTTGAAGCTCCTTGTGTGTCCTTTTGAACAAAGTGTCTTTTTGTTGACTTTGAAAATGACCTGTAATGTCTTTGATCATATTTTTCAAATGGTGAATCCAATGACCATGGGATCAATGGCATTTGAAAGATAATTGAATTTCCTTCAAAACAAGCTTTGGTTTGAATTTTTTGGATGAAGGATGAGAGAGTTATGATCAGTCAAAGTTGAGTTGACTTTTCAGGCAAAAACCCTAATTTTGAATCTTAGGGTTTTGTTGATTTTTGATCTTTCCTTGATGAATTATGATCATCCAATGATCAAATGATGAATCCTTTGACAAAATATGGACTTTGACAAAAAATTTCATTTTTGACTGTCTGTTGACTTTTTTGGTCAAACGGGTCGTCTGTTGACTGTTTGAGCTGCTGACGGTGCGTCTGAGTGAATTGAAGTTTGAAAATTTGTATGATGGTACTTTGAGATATATGGATGTGTATGAAATCCATTTGAGCTCTCAAAACTTGTTGCTCCTGTAAAAACAAGAAAAACCCTGATTAGGGACTGTTTGTGTAGGAGACAGTTAAGCGTACCTGATTTTTGTGCAGTGTTGAGTCTCTGCTAATCGCGTGATATTCAGAAGACTTCTAGAACAAAAATCTTGGAATTTTGAATTGTGAAAGATTGATTTGATTGATGGTACAAAACACTGAGAATTGTACTGCCAGCAGTTTGGCTGTCAACTGACTGTTCAGGTATTGATGTAGCAGTTAGAGTGAAAAATCAACAGTCAAAGTTAATTTTCTTTTTTGTTGTTTTTTGTTTTTGTTTTATGTGAAAAATGAAAGTTTATTTACATGACTTGTTAGAAAAACACAGACATAATAAATAACTAATATTTACGGTATGCGGGCAAAATTACCGATAATAACCCTGAAAATCATTTAATGCACAGAAATAGGAATATTTGACTGGCAGAAAACACACAAAATATTATCTTAGTAATTAAGCAATATTATGACAAATAGTACAACATTTAATACTGACAGTACAAATATTACATACTATATTGAACAGTACGACGAATAAACGGTACATTTAAGAAATAAGAAATACGGCAAATTTTAAGAATGACGATTAATGACCCATGCTATGAACAATAACATGTAGATGATTGGGAGCATAACCATTGCAGGTCCACACTCCTCAGGACTATGCAGGCAGAAGAAAGTCATGATCACCGTAGCAATGGTGATGACTGTAAGGAACAGTGTTTCTATCCATTTTGCCATTCTTGTTAGGGAAGAAGAGAAGATGGATTATGAAGTGGAAATTTGAGAAGTGAATTAGAATTTGATGTGAGATTTTATGGAAGAATGAGAGGTATTTATAGAATGGAAAGAAGGATAGAGACGTTGAGGAATAGTGTGATTCCGTACAAAAGGAAAATTTGAGTGGAAATAAGATTTGAAAGAAAGTGGAGATAGTGTTGGAAAAAGGAGAGATTTGATTTTTGAAAAAGAGATTTGAAAAGATTTTTGCAAATAATGGAATATAGTACAAAAATTAGTGGGAAACAAAAGATAATAATAATCTACTTGTTACCAGTACAGTCTAAGTTTCCTGATTCTGCGCCTGCAAAAAGATTTAACTTTGTACCAATTGTGTCAGTACCATTTATCTGTAAATAAATAAATAGCATGTGTGAAGTAATAAACAGTATTTGGTGTTTGCGTAAGAATAAATTCAACTGCAAGCCAAATTACTGTGTAAGAAAAATTCTAAAAACTAAGTATTTCATATGTCAGGATATTTGTTGAAATAATCCATAATTATATGAGACTCTTAATTTTCAGATTGGAGTTTTCTTGAAAAAAGATGTGGGCAAATTTTGGGGTATAACAATTGTGAATTAAGCAAACACAATTGCGCGGATAAAGCAAACGCGATTAAATTATAGGAAGAACAATCATCGAATCAAATCAATATATATTCTATGGAATTTGAATTAAGCAAACAAGACATAGAGCACGATATTGAAAGGAATGAATAATTTAATTGGAATTGATAAAAAAACCTCAAAGTATTTGGAACTCGACTCCGGCAGATTTCACCTTCGGATTAGTTCTCCATTACACGATCGTACCAAAGCTTCAAAATATTTTCGTGAATAGTGATAGATGAACAGTGACCGCAGCTGCCTAACCTAAGTCAAAGCCACAACCCGTTTTACAATCCAACTGGGTCAAACATACGACCCAGGCCCAAAACCAATTAACCCGAAACTTAACTAAAGCTAGTGCAGCAACTTCAACGCATATTCTGGCCCTTCTACAGTCCGATTCTGACTTTGACTCAAACATAAGAATTGTAGCTCTTTCTCTTAGCTTTCCGGCGATTATTAGAACGCCTCAATCGGACTCCTGGAACTCCAGATATGATCGTTTCCGTGCAGACTGTTATTGCTGAAAAATTAATACAAAAAACAAATAAGTGCAAAAATAAAATAAAATATAAAAACATATTAAAACATAAAAATAAATAAAACAAACCGAAGAAATACTTGTGTACAAACATGGAAGAACGTGCATTAAAATGCACTGATCAACTCCTCACTTCCCTAACGGTCTTAGGTGGGTTTAGGTTTTCTATAACTTCTATCTTGGCCTTATCAACTTCTATACCCCTCTCGGAGATAGTGTGTCATAAGACTATCCCTTCGTTCACCATAAAATGGCACTTCTCCCATTTCAACACAAGGTTCACTTCCACACATCTTTCCAAGATTTTCTCTAAATTTGAAAGGCAGTTTTTAAAATCAAATCCACATACAGAAAAATCGTTCATAAATACCTCCATAATTCCATCGAGGTAGTCTGCGAAAATCGACATCATAAAGCGTTGGAAAGTGGTAGGTGCATTACAGAGTCCAAAGGGCATTCGTCTGTAAGCGAATGTTCCATAAAGGCTAGTAAATGTGGTTTTTTCTTGGTCCTCTGGGTGAATAGGGATTTGGAAGAAACCAGAATATCCATCAAGATAGCAGAAATACGAGTGTCTAGCTAGACGTTCAAGCATCTGATCTATGAATGGAAGAGGGAAATGGTCTTTTCTAGTTGCCTTGTTCAACTTTCTGTAATCTATACACATACGCCATCCTCATTCTGTTCGTTTTGCTACACGCTCCCCTTTCTCATTTTCCACGACGGTGATACCTCCTTTCTTGGGTACCATATAGACGGGGCTTACCCACTCACTATCCGAAATCTGGTATATGATATCAGCTTCCAATAACTTAAGGACTTCTTTCTTAACTACATCGCTCATGATAGGGTTTATTCTTCTCTGATGTTCTCTTTAGAGTTTTGAATTCTCTTCCAGCATAATCTGATGCATGCATACGGACGAGCTTATTCCTTTTAAATCTGAGATTTATACCCTAAAGCTGAGGGATATTTCTGCAAGGTATCTAAGAGTTGGTTTGTTTCGATTTGGTTTAGAGTGGCGCTTATTATGACAGGTCGATTCATCTCCTCATCCAAAAACTCATATCTTAGATTCTTGGGTAGTTCCTTAAGTTCTATGGTAGGTTTCTTGGTGCACGGCATAGGGTCAGGGGTAAGAGCTAAACATTCAAAAAGGTTTTCGTCAATGTAAGGTTCAATACTCTTAAATTCGTCATCCTCTAAAATGGGGGTTGAAGGTAATTTGATCAAGGATTCGTTATGTTCGAGTTCATTCACACATTCATCAATGACATCAATGGCATAACACGCATCTCCTATTACTTGTGCCATTAGAAACTTCGATAGAATGAACTCGATCTTTTCATCTCCTACCTCAAAAGTCAGCTTCCCTTTTTTAACATCTATTATAGCTCCGGTGGTCGATAGGAATGGTCTTCCTAAGAGGATTGGGATGTCATCGTCTTCTTTGATATCCATTACTACGAAATCGGTCGGAATGTATAACTGACCAATCTTGACAGGTATGTCTTCTAAAATGCCCATGGGGTATTTGATAGATCTATCAGCTAGTTGTAATGACATCTTAGTAGGCTGAAGTTCTCCTAATTTTAACCTCTTACAGACAGCCAAAGGCATCAGACTTACACTCGCTCCTAGGTCTAAAAATGTTTTGTCTATCATTTGATTTCCTAGGATGCAAGGGATAGAAAAACTTCAGGGATCTTTGCCTTTCTTGGCAAGTTTATTTTCAGATATGGAATGACATTCCAAAGGTTTAGGATCGTCGAGTCGCCGTTTGTTGGACAAAATATCTTTCAAGAACTTGACATATGATGGTATCTGGGTTATTGCTTCGGTAAAAGGGATCTCTACGTGGAGTTTCTCTATTACCTTAATAAACTTTTGGAATTGGTTTTCTGTTTTGGTGTTTTTCAACCTTTGTGGGAAAGAAATAGGTGGTTTGTAAGGTTGTTGTGTGTGATTCCCTACTTCTGGTTTTGATTGCTTTTCAGGTTTCTCTGGTTCCTCTACCTGGTCCTTGGGTGCAGCATCTTCCTTAGGTTTTTCTGGTGTGCTTAGGTTAGGATTTCTAGGCCCTTCATAAGCGGTTCCACTTCTTAAGGTAATAGAATTTGCTTGGCCTTTAGGATTGGGTTGAGTTTGTCCAGGGAATTGTCCTCCAGGTACAACTTGTGCAGAGATGGTTTGGGCCACTTGGGAAATTTGGGACTCAGGCATTTTGGTGTGGGTCATCAGCTGGTCAAACTTGGTTTCCAGTTGAGTAACTAGTTCATTCGTGTGAATGTGTTGATTCATAAACTTCTTATTTTTCTGAGTTTAAGTCTGAATAAAGGTGTCTATGGTTTCTTTAAGGTTTGGTCTTGGTGGCACAACTTGCATAGGTTGGTTTTGTTTTTGCGTTTGGAATCCTTGGGGTCTCGAGGATCCGGGATTTTGGATGGGGTTATTGTTTTTGTAAGAGAAATTTAGGTGGTTCCTCTATCCAGGATTGTATGTATTCGAGAAAGGGTTCCCTTGGGTATAGTTAACTTGGTCTGAGCTAGATTCGTTCAAAAGGTTACAGTCAACGGTTTGATGTCCTTGAGTTCTACAGAGTTTGCACTCCGATTGGATTGCTGCCACTGTGGTAGGGTTTTGAGACATGTTCTCAACTCTCAAGGCCAGGGTATCCATCTTGGCATTCATCATGTCTATGCAACTTATCTCATGCTTTCCTCCATGGCTTTCCTTTTTCTCTACTGTCACTCGTTCTATTCCCCACTGGACGTGGTTTTGGGCCATGTCCTCTATCAGGGCACAAGCGTCAGGGTAAGGTTTGTTCATCAATGCTCCGCCAGCGGCAGCATCTATGGACATCTTTGTGTTGTAATGGAGTCCAATATAGAAGGTATGTATGATTAACCATTGCTCTAGGACATGGTGCGGACAAGCTCTCAAAAGTTCTTTATATCTTTCCCAGGCATCAAAAAGTGATTCGCCTTGGTTTTTAGTGAAACTAGTGATCAGGTTCCTAAGGACAACGGTCTTACTTGGTGGAAAATATCTGGCAAGAAATGCTCTCCTAAGGTCTTCCCAAGTCGTTATTGAGTTGGCTAGAAGGGCGTCTAACCAGTCATGGGCTTTACTTCTAAGGGAAAAAGGAAACAATCTTAAGCGGATGGCTTCGGGTGTGGCTCCATTTGCCTTAAGGGTGTCAGCCAACTGAATAAATACCTTTAGATGTTGATTCGGGTTCTCGGTAGCGAGACCAGCGAATTGGTTTTGTTGTACTAGTTGTAATAGTGAGGGCTTAAGTTCGAAATTGTTGGTTGTTATAGCGGGGTTTACTATACTAGAACTAGGCTCCTCATTAGATGGTTGAGCAAACTCTTTAAGCGGGCTTTGGTTACGGTCTTCGGCCATAGCTTTCCTTAACTTAAGGATAAACAGACGTGCTCGGGCGTAACGTTCGGGTTCCACTAAAGGGTTTAATAGGTTACCGGTGCTACGATTTCTACGCATCTACCGGCTAGAATAGCCTTAGTCTAAACGGGATAATAATAGGGTACGAAATTTGACGAAGTTGGTCCCCGGCAATGGCGCCAAAAACTTGATGGGTTGTTTACGTATAGCCTAAATATAGAACTGCAAGTGCACAGCCTATCAAAGTAATATATAAGATTATCGAACCACAGAGACCAATTGTCAATCTATCAACTCTATTGCTAAGGTGCTTATCTAAGGTGAACAAGATTATTGATGTGAGTGCAGTGCAACAAAGTGAGTAAGCGAAGTAAGTAACAGTTTAAGCAACAAGTTGGAATGTAAATCATGAAATCAGACTATGGTCCAGTCATGCATAAATGAAATCACTTATGGGGCAGTATTTTCTATCCGTAGCAAATAATCAATTTAACGGGAACTTGTAGCTTTTGCCTACTAAGAACCGAGTTTACTCCTTAAATTAAATTCCTTTATTGTCACATATAAAGGGCGCCTTCCGCGTTAAAGAGGTAAACCTATTTTTAAGAAATTGATAGTTTTGACTTAACAGAAAAGTAATTTTGACTTGGAAAGATTAACTTAAAGAGACTTTCGGCTTTTGACCAAGAGTCAGATTTCAAACCTACAAACGCGTCCGAAAATAGTTTTAAAATCGTTTTCTAAAAAGTGTTAATGATCCCTATTTGACCAACCAAACTGATTTTTCTCTTTTTGTTTGGTTAAATAATAATCAAGTCATATCATTAGTATGGACGGCTTTTGATCTTACCAAATAAACATTTAAACATAATTGACTTAAGTTAAAAGCAAAACATCCCCAAAGTGTTCTCACTAGCATGATAATTGGAATACGATCATGATGACAATCATTACATTCAAACCTTTATAATTTAGCCAGACATGATAAGTGCGACTCTATAACACGTGTAGACTATGGTAAGAGCGTTTAAAGTCTATAAAACGTGTAGACTATGGTAAGAGCAATTATAAATAAAGAAATGCAATTAAATAGAACCTACTCCAAGAGGAGGCTTTGATTCGGGTACAAGTTGCGGAAATGTAAAAGCGGTATGATGAACTTCAACCAAAGTGCTCCAAGACTTGATTATAACTCAATCTACACCGTAATAACTCCTCGATGTGAAGAGATTATTACTTTGCAGAAACTGATAGTATATGGCTTAAGATTGTACTAAGCTTGGATGAAACTACAAAATGAAAAACGAAATCTATTTATAGAGGATTCTGGAGGTGCGTAAAGACAGGAATGCCCCTCAACTCCTTCTGAGCGGGAAGAGGTTTGTGAAGGCCGCGGGCGCGGCAGCCTCACCGCGAGCGCGGTGTGTGCAAACGAAGGAGACTGTGGGGACGTGGCAGTTGGCCCCAGGGTGAAGTGGGCCACGTCATAGCATCCCCTATAGCCGGCGCGGTGCTGGACGCCATAAGTGCAAATCTTCTTGAAAAATCCTATTTTCTGGGTGTTTTGGCTCGTTTCTTCACCGAAGGCTCTGAAAGGTCAAGAATCCTGAAAACAAAAGAAATAGAAACATAATACATGAAAATGATAATAAAAACTAAGGAAAACATGTGATATTCGAGTCAGAAACATAGTGCGATTCAGTGCGATCATCTATATGCCCTCACTACTACAGAAAAGTGTTAGACGCTAGGCTTCAGTATCTAGAGGGGGGTGAATAGATACCTCATAATTCAATCGGATTTCCTTATTAAAAATATGGCGAAAGCGTTTAGGGATCGACTCGCGTCTATTCCGAACCGCTACTGGAAGTATTATATGTGTTTTTAAACCACAAACTTATTTTAATGTGATGATGAAAACTTTTAGAGAATCAACCAATTTCAATTGCTATAAATCGTTTAAGTGTTTGCTTGATAACTTGTTTTCAATGGCTTTGATTTATGATAGAAGCAATATATCAAACACTTGGTGATAATGTCCAAATTGACTTGTGAATCAATGTGTGGTGACTTGTGATGTTTATGCAGAATCTTATCACACAAGTTTAACACTTGATATGTTAATCAATTTGCAATTATACCCATAATTAAGCGTAATAATAACGAAAAGATAAAAGCAATAAGAACACGATATTTGTTCAGGAAGTTCGTTGATCGTCCTCGCTACGACTACATCTGCCCCTAATTCCAAACGGGAATTGGGATGTCTTTCATTATGATTGAAAACAGTTTGTACAAAGAAGATAACAAAGAAATAACGATAAACCGATTATGTTGATTCTTTGTATCTTCTTCCCCTTGATCTTGAGCCAGATCAAGTATCCTCCATGAGCTTATCGTTGATTCCCTTTCTGCAGTGTTGTGAATTGCTCGAACCTTTGTTCTTCAATCTTCACACTCAGCTGAATCCTAGATGAAGCCTCTTGATAAAAACCCCCAAAATTCACCAATCTTGGAGGATAAAATCCCAGATTTTATTCACCAAAAACCCCACAAATCTTCACCCACTAGGAACCTTCAATTCCTTTCCATGGACGTTATCGATCTTGATCACAAACCCTCACCACAAGAATTGTTATGTGTAATTGTGTTGGAGTTGAGAAGAAGAAATAAGATGAGAAGCCTTTGTGTATCTGTCAGTTGTTGGTGTTCCAAATGAATAATTAACAGAAAAAGATATAAATAGGTGCAGCACAGCTAACACAGAGCAAACACATCATTTGGCAATTTTTGGGGTAATAGGTCGACCTACATTATTGATTGGGTCGACCTAAAATGGAGTAGATTCAACATAATTCTGTTTGTGTTCAGTTGGGTCGACCTGTTGGTGCTTTGGGTCGACCTAAAATCAGTTGATTTTGAGTCTTGTGAGTTTTCTTCAGTTTAGGTCGACCTAGGCTCTTGGTTGAGTCGACCTAAATGGAACAAAAGTGAATCTTCTTTATTTGCTTCAGTTTGAGTCGACCTAAGGACTGAATGAGTCGACCTATCTGAGGCAATTCCTTTTGTTAAGTAAATGAAGCCTTATAGGTCGACTTGGGCTTGTTGTGGGTCGACCTAAAGTGTCTTAGATAGTCAAAACCCTACTTTTCTTTGTGTCATTCACTTGTGGCTTGATATTTGTTCACTTATAATGTTTGCCATGGATCTAAAACTTCTTGAGGAATGTAGGCTTGTACTTACAAAAAGGACTACCATCACAGTTGTAAAAGGGACACCATAATGACTTACCAACCATTGTGATGTAATAAGTAGTTGTATGCAGTATGATGCATTCCATAATAGGCGCGCGACCGTGATGATATGTCAAATAGCGTGCTACCTACCACTATGTCTTTATACCCTAATGGCTCCCTCATACATACCCTGATGCACTAGGTTTTTATAACTATCCTGGAGCCAAGATAGGCGAAAGTGAGCACCCCCATTGTCCTAAACTCCTCGATCACCTGCTCCTCGGTAACCCCTAAGTCTTGTACAACAGTAATAAATGCAACCTTCCGACTAATGAGAGGAGCGGTGAAGAAATAATCTTTCACCTCTAGTTCTTTTTGCAGTATATTGTTTACATTGCAAACTAGATTAGATTTGAAGAAATGGGAGGTTAAAAAATAATAAGCATTAAACCAAGTTCTCACTATTAAAGAACAAAATGCAGATAATGGACTAAAGGATTCTTGGCTAGAATTGAACGTGCAACTTGTTTTCAAATTTAGCCTTATCTATCATATTATATTTTTCTAATATAATCCGAAAAGTTATATATTCAGTAAGGTGTTGGAAAAATAAGCAAACCACATAAGATATAATTAACTCATCTAAAAAATATTAAAAACATTCATCAACATCAAACCCCTAAACAACATAGAACATACATGTCCCATAATGGAATCCAAAATGAAATGAGGATGAATATGAAGTGAGAGCAACAAACATGTGATTGTAGCGCTCACACAAGTTTGCTGCGCTCACTTTAGCTTCATACTCGTTAATTTTTCATCCATCCAACCATACCTACAAGTAAGAACAAGCAGAAACATACTCAAAAAAATAAACAAGTCAGCACATTAAATCTTAGGGTTTGAAACAAAAACCATAAGCAGAAACAAAAACTAAACAATAATAGAAAAACGTAAATATAAACAAAATCGAAGCATAAGTTTAATGAACGAACATGAAGGTAGCCATTGGTGAAGACGGCATAGCTATATTAGTTTGGTGGAGAGGAATTTGAAGGTTGTCGTATGTGTGATAAGTGGCATGGATGTTAGAGTTATGTTTTGAGAGAGAAGAGTGAAATATGTTAGTTTTTTTTAGAGAAACAAATGCTATATACTATGCGAGAGATAATTTTGCTTATATATATAACTAAATATCACTTTTCATCATGGTTGATAAGAAGAATCGTGATGAAATGATTGGACTTTACACCACAGTTGACTAAATGAACCATTGTGTTCTACAAGGACATTCCCTTTTTGTGACGATAAAATTGGAAATTGAGGAATCTGGGATACGAACCCTTTAACTTCTGGTACATTTCACTATGGATTTTAACAATGACCGTAGTGAGATTTCTTTTAGTAAAAACAAAAAACAAAACCAAAAACGAGATACCCCCACGGTTAACAAGGAGGCCGGTGTAAAATTCTTTTACGAAAGGTATTTTTCGTAGCAGTGTCTTCTTTGATCGAATCATAGAAGCACGCCAGTACAGTTCAACTCTTTGTAAAAGGATACCAACTGACTCTTCAAACATAGTTCTTCCAGAGATAAGTCTTCTTCCTTGTAAGCGTAGGGAGTGACTCCCATCTGGTAGTGGCACTATGTCCAATACTTGTGAAAAATATCCGAGCAACTGAAGGACGAACTAGGCTCCTGATGACAAATCTTTGCATGAGTATCATTAGTTAAATAAACATTCAAATGCGATCCTCAACATCATTCACACTTTCGGAATAAGCCTAAAAATACCATAAGGGTTACCTTAGGAAGAATGAGCCAAAGTCTTTTGCACAATTAGGAATGTTTTGAATCCTAAAAAGATGAAAAAATATCATCACGGTTGGCTTTCCTCCTTTATACTCACACCACTACTAAAAGACTTTGATGAATGCCTAACTTATAGGATGCAACTAGAATGGAGCGATCAACAATTGAATGATTAAATTACTTCAAAATCATTGAAGGGAAGATGATAACCTATGATGGAGAACAAGCTTTCTTGGAAAGGGATGGCGCACCACCTTATGGGTTGTTGATCCTCTCATTATTACTTGGAGGAAACACACCCCAATTAGTAACTTAACCTATATGTCTCAAAGCTCGATCAAAAGTGCTTTCAAAGATAAAGGAGGAAGCAATCCCTAATATATTGGGATCCACCTAATTGTCTGAAATTTCTTTGCCAACCTTCTTGGTTGAAATTGACATTGTTGCCATGAATAAAATATATCTTGAATAGAATTGATGCAGTCGCAACAGAGTGAACATATTTGGATGATTTATATGCCTTAATCAAAGAGCGCAACAGTGAAAAGAAATGGCATCTCTAGCTCAGAAGAGAAACCGATCCAACAGGCGAAATTAATATCGGCTAACAAATATCACTTGAGTTTGATTCGATGGTAAAACGAGACAATCTATTCGAAGCAACCTGCCATAGAGACGAGGAATACTCAAATAGACCCTTACCCTTTATCAAAGCACTTAAAGGTCATTTAATAAACAACATCTTTTAGACGGTGGATATCTCCTCGAAAAGCGACCAAGAGACATCCAGGACTCTAAAAGGAGAAGTAACGTCACCACCAATCAACTAAGATGTGTCAGTTTCTCTCAGTGCCACGGTACGACTTCTAAAAATGTCGTTCCACGTACCCATCCCTGGGGATTACCGCGTCCCATCTATGGCATCCACGCCTGCGAGTTCCCTAGCTGGACGGTGAGGTACGTTACAAGCCCCCGCTCTTTCAACCAGGAACAAAGGCTTAGGGGGAAATTGTTCTGGGTTGGCCACGAGGTCCAGTGGATAAGGCCCAATAGTTAGTTAAGGATGGTTACGAAGAAAGTATGCAATCCCATTTTTCCATCCATACAATGGAATTCACTTCACGAAATCCTCATGCATGATCTCCCAGAAACGATCCAACGATCAGCCACATCTTACTTATATGCAGTTATCAACCACCTATCTTATTTAAAGGAGAATGTTCGCCACTCTTGAGGTGTAATTCATTTTCCATTTAAATTTTATTTTTCATCTTACTAATTTGAGTGTTAGTGTTAACTTCACAAGTCAGCTCCCGTTTCATCACACCAAAAACTCAGAACCACCTCAACTCCCTGTGGATCTCACTTCACATATCTTCACACAGTTTCAGAGCATAACATATTTTTTTTAAAAATTGAGTTAGCCTATTATTAAGAAAAAAATTAAAATATGGAGTAAAATATGCATAATTTATAAACAAAATACCCTTTTTGGTCCTGTATGTTCACTACTAGAAAATTCGCTTTTAGTGATCGAATTAGAGACCAAAAAAGTTTTAAAATCGGTCACCAAAATGTTTAGCGATCATTAATTTTCAGTTGAAATCATAAAATAAAATTAAAAGTTATGATATATTAGAATCAAACTCATGACCTCCGCGTATTTTAATAAGTCCTTACCACTACACTACTTAACTTCTTCTATTATATATATATATATATAAACAAAGCAATTAAAATTAATAAATAAAATTTTAAAAATTATTATATAAATTGAATTTTATTATGCAATTTCATTGCACACATAAAAATTGTATAATAAAATTAAAATTGTTATGAAATTAATAAGAAACATTATAATATAAGAGGAGAGACAAAAGAGAGAAATAGAAGAGAGAAATAATATTGTATTGTTCTCATTATCAGTGTAGATTTCAAGCACAATATGAGTCCTATTTATAGGACATATGTAATTAATAGAAAATCTATATGAAATCTCCTAATTGATGGACATCCATAATCATATCATTTATAACACTCCCCCTTGGATGTCCAGAAAGAATATGCCTCGTTAAAACCTTACTAGAAAAAACCTGGTGGGAAAAAAATCTAGTGAAGGAAAAAGAGTACAATATCCTTTTAAGAAAAATTTATTTTTCCCCCTCAGCTGGATGAATTCATTTCTCCCCCTCAGTTGAACAATTACTTCTTCGACGATGAAGACTAATCCTTTTGCACTAAAAGGTCTTATGTAGTGCTAAAAGTTTCTGCATGATTATATGAACTTGCTGCTATTGTTTGTTTCATTGATCTTCTTGAAATAGTTGTACCACCACATGTAAATAAACAAATAGCCTGTTTGTGATCTACCTTTGTGCGGATCTGACAAATAACTTGCATCTGTATAACCTGTTAATTCGAGTTTGGATACTTTGGTATAAAATATACCAATGTCTATTGTACCTCTAAGATAATTAAGTATATGTTTGATTCTATTCCAATGTCTTCGTGTAGGTGAAAATTGGATCTTGCTAATAGATTGATCGCAAATGATATATCAGGGCGTGAATAATTAGCAAGATAGATTAGTGCTTGAATTACACTAGGATATGGTACTTCAGGACCAATTACTTTTTCATCATCTTCTCGAGGTCTAAAAAAATCATCTGCACATCCCATGATCTAACATCATAGAGGTAGACAACATATGAGATTTGTCCATCATATAAGAACATTTTAACATTTTTCTATATACGAGATTTTCTCATATAAAAATGTTTTAACTTCTTTCTATATAACCTTCTTGGTATATAAAAGTTTCATTTTCTAAATGTTCATTTAGTAAGGACTTTTTCTTTCCCAAGTCTTTCATCTCGAATAATTTCTTTAAACAATTTATAGCTTTTGGAATCTCTTCAGGAGTTCCAATAATCTTTATGTCATCAACATAGATAACTATTATTGGAAATTCTTTTCCTGATCTTCTTATAAAATACAAGGACAAATGGAGTTAATTATATATCACTCTCTAAGCAAATATTTACTAATACGGTTATACCACATGCATCCAGATTGTTTCAGCCCATAGAGAGATTTATTCAATTTTATGGAGTAGTTTTCTCCAGATTCGAAATTATGTGTCTCTGATATATAAAACCCTTTAGGGAGTTTTATGTAAATGTCACTATCAAGTGAGCTGCATAAATAAGATGTTACAACATCCATCATGTTCATATTAAGCCCTTCATGTACTACAAGGCTAATAAAATATCAAAAAATTAATTGAATCCACTACAGGTGGATATGTTTCATCAAAACCAATCTTAGATCTTTGTGAAAATCATTAAGAATCAAATCAAGCTTTATACCATTCTTATTTTGCTTTTTCATAAAAAATCGTTTACATCTCATTGGTTTCACACCTTGAGGTGTTCAGACTACAGGTCCAAAATCGAGTCACTTGTAAAGTGAGTTTAATTATTCTTCAATTGGATATATTCATTTTGGTCAGTTCTCACTTTGTGTACAATCTTTGATATACTTTGATTAATGATTTGTTCATTTTGACCAATTCTCACTTTGTCTATAATCTTTGATAGACTTTGATTCATACTATATTCATTCTGGTCAATTCTCACTTTGTCTACAATCTTTGATAGACTTTAATTCATGATTTGTTCATTTTGACCAATTCTCATTTTGTCTACAGTCTTTGGTAGACTTTGTTTCATGATCCTCGTTATCGTTTATCATCTTTAGCGCTATATTGTATACAATATTGTCAATGTCGACTTTATCTGGTTATCTTAATCTTAGTTCCATTCCATTTCATCCATGACATAATTTATCGAGATCTCTCTATTTCATATTTCAAGTACTTGATTAGTTCTTCTAGAACTGACAAATAAATTATGTCAAAGTGCTCTTAGAATTTTCATATCCTCACTTGAGTCATCTTTAGTTTATTTTCTAGGCAGAGGACTTTTACCAATGGAAACGAATTTTATACCACGCTTCAGGCGCGACTATAACTCATTTGCAATATTAGATTATCCAATAGAAGAATCCACTTTGAGTGGAGTATTAACAGCTGATATTTCATTTCATAAACTTTGCAAATGAATAATATTTTGAACTTTTTGTTCATATTAGTTTGTACGAGGATCAAGACAACAATTTATTTTAAATTGTTCATTTGAACTTCTGGTTCACTTTTTCAGCTGTTTATTCTCTCCCCTTAATATTAGGAAAATTAATTTCTCAATCAATAATCAGTCTACCGGACTGCAATCAACTATCCAATTATTGGATCAAGATATATCATCAAATATGAGATTCATATAAAAATATATTTTCTCTAATATTCTTTTAAGACTCTTCATAGTGTAATATATTAGAGCAATCGAATTATACACAACACATCCAAAAGTTTACTTAGATGAGAAGTATTCGGTTATTAACCTAAAATAATTTAAAAGTTAAGGGGAGAATTAACATAATAATTTGTTGGCTTAATGCGAATAAATATCTTAATATCATAATTTGGGTGTTTCAAATATATAATTTAGAATTGATGATCTCATAAGTATCAACCATATAATTAACTTTAGACGTCTAAAGAATGGATCTTCAGGTCCACATTCTTTTTATGAACATATGTTACAAGATATTCAATATCAAATTTAATAATATATGTGATACTTATCAATAAAATTTTGAAAAAAAATTAAAAAATTGAGATCTTAGTCTATGAAAACAACTTCACAAACTTCTGGTTGTGAGTAGACAATAAATATTTGCATGATATTTTAGTCAATGCAATAATTAATGTTATGAAAAACTCAATTTCTTAGAATTTTATTTTCCTTTAGAAACACACAAAATGTATTGGATTGAAGAAACTTCTGATTCTTCACATTATAATACACATTCATAACCTTTTAGTTGAGAAAACAATTTCACAAACTTCTAGTTGTGAGTAGACAACATATGCATAATCTTTTAGTTGATACACCAATTAATATCGTAAAATGTTTAAATCGTCTACATGGTTGATATATTGATTCACAAATGTCACCTTACATATATTATATAAAAACTCAAATTATAAAAAATTTAATTTCTTTTAGGAACATACAAAACTTATTGGATTGAGGAAACTTCAGGTTCTTCAATATTAATTTTCGCATCATAATCCATTCGAGATGACGCAAACGATTTTGACAACAACATATTTAAGTGAGATTTGTAAACTTCTGGTTTACAATAATACATATGATTCTATTCTTCTAATTTCTGTCAATCCATAGTAAATAATAAAATTATTTGTATAAAATATATTCATATAAATTGATAACATAAAATTTAATTACATTTTAAACATTTAAATCAACTGTTTCTAAATTTTGCTAATAATTACATAGTAAAATAAAACACATTAATTATAATAACACAAATTAATAATAAATTGATAACATCTAGTTATCAAATAAATAATTGTCAATATTAACAAATTAGTCACAAAATTATAACATTCCCTTATAAAATAAATATCAAATTAACACATTAATTTTGTCAATCTTAATAAATTAATCACAAATTAATAACATTCAATTATGAAATAAGTATTTGTCAATTTTAATAAATTAACAATCAATTTTTTTACTTGGATATGTCATAAAAACATACCCAATATGAGAATAAAAACCAAAAATAAAATCATCAAATAGAATAAATTATTGTATTTGGGAGAATGAAATCACTATTAAATTATAAATACGATCAAATAAAATAAAATTATCATTTAATTAAAAATTTTCCTTTCTCTCACATCTCTTTCAAACAAAACATATAAGTTTTTTTTTTATCATAGATATTTATCAATAAAAACAATTGTCCCATAAACATTGATTAAATATAGTTTAAATAAATATAAATGCAAAATATGCAAATTTTTATTTTAGTTCATTTGGAAACTATATTACAAACGATATATTTTGTGATTGTTTAACATGATTGATGCACTTCTTTTAGGATGCATAAAAATCATCATTGATACTTTTCTGATCAATTGAGACAAAATATCTTATTAATAATAATATTAATTTTAAATTCTTTTTAAACTATAAATAATTTCATGAATCAAAATTAAAATATCACGATTTGTATAATTCTTTAAGAACACTTGAAAACTAATTTTGTTATAATCTTCAACATGTTCTTTATAATTCAGGATAGATTTTTTTAAAAAAAAATACTCATGTAAACCAGAGTATGAACATATGCTAAGTTCTTCAGGAACTCAATTAAAATATTTTTTTTAGTTATTCGAAAACTCATTACGAATTTCTTTAGAAACTCAATCATAAATCTTTTTATGCAGTTCTTCAGGAACTCATTTTATAGTTCTTCAAGAACTCAATCACAAATCTTTTATTAATAAAAATAATAATATTTGTAATCTTTTAGGAATGCTTATAAGTTCTTCAGGAACTATATAAAAACTGAATATTATGATATTTGATAAGTTCTTCGGGAACTATATAAAACCTCCATATTATTCTTCAGGGATATTTGATAAGTTCTTCAGGAACTATATAAACCCTCAATATTATCCTTCATGAATATTTGATAATATTATCCTTCAGAGATATTTGATAAGTTCTTCAGGAACTATGTAAAATCTCAATATTATCTTTCACGGATATTTGGTAAGTTCTTCAGAAACTATATAAATCTTATTCAGGAACTATATAAATAATTTATTTTGCTATCCTCCAGAGATGCTTTAACATTATTCATACAAACTATCAGAGATGCATGAAAATCATAATTGATTTTCTTTTTTTATTTTCTAATCAATATATTTATAAATAACACATAGAAGATATATAATATAAAAGAAAAAATAAAATAAATAATAGTACATTCTAAGTCTCAGAGTTTCGTGCTGATAATGTGTTATGAAATTAATGAGAAACAATATAATATAAGAGGAGAGACAAAAGAGAGAAATAGAAGAGAGAAATAATATTGTATTGTTCTTATTATCAGTGTCGATTTCAAGCACAATATGAGTCCTATTTATAAGACATATGTAATTAATAGAAAATCAATATAAAATCTCTTAATTGATGGACATCCATAATCAAACTATTTATAACAAAAATTCATTTTTAAGTAAATATAAATATAAAATGACATTATTTTTTGTATAAATTTATATTTTATTTCTTAAAACAAAATGAAATTTTTACTAAAATTTAAAATTAAAAAAAATAAAATCTTTAAAAAATGGAAGGGAAATAATAACATAGCAAAGAGGATTGAAAATAAAAAATATTAGTGAAGGTTTTTAATTTTTTTTTATATAAATTAAATATAAAAACATTTTTCCGTGACTGATTAGGCGGTCATAAAATTTTGATCTTTAAAATCGGTGGCATATTTATTTTAGTGACCGATTTAGTTATCTCTTAAAATTGACTATTGGTTTCTTAAAAGCAAATTTTTTTAGTAGTGATTAACCTCCAGGTTCATCGTATTAGTTCCTTAACTCTTCAAAACGTAACATGTTGGTCCTTTTAATCTAATTATCGACGGAAAAACTCAAAAATCGATAACTGTATTTATCGCTAATATGACAAAAATGACTAATATAATAGCTTTTGACGATGTAGTAAATCAATAAATTTGTTTTTAAAATTTAGAAACTAAAATGAAAGCCCTAATTTTTATTATCGGACATCTTTAAACTTTTTTTTAAAGTGATATAAACAATTTTATTCACTTGTAGACCAGACGTCACCTCAATTCAATGGTCTAATCTGTTTTTTTTATATTTCTTTTAGTCGGTTTGAAATCCTTGATCAGATCATCTTCTTATAGTTATGGTCACATGAGTTTCATGTGTCTTATTTTATCATTCAATAGTAGAAAACTAAGAAAGACACAGGTATCTGCATTATGTTACGGCCTTGTGGGGTCAGTGAGTGTTGTTTGTTGACAATAAGGCAACACTATCCTACGTGAGATTCAGCTTTCGGTGTACGTTGTTGTTCGATTCTCATTATCTGAGTTTGGTGTATGTAAGTTGCAACTCGTGCATTAATTCACAAGCGTGAGAGTGAATAACTCTTTGGAACTTGGACAAGAAACACATTGTAACGCAATAAAGGACAGGTACACCGAATCTAAACATAATCTGGCAAATCCACAAAAATGACCTCCTTTCACTACCCAACTAATTTCTCCTAATATATTCTGTTCTACAGGTATTTGTCTGTCCGCACTAACCAGTGGTCCGCACCCACAAGTTTATATCAATCAGTAGGTGCCTCTGGATTCAATTCAACCAACCTGAACCTCAAAGGTCCCATTAAAGATATTGACATGATTATTTAAGCACCGTCCAACATACATATTAGTAGGGGTGAAAATAGGCCAGGCCGTTAACAGGGGCCTACAGGCTAGCCTATATAGACTCAGGCCAGGCCACACATTATTTTTAAATAGAAAAGGCCTAGGCTTCTTTATAAGCCTATTTAGTTAAAAAGGCTAGACCTCAGGCCCTAAAAAAAGCCTTTTAAGCCTATCAGGCCGACCTATTTAAATAAATATGAATACTTTTTATGATCATTATGTTATATTTTGTACTTTGAATTAAAATACATAAATAAAACTTGGTTATCTTGAAGAACTTGTGAAAATAAAATGAAAACACCAGATGAACATTGTTTTCATAAGTTCTCTTAAACAAATAGTCTCTTAGAACTTATGCTAATATGTAAGTTAAAATAAGTTAGTATATTTAAACATTATTTTAATTGTTGATTTACATATATCTAAAATACATAGGCTTTTATGTAGGCTAACAGGCTAACCAGGCCTTCGAAAAGGCCAGGCTTAGGCCTAAAAAATAAGCCTACGACAGGTTACAGGTCAGGCTTAGGCTTCGGTTTTTTTGACAGGTCAGGCTTAGACTTGGCAAAGCCTAGCTCGGCTCAGCCTATTTCCACCCAGGAGTGTTGATGGTTCGTAAACTTAAGTTAACAAAACCACATTAATTGTTTAGTTGTGTATTTAATAGCCTTTTTAAAAAGAAATCAGTTTATAATCAATTTTCGATTATAAATTAATTTTATATTCTGAACTCTTTTAGAATTAATTTATTCTTAAGAAAAAATAAGACTTTTTTCTTAATTTAAAAAAAATTCTTTGATTTTATTTTCGGTTTTAGAAAAAAGACAATCTTTTTGAAAACAAATCTTAGTTTTTTTTTTCAAGAAACAAAAATTTCAAAAAAATAAAATAATTTTATTCTTCAGTTTTTTAGTTTCAGAAAAAAAATTATTTTTTTTGTTTTTTTATTATTTTTAAAATTTTGAATTTTTTTGGATCAAATATAATTATTAAACATATATATTTTTGATAAGATTATTTTATTTCAAAGTATTTTTGGATTATATTTTAATAAAATTGGGTGGATTTTCCGGGTTAGAAGGAGGAAGGGTGTATTCCATTTTTATGGAATGACATACTTTGAGCCGTGCCAAAAGATTTAAGATTGACAAATTGGGAGTGTTATGGTTAGCCACTACTTGGATTATTTGGTTGACAATGAATGTCTTTTGTTTTAATAATGAGACTTGGAATATTAACAATATGGTGTGAAATATTAAGATTTTGGTTTGGAAGTGGTCTTCCTTTGGCGATATTGCTTATTCCAGTTGTAATTTTTACGATTTCAGCAAAGATCCTTTGTCTTTTATATTGTAATTTTAATTGGTTTGTAATATCGTTTTTGGGAATTTTGACCATTTTCTATGCATAAAGATTGAAGTACCCTTAATTCTCCTATTGATTATTGCTTAAAAAAACAAATTTTTACATATTCCTAATACTTGTATAAAAAAAAATTGTAATAGTTGTAGAAATTATTCATATTGAGAAAGAATTCTCAACTTTGGCATTAGATGGAAGGGAGGATGACTCTTGTGGAGAATAAAATTCCAATTTTAAAACTTGCTCGTTTGATTATGTAGAATTTGTCTACTTTGTGACTAAGGCCGATCATGGTATAGTTCATTAAGAAAACTAAACCGTATCAAATTTGTCTACTTTGTGATTAAGGTTGATCATGGTATAGTTCATTAAGAAAACTAAACCGTATCAAATTTGTCTACTTTGTGATTAAGGTTGATCATGATATAGTTCATTAAGAAAACTAAATTGTATCGAACTGAATCATAATAAAAGATTGTAAGAACCGAACCAAACCGTTTAAATTTGTTAAGAACTGAACTGAACCAAATAATTTGGTTCAGTATACCGGTTCTTAATTCTGAACCGTACCAAATTATTAGTAACCATTTTTTAAGAGAACCACTTGTATGCTGAATAAAACCTATTATATTTTTATTGAATTTTCTAATAAAAAATCATTTAAAACTTTTTAAAACTATTTTGGGTTAAATACGTTTTTAGTCCCTATAAATATGTGACCCTGCATTTTTAGTCCCTATAAAATTTTCCTTCAATAAATGGTCCTTCTAAAATTTTTATGCATGTAATTTTAGTCCATGCTGTCAAACCAATGTGTGTTTTAGAATGATTATTTTGCAGACATGTTCATAATGTTTTAAAAAGTTCCTGAAAAAAAAAGAAACTCAAAATTTAATTTCTAATTATAGAATTTTATTACTTTTATCATTATTTTTTGAAATTTGAAAAATTCATATTTAATTATTCTCGTTTTGAAAAATTCTAAAACTTGGTAAATAAATATTTTACAGTATTCTAAACATATATAAAAAAAATTATTCAAAAATTTAAAAATTAAAGGGTAATTAAATAGTTTTTAAAATTTTAGAAAATAACAGGGACTGAAATTGCATACATAAAAATTTTAGAAGGACCATTCATTAAAGAAAAATTTTATAGGGACTAAAAATTCAGAGTCGCATATTTATATGGACTAAAAACGTATTTAACTCAACTATTTTTATAAGTAATTTTTTACCACTAATATATAACGTATAATATCTAAATTCAAATCTATTGAAAAAATTAAAAATTATATAAAATAAAATATCAATAGATGTAATATTATTTATATAAATTAATTTTCTAGAAAAATTAATCAATTTCAATTTCGGTGCATCTACCCGAAACTGAACTGCTATTGCTATTGGATACAGTATCTCTACTTCCTCCTAAATTTCATTAGGAGCTTTAACAAATGCAAGAGAAGGACCAGTAAAATTTACATGAAAAATAATTTATCTTTAGGTTCAGTTTATTTTTTTACCATTATTTTCAACCACATAAAAGAAATTTAATGCTATTACTATTAAAAAATAATTTTTAAAAAAATTAACTTTTAATATTTAAAATAAACTTCAATGTAAAAAAGTTAATTTAGAGAAAATATCATGAACCAAAGTTCTAACATAACCAAGTAATACCATATCATAGATATGGTTAGTTAATAGTGGTTCAGTTCAATAAACTTTGGTTCGGTTAGCGATTCAGTTTGGTTATTGAACTATTTGACAAATATTAGTTCGGTTCATAAACTAAAGAAATGATTCAATTTTTTAACAATGGTTCGGTTTGATTCTGCAATCTTAATCTTAATCTTAATATATATAAATCCAAGGTTGTCATGATGGCAACCCTAGCCACATGTCACCTTGGTAGTATCTCTAAACCAAATTTGCCACATGTCACATCGATAATAAATCTAAACAAAAATTATAATTTTGACTTTTATTAATTTAACTCTATATAAAAAATAAAATAAATAAATATAATAATCGTAATAATAATACAATATGAAATCAAAAATAATAATAACAATTATATAAATATGTAATATATAATATCTAAATATATAAAACATTTGAGAAATAACTTATTTATGTAAAAATAAATTTTTCTTAAATTATATTAAAAACTCTAAATAACTTTTATATAATTAATTTATAATAGAGAAAAAATAAAAATATATATAAATACGATTTTAATTTATTTGCAGCAAATAAATATATTAAATAAATTTTTCTAAAATTATATTAAAAACTGTAAATAACTTTGATAATTTTTTTCTATTATAATCACACTAATTTTCTAATTTTTCTGTTTTAAATAATTTGAATAATGTTCTTTTTTTAGGTATTGCATAAAATAATTTAAATAATTTGAATAATTTTCTAATTTTTTCTGTTTTGGTTTTAATTTAAAAAATAAAAAATAAATTTTATTTTAATAATCACTAAAATTATAACTAATAATGATATGTAAGTATAAAATAAAATAAAATTTCATTTTAATAATTATTAAATTTTAACTAATACACTTTAATGATGAGTTTATCTTTAATATTTTTTTATATTATTAGTTTATAAAAAAATCAAATTATTTTTATGAATTTCTAAATTTGAATATTTTATTTTACAAAAATTTGTCTTAATTGAAAATTAAAAAATTCAGAGGTTAGATTATATAATATTGTTTCTATAGTGTATATTAGTTATATTTTTTTTGTTTTTAAAATTTTATTATTTATATTTATACAAATTAATATTATAATATAAACTAAAATGTATTCATGTAATATTAAAAAAATATAATAATAATTATTTAAACTATTTGAAATTAAAAAAATAAAAAACAATTTATATCTATGAGTTTCTACAAAAATGTTTATTAATCATAAAAAATCTAAATTTTAAGTTAATTATATTATAAAGAGTATGTAATAAGTATTCAATTACGTTTTTTTTACAAATTGATTACATTCATGTAGCATAAATAAATATTAATAAATAGAATAATGAGTAAATGGACAAAATAAATAACAATTGATAAATAAATAGTGATTAATCCAATAATCATTGTTATTTATTTTATGTAACGTAAAAGAGTTAAAATTTTAAATTCTTCTATTTTTTATGGAATGTTTTAATGAAATGTTGTTAATATTATTAATAGTATTAATAATAGTCTACAAAAACGGTTATAAAATATTGTCTTTTTGTATTTTTACACACCTTTATAATCACTCCTGATACTACCTTCATCATTTACCAATTTCATTTGGTATCATTTTTCACCTATTTGTTCTTCTAGGATTTTCATATCTCATAACAACGATTTTTTTTTCAATTTCATTTGCTAACATTTTCTACCCATTTATTCTTTTCTAGGATCTGCATGTCTCATAACTATTTATAAATTTGTTTATCTTTTTGTTAAACTTCATACACATTTATTTTATTTTCATATAAAATATAATATATATTTTTGCAGGTTTAGCGAAGATAAAATATTGCAAGGAAAATCATATTTACTTTGAAAAACCTCTGTCAAAAGTGATTCAATGGAGGCACTATTGTGGGTGAAATATTTAGATAAAATTGTCTAGAATCTAAAAATTAGAGCTTAAATTGTAAGCAACCTAACAAATCTTTGGAATATAAGAATAGTGGTCAAACTGTATGTCACCTAATAAATTCTTGGATATAAGAATAGGGGTCAAAATGTAAAGTCATTTAACTTAAATCTTTAGGATAGGAGAATAGTGGTCAAATTGTAAAGTCATTTAAATTAAATCTTTATGATATAAGAATAATGGTCAAATTGTAAAGTCATTTAAATTAAATCTTTAGGATATAAGAATAATGGTTAAATTGTAAGTCATTTTACTTAAATCTTTAGGATATATGAATAATGGTTAAATCGTAAGTCACTTAACTTAAATATAATTTCACATCGATACATTGACAAATTGACAAGCCAATAACATATCCTACAAAATTTTACATAATGAAATACATATTTAGATTTTCTAATTTATATTTTTATATTTTCATCTTTTATTTGTTTTGTTTTTATTTTTTTGTTTTTTTTTATTTCATTTGTTAATTTAGTGAGATAGATCACGCTCTCCCACTATTAAATTTTCTTCTTTTATGTATATTCAATTTACAATAAACCAAACAACATTATACATTTTGTTGATAATATGTGTTTAAATTTATTATTAATTTAAATACAAATGATTCACGAAAATATTGATATGGTGTAATCAATTTAATAAATAAAAAATTATATTACTATAATTAATTCATAGTATTGAAGATTCATGTATTAAATTATATTATTATAATTAATTCATAGTATTGAAGATTCATGTATTAAATTAATTCATAGTATTGAAGATTCATCTATTAAATTAATTCATAGTATAAAAATTGTATTACTATAATTAATTCATGTATTAAATTATATTAAAAAATATTTAGTTTTTAAGTTGATTGTATTGTAATATTGATTATATTCTTTAACTTATGTGTATGTTGTGTTTATTTCTTTAAGAAATTGGATTAAAATATCTCACTAAAATATTATATTGTATAGGATTAAAAAAGTTTGAAAAAAATGATTTTGTTTTATTTCTTTATTTATTTTATTTTTGCTTTCATTTGTTAATTAAGTGGGGAAGGTCATACCCTCCCACTATAGAAATTTTCTTTTTTTTATTAATTATATTTGATTTATAATTTATAATAAACCAAACAAAATTATAGTTTTTGTTGATAAGATGTTTTGAGTTTATTATTAATTTAAATAGAAATGATTCATGAAAATATTGATATGGTGTAATCAATTTAATAAATAAATAGTTATATTACTATAATTAATTCATAGTATTGAAGATGTTTATATTAAATCACATTAAAAAATTATTCATATTTTTGAGAAATTTTTACAACAAATATTTGAGATCTATAAATATTATTTATTTCGTTAAATAAAATTTATATTCTATGTTCTTTTATTTTATTTTTAAATATCTTAATTGAAATTTATTATATTTTTATTAATATTATAATAATTATTTTTAATAGTGTTAGCTGAATATATTATTATTAATTATTATTAATTCTTATATCATTATTGCTCATTGTTGCTCTTGAGATTTATGAGACTGTTGTTGACATAAATACATCTATTTTTATTATATTCATTTGTATTAAAATTAATTTAAATTGTAAGTTAAATGCTAAAATTAATATAGTTCAAATAGTTTTATGCTCATAATGTTAAAAATAACTTACTTATTTTAATATATAAATTGAAACATAATAGATTTTCTGATAACCTTAAAAAAACAATATTATAAAACATTTTTTACATTATTGTTTCTCATTAAAAAATTAATAGTATAATTGTAAACATAATTTAAATATATGCAAATAAAAAATCAAATATTAACTATTATTAAATAATGCAATTTTATTTCTAATATACCCGTGCGGAGCACGGGTCGACAATCTAGTTAGTACAATTGTATGGATTTTTTAAGCAGCCCTATTTGTGACTTCATTGAATTGTGATTTCACACAAGTCACATCCTTTTCATTCCCCCAGTGCACTACTCTCCCAATCTAGTACAAATCTTAATAAATAAAATCCGAAGTATAAACTTGCGGATCTTTAAAAGGATGAGTTTTTACCCAATAAACTAATTGATAAAAAAAATACAAGGTAAAATAAGATATTATATTTTTATGTTTATTAGACATACTAACCTTAACTAGTTAGCTTTTTTTAAGGAAATTTTTTTTAAACCTCTCAACCTTCTTGGTCACTGACGACGAAAATTTAAAAATGCCCCTATATTTCGGAAATACATTTTCGAAATCACTTTTTTTGAAAAAAATTAATTTTGGATGTGCATTTTCAAAAACACTTTATTTTTATAAAAAAAAGTGCTTTCGGAGATGCATTTCCGAAAACACCCTTTTTTCCAAAAAAAAAGGTGAATTCAAAGATGCACTTCCGAATTCACCCTGTTAGAATATTTCGGAAGTACATTTCCGAAATATTGCCTGATACAGAAAACAAAAATTAAGGTGAATCAATTGTATTAATAGTATAATTAATTTGTATTAATTAAAATTATATAATTATCAAGATTAGATTAAAATTAATTGATTATATAATTGCCTGATAAACTTAGTTGATTAATTTCCGGTTGATTAATTTCCAATATTAGATTAAGTGTTCTTTAAAAAAATGGCTGTATTCAATTATATTTATGTCTGTCAATTACTAATTCTTTTCATTTTGGTACTTTAATAATACCCATAAAACTTTAAATTAGTAAAAATAATTATTCAATCTTTTCTTTTCAAATATTAATTCTTTTCATTTTGATAAAACTTTAAATTATTATTATTCTCTTAATTTAATTGATTACTTTTTAATCTTTATTTATTTTTTTAATATATATTTTATCAATGATATGTCATTAAGGGCCCGTTTGGTGCGCAGGATAAAAAACAGGATAAGATATCTGTATCATATTCTATCTCAATCCAGTGTATGCTGACACAACGGGATAGGATAAGTTAATCCTGAAACTTATTCTATCCTGCCTCACTAGTTCAAATTGTTATCCTAAATATGAGCTGGGTTGGAATCCGGCAGGATAGAATAAAAAATGATTTACTAATTTACCCCTATAAAATATAATTTAAAATAAAAAATTAAATATGACAAAATATAAATAAAAATTAATTTGATATTAAAATAAAAATATTAATAATTAATTTAATAAAATAAAAAATTAAAATATTTAAGAATAAAATCATTATTAAAATTTTAAAAATATGAATTCTAATTTTATTTTTTATCAAATTAAATATATATTCTTACAATTTGTTATATATATATATATATATATATATATATATATATATATATATAATCAAAAGAATTAATAATCTTTTTCAAGAAAAATTGATATTATTTACTCAATATTCAACGAATTTTTTTTAATTATAATTTGTTTACCAATTTATAAATTTTAAAATATTTTACAAAATAATTTTAAAAAAATATAGTTATTATATATATATATATATATATATATATATATATATATATATATATATATATATATATATATATATATATATATACACTATCTGTTATTCTGTGTCAACCAAACACATGATAGGATAAGTCTTATCATGTTTGTATCATATACTATCCTTATTCTGCTTGATATCCTATCATGTCTTTATCACATCGTGCGCACCAAACGGACCATAAATAATCATTAGAACATATAAATTAATCAAAAAATTTATATATATTTTAATATACTGAATATGCAAGTAGCGTGAGTATTTTATATACCATTGATAAAACTTTAAAATATTATTATTTTACTAATTTAATTATTTATAACTTTAATCTTTATTAATTTATTTTTTTTAACTATTATTAACTATTTAATAGGTAAATAGTTAAATTATTAAATAAATTATTTATAAAATTGTAACTATTTAACTAAATTATTGAGATTATCTAAAAATTATTACGTTAATTATAAAATAGCTAAATTATAAATATAAATAGTTTAATAGTTAATTACAAAATATAATTTTAACTTAAAAGTTAAAAAATTTATAAAAAATACAATTAAAACTTAACTCAAATTTATAAATAAATTAATAAAATTTAAAAATTAAAGAGGAAAATTATTAAACTAATAATAATTTAAATTTGTATTGATGAAATGCCATAAAAAATTATTTAAAATATACAAGTAAACCACGTGAAACTTTGCAAAAAAAAATTAAATTAAAATAGTAGCAAATAATTTAGAGGAATCAAAATTTATAATTTTTTTAATATATTAAAAATAATAGTTGATAGATTCAAAAGAATAAAGAAAGAAAGTATCAAAATGAACAAAAATTATTAATGGATAGAAATAAAAAGAACTGAATATGGCAATTTTTGGGTCATTCTAATATAATAAATTTATTTTAATTATTGGAATTATTTTAATTTTTTTGTAATTGAAATTATTTTGGCTTAATTGCAATTTTGGTCCCTCTATTATTCATTTTTTTTTGGATTTTGGTCCCCCTATTTTAAAATTCGGAATTTTAGTCCCTTTATTTTAGTTTTTTGAGGATTTTGGTCCCCTTGCAAATCCGAAGGCAATTTTTAATGAAATGGAACTCACATTGATGACATGTTCAACATAAATCTTAAATAAAACTAGTTTTTTTTGAACATTTCAATGCTGAACTGACACTGACACATCATCAACGTGAGCGTCATTTTATTTAAAATTGCCTTCGAATTTACGGGGGACCAAAATCCTCAAAAAATTAAAATATAGGGACTAAAATTCCGGATTTTAAAATAAGAGGACCAAAAAAAAAAAGGATAATAAGGAGACTAAAATTGCAATTAAGCCAATTATTTTTAAATTTTAAAATATGAATCAGAATATAAATATATAATAATTGTTATTTATAACTCATAAATTATATAAAATTTATGATATTAATTTTTTCAGATATGTATATCCGGAAAAAAAATTTGGGGTTTTTTCGGAGATGCATCTCCGAATTATTCAAAATCCTAATTTTTGAAATTTTTTTCGGAGATGCATGTCCGAAATCTGTGAAAATCTAAAAAAATTTATTTCAGAGATGCATCTCCGAAACAGAGGTAGTTTGGAATTTTCACGGGGCAGGGAGGTCAATAAAGAAATTCTAATGATGTTAGTTTAGTCATTTTCAGTATATTATGAAACGTACTTAAGTATTTAATTATCACATTTGCAATCATCTTTATGATAATGAATGAATTCATTCAAAATCATTAGTATGTTTTAAATTCTAATCAATTGTCAGTACTGAGAATAATATGGTATTAGTTGATCAAACCAAATCTTTCTCCTTTCCACAAATCTTATTCTTCAATTTCATTTTCTTGTTTCTTCTTTCATGACGAAAACCCAGGTCCAGTAATCATTGCACTACCACTCAATGACTTAATTACTACAATTGGAGAAAATCTTCACTAACTGATCCAAGAACAAAATCTTATTCATCAATGTATAGCTCCCTCAACCTTCACTAACCGATCCAATCTTCGAAATTTGATGCATCTCGATCAAACTATCAATAATGACAACTCTGATGGTAAGACTTCTTATGTGATCTCTATCATCTCCAAAACAGGTAATTCCGTTCATAAAACTACATTGTGGATACTAAATTTTGGTGCATCGCACCATGTATGTCCATATACTAAATCACTTCATATAATTAAGAAAATTGAACTCGTGCCTATCACTTTTTCTAATGGGCACAAAATTAGAACCTTTTATTCACAAAAAAATCTATACCTCTATGATGTGTTAATTTCATTTTAGTTCAATATCTATTTCTAAGTTAACCAATAACTTGAATTGTAATGTCATATTTTTGTATAAATCTTGCATAATTAAAGATTTGACTTTCAAGAAGACGATTAAGAATTTGGACCACATCAATAGTCTGTATCAGACTACATTAGGATATTCACAATATGAGAGAAAACCATTGCTTTATTAATCAACAATAGTTTCACTCTATGAGCAAACGTCTCAGAGAGTTAGTACAATGGATTTTCAATAACATAACAACTTAGGAGAAAATATAAGGGTATAAGTCATGATTTAGGAATAATGACCCAATGTGACTAAGTTATTATATTCCCTCCCATTCTATTCTTTTATTCTACCCCTTATCGAAGGATTATCTCTCTATTACTCATATTTTCTGTTAGACCTGCAAACTCTTCCACTTTTCCTTAATTTTCGGATCGTAACAACCTCATTCTCTTGTTGAGCTGACTCCTTTGCGTCACCCTTCCCATGTGCTCTATTGCCACTTGTGTTTGTTACATCACCATCCCCATTAGAAAGAACCTTGTCCTCATGGTTAAAAGAAGGATAGTTGTCTTTGAATAACTCCAAATCTTCCCATGTTGCCTCAACTTCTGAACACACTACAACAAATTTGTCTTTTAGCAGCGCATCTACGAAAGCGCTTTTGGGAAAAGCGCTGCTATAGGTTGCGCAAAAAATAAAACTAAAAAACAAGGAAAAAAAGCGCTGATAAAGGGAGGGGTACGAGAGCGCTTTCTAAAAAGCGCTGGTAAAGAGGGGGTACGAGAGCGCTTTCTAAAAAGCGCTGGTAAAGGGGGGAGGGGTACGAGAGCGCTTTCTGAAAAGCGCTGGCGTAGGTCATTTAAATTTTTTTTTTAAAACAAATTAATTAAAAAATAAAAGAAAAGGGGACTAGGGTTATATAATGTGTCGATTGAATTTATGAAGTTCTTCTTCCTCTCAAACGACGAAGCGACGCGCTTCCTGAGCTCACCGGAAACGGCTTCGAAACGCCACCCTTCCTTCGTAACCTCCATCCCGTTTCCATCCTCAATATAGACCTCAACACAATCTCACTCTTCTCTCTAATTTGGTAACATCACAGAAAACCCTAACCTAAATCTGAAATTGAACAAAAATCTTGGAGCTAGTTCGGGGAATTCCGATGACGGTGAAGGGCTCAGTTTAGGTACTCTTCAATTCTTCATTCATCCCTTTTGTTTCTTTTCTTCTGAAACCTTTTGCAAATTAAAGAAGATGCTATTGGTTGGGTTTTGTCGTCGCCATGGTGTATGCTTCAGTTGCGCGGTTCGTTGAAGGTGCGGTTGTTACAGGTAGATGAGTTTATTGTTTGTTGATGCTGGTTTATAGGTTTATTTTGTGCTGGTTGTTGTGGTTCTGTAAATGATATGAAGGTTTATGGAAAACCATAATAAGTTTTGGTTTGGTATTGTCTCTGTGTTATTGTGTCTAATTTTTGGTGAATGTTCTTGATTTTGTGAAATGATTTTGCAGGTTTGTGTATGTTGAAGAAGGAGTTTATGGAGAGTTTTTGTATGGTTGCGTTCTTGTTGAGTTTTGTACAAGGATTTGAGGGAATGAGTTGGAGTTGAAGGACTAATTTTGTATATTCTACAGGTGAGGTTTATGTAGATTTTTTCTCTCCTTTGCTTGATTCTTAGTGCCATTTTTATAGAAGAAAGTGAGTGAACTTCTTGGATAAAAGCTGAAGGATAAAAGCAAACTTAACTATTAAGTTAAGTCGACATTATACTTACCCTGTGCTTGGCTACATTACTCCCTGTTATGCACTTTTTGTTGTTGAATGTATGTTGCATTGTATGCTTTATGTTAGTACTTCATAGTGAAAATTCAATTCTATTACATGTCAATATTCCTGATAGTTTTGTATCTACAATTTATTATTGATGATGCAGGTTGAATTTGGTGCAATTCTTGTTGGCTATAAAAACAGGGTGCAGCCAATGCTAATATTAGGAGGATGATTGTGCTGCTGTTATGTATGTTGGATAGCTTAACTACTTGCTTAATAAAAAATTTATATGATGAGTTTATGCATTATTCTTGTTGTCTGAACTCGACTTATTCATGCTTAAAAGTGTGTATTCAATATGAAATTATGTAGTTTCTTTGACCCAACAACTTTGTTACTACAAAATAAATACTTGTATTTTTTATTTTAGCAGAAAATAAGACATTAAAAGGCTTAACAACTTAAGGCTGCTTAGAAATTGGAGCTGCCAATTTTTGGAAGAAAAAAGCGACCTAAACCAGTATATAGGTAATATCTTCTAGTTTGCCACTATAATTTGCAATGGCATTTTGAAAAAAAAAACATTCATTTATAGTTATGATTTCAAACATTCATTTACAGTTCTATATCATTATCTATATATTAAAGTGCATCTACTTGTCTTTTGGTTTCCTTGCTAGAATAATTTAGTATTATATGCCAGGTTTGAGAAACCAAAAAACGATCATTTATAGGAAAAGAATAATCTCTCTACATAGAAGGTAAAGAAATCACTGACAAACCACATTGAGCATGTCTAAACAAATCCCTTTGTGCTTTATTTTGATATTCTCTTTTGAGTAATAATATATATTTCCATCTGTTTGGTTCTTTTAAATCAAGAAATAAAATTTGTATGAAAATTTCTAGTCTTATAATCATGTTGGATGCTAAGTCTGTTAATGCTATTTATGTACCTTCAAGAAACATCATCCTTCATTTCTAGATTTTCTACACATAAGAGAAACTGAAAAAGACAGTTCTCATACAATCAATAAGCCTTTCATACTATTTGAATTTTTGATATAAATAACTCATTTAGTCAATATGTATTATACTCCGTTATTAACTTTATTTTTTTTCTTCTTCTTATTCTTATATGTATACATGCGATGGACAATTGAAGATATATTAGAAGTTGATTTGTGCATTGTTGGAAAGTCAATTATGGCCATCGAGGAGTCACGTTCGGCTGGAGAGAACTAGTTTTCTTAGGGAGCAAATCAGTATATATATATATATATATATATATATATATATATATATATATATATATATATATATATATATATATATATATATATATATATATATATATATATATATATATATATATATATTTGTATTGTATTTTGTGTTTTGAGAATTTAATTGTAAACTTAGATTCTAGAGCACTTATAAAATTAGTGATGTTTTATTTGTATTTTGATAATAAATATATGCAATACTAATTCATAAAATGATTCATATTAAATGTATTTCTTTTAAATTTTTATTTGTTTAATATAATAAATGTATTTCTCACAATATTAGTGAGAATTTGAGATATGTCAAAATATTAAAAAAACGCAACATACGAAAGCGCTTTTGGAAAAGCGCTCTTATAGGGGGGTCTACCAGAGCGCTTTTTCCAGAAAAGCGCTCTTATAGGGGGGTCTACCAGAGCGCTTTTTCCAGAAAAGCGCTCTTATAGGGGGGTCTACCAGAGCGCTTTCAGAAGCGCTTTTGTTACCTACGCCAGCGGTGGCTTCCACAGCGCTTTTAAGCGCTTTTAAAGCCCAAAATAAGCGCTTTCGTAGGCCTTCCGTGTTGTAGTGACATTTCTCCCATTGGATCAAACCTTGTTTTACTTCTTTCCCATGTTTTATCACCATTCTGGTGCGCATGACAGTTGTAGGCATCAGGAATGGCCCTATCTGTGTTGTAGTGAAGGGCAATGATAAGTAAGGAGTTGTGGCCGCTCTTTGATAAGCTTTTAATTAAGACACATGAAACACTGCATGTATTGTTGTGAAAACGATGCCTTAATAAATAAAGTATAAACTGTTTCTGTAACACCCCATATTTTTCCCATTTTAATTTAATTAAGATTTAATTGGCATTTTATTGGATTTATTTGAGAATTATGGAAAACGAAGTTATTGGGCTTGTGTTATGATTAGTAGAGGGGAGGTGCTAAATGGTAGGCCCTTACTAAAGTAAATTCTATTTTTCATAAAATAAGGAAAAGAGGAAATTGTGAGAGTGGAAGCAAAGAGGGCAAAAGTCTGAGAAAGAGAAGATACGCGAAAGAAAAGAAGAAGAAGAAGAAGAAGAAGAAGAAGAAGAGCTTTCAAGATCTTTAACCAAGGTAAGGGGGACTCTTCTGGTTAATTTCTATTATGCGATTATAGGTAATAGAATAGATTAACATGTGATTCGATTCAATTGTGTATATTGGGATTGGAGCTGTTAGGTTTAGGAATGTTATAATTTAGATTAATTGAGGAAATTGTATGAATTGTGGTTTATAATGAGTTTTATTGATGTATGATGATGTAATTGATGATTGTATGTCTGTAAATGGTGTTTGGAATCGATTTTGGGTGAAAGGAGTGTGAAGTCGCAGGTCTGTCACAGAGCAGAAAATCTACAAAATCGCACATCCGCTAAGCGGAGCTAGGCTCGCTAAGCGGATGCTGTTCGTTTTAAAAAAAATAAAAGGGCTTGCTAAGCGGAGCTAATCCGCTAACGGAGGTCCCAACGTAGTTTGCTACTGCCACAGGCCGCTGGTGGGTCGCTGAGCGGACCCTGCTGTGCAGAAATTTCCTGAAATTTGAAAAATCATAACTTGTTTCGTATATCCGTTCTTAGTGCCGTTTTGGGCGTGGTAAAGAAAATTAAATATTTTATATGATGAATTGGTGGGATGGGCAGTGGCCTGACCTTTTTTTAAAATTGATTTAATTGCTTGTGAAATGAAATATTGTGCATACGTATGATTGTGTGAATATGGCAATGTTTCGGTATGAACATTTTAGGAGTATGTTTTGAACAAGGAGAAGCTTATAATCCTATTTAAGGACCGAAGGATCATGTCTATTAAGAAAGGATTCAGATATCCTTGTGTCTTGAAGTCTTTGGGAAAAGAAGACTCATCTTGGATAATCTATTTGCGGTGTTATGATCAATCAATACTCTGGATGCTATAGGGAATCTCCTCATCAAATGCAGAAGGAAGGGTTATTAATTCAGAACAGTAGGGATGGGAATTATGCTACTTCTTGAGGTATGTAATATCCAGCTTACAACATATCCTTATGGTATGATCGTGGAGGTTGATCAACTGTTGTGGTCTTCTCAAGAGAAGTGTTTGGATAACAATGGGTGGTGTCTCCAAAGCCATGATAAATAGGTGAATCCATGTATGTGAGACTAATGTCTGAACTGATGTTGGAACATAAGTTCAATTGGTTTGCTTCTTTAGATAAAGAAGCTGGTCTAGAATTCATAGTGGAGTATGAAGACAAGTCACTATCCTAATCCGGCATAGTGACGTGAATACCGGTCATGATGAAGATATCCATGGTACGAATGGTGTACTGAAGGAGACTGTCAGGTCTTGAGCTCTACCATGTGTGAGAATCTAAAAGAAGCTATGAAGATAGGAACTTGAGAAAATGTTCCCCTAATGAAGGGATGCATATTACTGATTATAAATATTTTGACGAGAGTTGAGTATTTGTCTAAGGAATGTGTAAAATCTACTTAATAATATTTATACTGGTGTTCTAAAGTTCATCATCAGTAGGAGCATTATTTGTCCAAAACTGGGGAAGTTAAGTCTCATGGATTATTGGCTAAATATTTTTGTTCTTGAGGTCTTATTTGCTGATCAAGTGTGTGGAGATGGTATATCTTATCATGATGTCAGACAACATATCTTGACATAAAGACTACCAAGGTTTGTGGTGATCTTGGGGGGACATATATTGATAAAATCTTATGTGCACTTGGAGGATCAACATTGAGCATAAGAGAATTGATTTTCTCTTCTGTTTGTGGAGTGAATATAAAAAGTTCAACTTGGAACATGGAAGATGTCACATATGATATCTAATCTCTGTAGGCTATGTTACTGTTTCTGGGTATATTAAGAACAATTACCCGTGGAAGGCATAATGGTTTACATCGGGTCACGTGATAGCTTCTCAAACCATCCACTACTTGACTAAAGAAGTATTGAGAATACAAGAAGTAGGCAGACAATATCTGAAAAGATGTTAGGACATTGTTCAAGACTTGTGTCCCTCAATACCAGCAAAGGAATACCATGGACGGTGCATTCAGGAACACGTTAGAAGTGTGTAAAATGTGTCTCTGCATGCATATTGATTGAAACTAGCGTTTCAAGAGAACCTGTAACACCCCATATTTTATATTTATTAATTAATTGGATTTTAATTTAATTAATTGGATTTATGTAATTATGCAGTGATTAAAATAATAAAATTGGAATATGTAGTAATGGGTCAGTGCTGTAGTTAGTGAGAAAGGGGGTGCAAGAAATAAGACCTTTACTAAAGCTATGTTGTGTTTTTCATAAAACAAGAGTTCTGGAAGAAGAGAAATACAAGTGCATTTGGGAGAACGTGAAAGTGCGACAGAGGAGAAGAAGAGGAAGAGAGCTTCAAGGATCCCAAACTCTAAGGTAAGGGGGGACTCTTCCGGTTAACCTCTATTATCGGGTTGTAGGCATTAGGATTGAAATCGTATACTACTGATTCGATAGAGAATACGTTCTAGGTTGGGGTTTTGGTATTTAGGTTCAATTTTGTGAACTTTGTGTGATTACTTGTTGGTAGTGATTGTTGATGTTAAAAGTGTTGTTTGGTTGATGATATAACTCATATTGCATGTGAAATCCCTATGTTTTTCGTATACAATCGTATTGGTTCGATTGGGGGATGTTTGGGGGAATTCAAGGTGCTGAAAACTGGTTTTTGGGTTGCAGGTACGAGGTAATCGGTTACCGAAAGGGGTGTAATCGATTACCCATAGCAAAAACATCAAATTTGGGGTTTTGAACTTCAGTAACCAATTACTGGTGTTTGGGTAATCGGTTACCGCTGTACGTTTTTGAAAAATACTTGTTTTTATAAAACTCATAACTTTTGATCCGTAAGTCCGTTTTGGGTGCCGTTCGAAGCGTTACGAAGCTAATGAAATGCTCTTGATGATTAAAATAAATTAAATATCACTAGATAATTTAATTATTATGTGGTTTGAAAATGATATGTAATTGTGTTTGTGTATGTCGTGGATTAATGTTATTTAAGAATAACATGTATGGGTATTGTGTATTATGTGCTAATTATGATACATGGAATTAATAAATGATAAGTTCTATGTATTTTTGTGATTGTTACATGATGAATGTATGTTATACCAATGGTGGATAATTCAAGGTGTTGAATTATGATGGATGTGTTATATGTGGTATTATGGTGATGTAAATCTCATGTTGTTGTTGTTGTTGTGTGGATTTGTTGTACTTGATACACGATTGTGAGAGGTGTTATTGTTGTTGCACTGGGTGGTGGATGCTATATCTGTTATGATGTTGTGGTTGTAATTGGTGTTTGTTATACATATATTGTTGATGTAAAATATGTATTCTATTTGGTTGGGAATAGCATAACTGTGTGTGTGGCTATTGATTACTATATTGGTTGATGATTATGACATTGGTTGGTCCATGTGGATGATGAGCATGTTATGGTTGATACATGCATTTCATAATCATTATGTGGCTGATCCTTGACGATGGTGGATCAGTGGTAGCTAATTCCCATTGTGTGGAATTAGTGAGTGGGTGTCGCCGTATCCTTGACGATGGTGGATCGGTGAGATGGGTTCGTCCCATGATTGGTACCACATGCATGTAGTTGCATTGCATTAGGTGTTTGATTTATTATAACATGAATGGAAGTTGTCCAATGTTATAATGTTGTGTGTTTGATGTATGTGTGTATAGCCTGAATATATGATGATGTTGGGTGAATATTATACTGTTGATGTTTTATCGTTTATGAACTGATAACATTGTTTAATTGCGAATGAGACTCACCCTTACTGTTGATTATTTTTCAGATTAAGGATTAGTGGCTTGTGCTGGGTGAGGATAACTCGTACAGTTACTTCGTGTAGTTCGGTTGTGTCGGTGTCAAGCTCTGGTCTTGTAACACTGGGGGGCTCTTGTGTTTGGAGTTGGATGATAACTCTAGTTTTGGTTTTGTTGTTGAATAATGTTGTTTATGCCTTGAACGTGGTGGATGATGGTTTTGATTATTCAACTAATAAAGTATTCCGCTGTGTTTTAAACATGTTTGCAATTGTTTATGTTCCTCAGAACAGCATGACAGATGTTTTATTTTATATGAGATAATTGTAACACTCTTAATTACATGTTTACTCTGAAAATATCATTTAATTTATTGAGGGTTTAGAAGGGTGTTACAATAATGGTATCAGAGCAGGTCGGTCCGCCCGGCCAATTGTCGAGTCAGTTGAGTTGCGCGACAGTTGTATACTGTCGGCGTTTTATCCCTTGGTACACGACATGTGAGCGAATCACTGTCGGTACTTGTTTGTTTTGTTGCAGGTGTTGGATTGAAACAAGTGGGGATAAGCTTCGCTTCTGGGTTATGCTTCAGTTGTAAGATGATGGTTCAGTAGGCTGTTATTGGTAACAGTGCAAGTGTTGTTGGAGTTGGTTATTTCCCGAATCGAAGGTGACTTGAAATTAAGACTTGACTGGTAATTAAGTTGGAGCATCTTGAAGGAGGATGATTAGATGTAATTGATGATTATTGGTTGGAGAGGGAAATTAGAAAGTTGCAATGTATCTGCTCTGCTGATGGGCTGCAAAGTTGTCAGTTGAGTAGCCTTGTGTCTCGGAAGAGGTTCAGTTGCAAGTTTGCAAAGAGGATTGCGGTCGTAAATGTTTCAGAAATCGCACTTCGGCGATGGCATGTGTTGCTCAAGTTATAAGAATATTTGGGAGCGAAGGGATATGATAAGAGGCTGTATAGAATGTGATTGATTTGAAGAGGATGAGTTTCGGAATGGAATTTCCGCAAGAAAAACGCAGGAAAGTTGCCGAATCGTTATGAAACTTCGAAAACTCATAACTGGAGTTCTGGACATCCGATTTGAGTTCCGTTTGAAGCGTCGGAAAGCTAACGATATGAACTTTGTTATAAAAATGGTTGCAGCAGTTGTAACATATTTAATTGGGACGGGATGACGTTGGAAAGAGGTGAAGTTACGGTTACACTTGTCCTTAGAACTAGACTTGTTAGCAGTACTGCATAGGATGTCAGTGTCAGAGTTGAACGAATTGAAGGAATAATTAAAGGCTTGTTTAGAAGTAATTTTAGAAATTGAGTGTACCATTTGAGGAGTTTTGGAAATATCATTTAAAGTGTCGCTGTATGGCGTCGGTGTTACATTTTTGGATAACTATTGGAAAATTCATATCTTGAGTTCCGAGTGTCGGAATTATGTGCCGTTTGAACCTATGAAGAAGAGGGAGTATGTTCTACCTTATGGGAGGGTTATAAATACAGTATAGTGATCCTATGAAGAGAGGTTCTGAATTCGTTTATGGAAGCGTGAAACTTGTTGAATAAGAATGCCTACTACTGCGATTGTTTAAAACAAAATTGAGTATAACATGTTGTTGATGAATAAGTTGGTGAAATGTTCGGTCATAAAGATGATTTGAGTACCGATGGATTTTAGTGAGAAGTGAATTAGTAGTAAAGATGGAATAAACTTTAGAACTCTTGGGGTCGTATTTGTGATGACAAAGTAACGATAGGTATAAAAGAAGAATTGTAGAGAATTTCTAACACCTGTTGATGTGAGGAAGACTTTGTTGAGATGTCGAGTGGAATGACATTCGGGCGCGAAAGATGTCATAGAATTTAGAGTAAAACCACGAGTTATGAATGTGGTCGCGGTCTTTTGCTAAGATGAGGATTTGATTTGGAACGAGATGAATAGTAATGTTCGAGTATATTAGTGATTATGAAGTTTGAAAGTACGTAACAAGTATGTGATGCTAAGTGACTATGAAGCGGATTGCGTAAAATGGTTGGACGTTGGTGTCTCACCGACAAGATCCAATGAGAAGGAAGTGTGCGAGTTGTAAAGACTCAAAGTGAATTATTGGATTATGATGAAATTAATGAGTTTGAGTGCAAACTCAGGAAGGACACTATTATGTAGTAACGACAGTTTATGCTTAAATACGGTTGTCGGCTATCTATTGACAAATTGAGGACTTGATCACCCTTAATCTCTTGTTGGTAGTAGACGAAATCATATCGATAAGATAAGCTTGTTTTGTTACCTTAATGGTATAAGTTGTGATGGATATTAAACCGTGAGAATAATCGGTCACCATGTTGTGTGGAATTATGAAGAAGTGAATATGAAAGAGTGCAACATGATGGAAAAATGACTTAGGACGGGTAATCAGATTCGCATAGTTAAAGTGTGATGTCGAGTAGTGTTATGAGTACTACTCGTGGGCAGTGAGGAATTAATATGTAGGAAGCCTGCGTAGGGAATATATATTGATCTATATGTTGGATTTAGAATCTAGTGGATGTAAGGATGTCGCGTCGGAAGATTATGACTCTTTTGAATAATTTCCGAGATGATGAGTATGTTATTGTGGTTGTACGTAGTTAACGAGTATGTATTCGGCGAAGTGAAGACGATGAGTTGATACTATATGATGCTATGATAATTTTGTGCTGTTGTAAAGCGTTATTACAGATTTCCAGATATAATGAGGAATTATACTCTAAGAAGGACGAAGTTGATTTAATTCTTAGAGAAGAGTGGGACTCAGTTTGAGCTATTTCGTAAGCAATGGTATATTGAGGTTGATGGTGTGATTATAACTACTTGTGTGTACTCGTTTTGATGGTTAGAGTTTTTTTTTATATAGATAAAGTAAAGCAGGAATTTGTTTTTGAGTATAGGTAAGTTTTACTAAGTGGTAGATTGGTACCATGTATGGTAAAGAATGATTCTTGAATGAATGAGTAAAGAGGGCCAGAATTGGGTAAAAACTCAAAAATCTAATTGGTAATAATGGTTGTAACGAGTAACCAGAGTAGTGCAGCGAAAGCGGACCATAACGGGTTAGATAATTGCTGGTGTGACTCGAGAGGAGTCAGATAGCGGAAATTAAATGGTATAGGGATATGCTTATTGAGTTCTTGAAGGAAGAAGTTGGTGAAAAATTTTATCGCTCAGACGGGAAGGTATGTTTAAGGATGGTACGTTCGGTAGATGGGATGCATTACTGCAGTGTCGAACGGGTTAATCATGCTATGGATAAAGAATGATATTACACATACTTGTGTAGCGGAAATCTATATTAGTGTGGAGTGACGACCTTATTGACAGATGCAGATAAGTTAATGTCACGATGACAGTGTTATTAAGTAGTAGGATATTGAGAAGGGCGGATAGGATTAGGGGAAGATCCTTGTCCTAAATAAGGTTGTGATATCGCTTTCTAAGATGGGATCCTAGTGCGTATGTATAACCTTCTAAGATGGAGAGGTTAGAGAAATGTTATACATCTTACTGACGTGGGTGGAATTCTCTTTCATTTTGAGGATGAATTTGATTCTAAGGTAGTACGATGAAGAATAGTTTACAACTGTGATTATGCGTTGGGTGACCATTCATGTTTTATTCAATCATTGGGTGCATTGTGTGAGTTGTACCTCAATGTCCCATTGTTGTTAAATTTTGGAGGTATAACGAGTGGTAAATCTTTGGATGGTCAAATATGACGTAAGAGTTGAAATTTGAATGCATGAGACATGCTTTCTGTTGGCTACATCAGATGATTTTTGAGGATCAAAAATAGGAAGTTGAAGTAATTGTGCGGTAAATAGATAGCATTGGTCAGAGTAGCTTGGGGAGGACCATCAAGTGGCAATGTTAATCGGGAGCTGGAGAATCATATGAAGGATTCTTATACGAGCTGGTTGCTTGAAGTATGTTTTCGAGGACGGAAACTCTTTTAGTGGGGGAGAGTTGTAACACCCCATATTTTATATTTATTAATTAATTGGATTTTAATTTAATTAATTGGATTTATGTAATTATGCGGTGATTAAAATAATAAAATTGGAATATGTAGTAATGGGTCAGTGCTGTAGTTAGTGAGAAAGGGGGTGCAAGAAATAAGGCCTTTACTAAAGCTATGTTGTGTTTTTCATAAAACAAGAGTTCTGGAAGAAGAGAAATACAAGTGCATTTGGGAGAACGTGAAAGTGCGATAGAGGAGAAGAAGAGGAAGAGAGCTTCAAGGATCCCAAACTCTAAGGTAAGGGGGGACTCTTCCGGTTAACCTCTATTATCGGGTTGTAGGCGTTAGGATTGAAATCGTATACTATTGATTCGATAGAGAATATGTTCTAGGTTGGGGTTTTGGTATTTAGGTTCAATTTTGTGAACTTTGTGTGATTACTTGTTGGTAGTGATTGTTGATGTTAAAAGTGTTGTTTGGTTGATGATATAACTCATATTGCATGTGAAATCCCTCTGTTTTTCGTATACAATCGTATTGGTTCGATTGGGGGATGTTTGGGGGAATTCAAGGTGCTGAAAACTGGTTTTTGGGTTGCAGGTACGAGGTAATCGGTTACCGAAAGGGGTGTAACCGATTACCCATAGCAAAAACAGCAAATTTGGGGTTTTGAACTTCAGTAACCGATTACTGGTGTTTGGGTAATCGGTTACCGCTGTACGTTTTTGAAAAATACTTGTTTTTATAAAACTCATAACTTTTGATCCGTAAGTCCGTTTTGGGTGTCGTTCGAAGCGTTACGAAGCTAATGAAATGCTCTTTATGATTAAAATAAATTAATTATCACTAGATAATTTAATTATTATGTGTTTTGAAAATGATATGTAATTGTGTTTGTGTATGTCGTGGATTAATGTTATTTAAGAATAACATGTATGGGTATTGTGTATTATGTGCTAATTGTGATACATGGAATTGATAAATGATAAGTTCTAAGTATTTTTGTGATTGTTACATGATGAATGTATGTTATACCAATGGTGGATAATTCAAGGTGTTGAATTATGATGGATGTGTTATATGTGGTATTATGGTGATGTAAATCTCATGTTGTTGTTGTTGTGTGGATTTGTTGTACTTGATACACGATTGTGAGAGGTGCTATTGTTGTTGCACTGGGTGGTGGATGTTATATCTGTTATGATGTTGTGGTTGTAATTGGTGTTTGTTATACATATATTGTTGATGTAAAATATGTATTCTATTTGGTTGGGAATAGCATAACTGTGTGTGTGGCTATTGATTACTATATTGGTTGATGATTATGACATTGGTTGGTCCATGTGGATGATGAGCATGTTATGGTTGATACATGCATTTCATAATCATTATGTGGCTGATCCTTGATGATGGTGGATCAGTGGTAGCTAATTCCCATTGTGTGGAATTAGTGAGTGGGTGTCGCCGTATCCTTGACGATGGTGGATCGGTGAGATGGGTTCGTCCCATGATTGGTACCACATGCATGTAGTTGCATTGCATTAGGTGTTTGATTTATTATAACATGAATGGAAGTTGTCCAATGTTATAATGTTGTGTGTTTGATATATGTGTGTATAGCCTGAATATATGATGATGTTGGGTGAATATTATACTGTTGATGTTTTATCGTTTATGAACTGATAACATTGTTTAATTGCGAATGAGACTCATGTTGATTATTTTTCAGATTAAGGATTAGTGGCTTGTGCCGGGTGAGGATAACTCGTAGAGTTACTTCGTGTAGTTCGGTTGTGTCGGTGTCATGCTCTGGTCTTGTAACACTGGGGGGATCTTGTGTTTGGAGTTGGATGATAACTCTAGTTTTGATTTTGTTGTTGAATAATGTTGTTTATGCCTTGAACGTGGTGGATGATGGTTTTGATTATTCAACTAATAAATTATTCCGCTGTGTTTTAAACATGTTTGCAATTGTTTATGTTCCTCAGAACAGCATGACAGATGTTTTATTTTATATGAGATAATTGTAACACTCTTAATTACATGTTTACTCTGAAAATATCATTTAGTTTATTGGGGGTTTAGAAGGGTGTTACAGAACCGGTCCAGAGTCAATAAATCCATACAAACTAACTTGAACGGTGCATGTTTGATTCGAATCTCTCTCAAATAATGTGTTTCTTTAACCAAGACCATCGTTACTCTCCAGGACCATTATTTCCTAAGTAACTGCCCAGCTATTTAAAGAGGTCGTCCCTTCTCTTTTCTCATTGCATATTATTCTTGTTTCCTATTTTTTCCTATGGAATTTGTTCGGATATGGGTGGGTACTGTCTGGGTTTGGGTCTGTGATGGAGTCCTTTGTTAATTTTTGGCAAAACAGGGGGAGAGATATGGTCAGGGGCTGTGTTGTGTGACTGCTTTCATCCTTCTGTAAGAACTTCTGGGGTTAAAAAAATTTCAAATGAGATGTTTAAGAAAGAGTCTTGTTAGTTTTGTGTCTTGTGATTTGAGTTATGAATACAGTTGTGTCTTGTGTTCTTAGTTGCATAGGTCGACTGGTGGCTGCTGATTAAGTTTCCTCTTATGCTTCTTAAGGGGTCTCTTATGCCACTTAATGGGTCACTTATGTCCTCTGGAAGAGTTATCCATCAATAGGGGAAATTGGATACTTCCATCAGTGAAAAGACTTGGTTTCCATATTGAGGGGGAGTGTTGGTTATCTTTTTCCTCGTGTACACCATATGACTTCAGGACTTGTTACTCCTTTCCTGAGGTTGTTGTTCTGTGGTGTGTAGAAAAATGGAGCTCATTCAAAATGTTGTGCGAAGATATCAAACAGGATGTCATGACAACTCTTTGAGCTATTTAAATGTCTCGTTATGTCTTCAAACATTGTTTCAAAGTCTTTTCCTATTTTCAATGCCTTATTACCAACTCTCCGTGTCTTGTTTTCTTGTTTCAAAGTCATATTGTTTTAAAAATTGATGCAAATATGTTGTTCGTTATCAATGAAAAGTATGTAGATTTCAATGATTTCGATCGTTTTGAACTAAGGAAAGTTGTTAACAAACAAAGGTTGAATGGTTACTTTCACATTCTTCATGGTCCCATATACATTAATCTCGTTAAAGAGTTCTGGATGAATGCCTTTATTGTGTCAGCTGGTCACGATGAAGTCATCAAGTCCCATGTCAATGACTCTCATTTCTTCAGTACTCCATCATTGATTGGTATGACAATCAACTGTCAAGAGACAAGTAATTGCGTATTCAACAATGTCTACTCAACCCAACTTCACCGAATTTATACCAACCAAAATAAGCTATATGGTCATGCTTCTGTACTTCCAATTGCAAAATTTTGGTTTCAACTTCTAGTGGCAAATCTTCGCCCAAGAGAGAAAGACCTGAAAATGCTTACTTGGTATGGCAAACATCTCATGTTATTCCTCACCTACAACATCAGAGTTAATCTTCCTCTTACCATTTTCAACTTCTTGAAGGAAATGATAAATACTTCTCGGAAAGAAATGACTTTCCTCATACCTTATGGAAGAGTTCTTTCTGAATTTTTCTATAAGTTAGGGATAGTTAGGGGTAATGTTGAAGTTAAATGGACTGAGAAGTTTGAATTTGTTGAGTAGTTTTCTTTGTTGTGTTATTTTTTTTTTATTATCAATAAAATATTTCTTTTTTCTATTATTACCTATTCTTGTTTATTGATAACAAAGTTTGTAAGCATTACTAATTAACAAAAAAATAACATGGCATTTGGAAAAAGTTTTAAATGGGGCAAGGGGATTCAAAGTGATATTTCTAATAGCTATATTACCTCGGCTCTCAAGAAAATCGAGGTAAAAAGTTTCTTATTTTTTTATGGATAAAAAAGGCGCTAACTTATAGCTGTGTTACCTCGATTTTTTATAACACCAACGTAACATGTTGTTTATCTTATTAACAAAATAAAATATTGCATTCCTAGGACACATCCTTTCGTTTTTTACCATGTTGGAGATGAAAGTTTCGTCATAAAAAAATGTTATTCGTTGTAGTGATGCTTCAGGCGACTATCACCACTTCGAGCGCTCAACACTACTTTAAGGCGCTAGCTCAACACTTCCATCTCTAATTCGGGCGACCTCCTCTAGGACTATTTTTTTCAAAGCCTAATGAAATGGTCCCTAGCCCAAACACTATGATAAGTAATGTTTTAAAAATTATTTTTAGCTAACTAAATCTATCATGTATTATCTACTTTTGTTCCATTTTGTTTTTGTTTTTACTTGCATTTTCTTATTTTCATTATGTTCATAAGTTTGAAGAGAATTGAAGAATCAACGTCATGTTCAAATGAAAGAAGAGGTAAACGAGAAAGATGATTGAAGATGTCGAAAATCTGAGTAAGAAAGAAGAGATTTTGGCAATAGAGAGAGGGAATTACGATCACCCTGTAATGGGAATTACAAGAGTGATGATCCCATATTTTTTGGCTTTCAAAAAATGCAATTTTAACACAATGCATTAGTCATCACGGTCAATCCACAGTATGCATTACGATTGTAGTGGCTCTTGGAATTTCGCTTTTCAGATGTTTATTTTTTGCTTTTCTACTTTTTGTTTATTACAAATTACTTTTCACTTATTAACATTGATAAGCCAAGATCATAATGGATTTAAGGGTATAAAAACACATGTAAACATCAGTTTAGGGTCTACTTTATATTTTCTACACTTTACAATTTTAGAAAATTTCTCCATTTTTATTTTTCTTGTAATTGAAAGAACAAACATGCATTTGGTTAATTGCTTTGACTTTTTTAAGGGTTTTCACATATTTCTCTACGAAAATAGAGATAACATTAAATATTAGTCGATACACTGAAAATCCAAGCTAAAAAATTAGACGGTTAAACTAAGATATGAAATATCTTTGGTTTAATCAAGAAAATTTTTTAAAGGTAGTTTTTTTAAAAGAATCTTGAACAAATAGATTATATATATATATATATATATATATATATATATATATATATATATATATATATATATATATATATGAAAATATGTGATTTATTAGTTAATGTATGATTATATTTATCTATTTTATTTTTGCAAAATTAGAATTCTTAGATTTTTTCTTTACCCACCACTGTATGGGGTCACCCCAGCGAAAACCCCACTTTACCCCTGTTTCGGAAATGCATTTCCGAAATATTTTTTTTTTAAATTTTTCCAGAATTCGGAAGTGCATTTCCGAAAAAAATCCAAAAAATTAGGATTTTGATTAATTCGGAGATGCATCTCCGAAAAAACAAAAAAAATCTAAAAATCCCAAAAATTAACTTTAGGATATTAATTAATTCATATATCATAAATTTGATATAATTTATGAGTAATGAATAATAATAATTATATATTTTGATATAATTTATGAGTTATGAATAAAAATTATTATATATTTTTATTCTGATTCATATTTTAAAATTTAAAATAATTTTAATTAAAAAAACTAAAATAATTTCACTTACAAAATGAGTTATAATTTTTATTTATATATTTATAATAATTATTATGTATTTACAAAACAAATTAAAAAAATGAGTGTTTTAATTTATATATTTATATAATAATTATAATAATTATTATATATTTATAAAAATTATTATATATTTATATATTTATATATTTATATAATAATTATTATATATTAATTATAAATATATTTATATATTTATATAATAATTATAAAAATTAAAAAAATGAGTGTTTTAATTTATAATAATTATTATATATTTATATATTTATATATTAATTATTATATATTTATATATTATATATTTATATATTTCACTTACAAAATTAATAATTATTATTATATATTTATATATTTCTATTCTGATTCATAATTAAAAATGAGTTATAATTTTTTATTTAGTTTTAAAAAATTACTTATGGAATTAAAATGTTTTTGATTTATATAAGTTAAAAATAATTTACTTGTGGAATTAAATTTTTTTTGATTTATATAAGTTAAAAATAATTTTGAATTTTAAAATTGTTTAGGAAATTTTGATTCACATTGATTTTATTGATTCACCTTCATTTTATTGATTCACCCTGATCTTATACCTATTAATTGTATTGATTCATCTTGATTTTAATTTTTTTAATAATTATTGAATTCTTTCGGAAGTGTATATCCGAAACATTTCACGACCAATTTGGTCTTGGAATATTTCGGATATGCATCTCCGAAGACACCCACCTCCCAAAAAAAAAGGTGTTTTCGGACATGCATCTCCGAAAATCTAAAAAAGGGTGTTTTTCGAAAATGCATCTCTGAAAACACCTTTTTTTCGTGTTTTCGGAAGTGCATTTCTGAAATAAGACAAATTTTGAAAAAAAAAAAAATGTTTCGGAAATGCATTTCCGAAGTGAGGGTATTTTGGATTTTTTACCAGAGGTGACCAAGAAAAGAGGGAGGTAGAGAAAGAAATTTCTAATTCTTATAACAGAATAAAAACTAAGATTTACTCGAGTAAATCATATATAGAATCACAATTCTAAAGTTATTTTCTTTATAAAATTCTTAATCAATCAAAATATTACAAATCAACTTCATATCATTTAAACTTTAAACTACACTGAGATAACCGAACACTTGCGGCCTATCACACTATAATATAGGAAAAAATATACTCCCTCTGTCCCAAATTATTTGTCGCAATTGCCCACTTCACACAAATTAAGAAACAGTAGTAAAAGAAAGAGAAAATGGTGACTTTATCAAATTATTCTGATTAACTATTAGTGTATTCAAATTAGCATTAATATAAAGTGAGAAAACAATAAATTAAGAGTAATTATTAGAGGGTACAATTGAAAGATTAAAAATAAAATTGCGTTGATAATGTAAAGTGACAAGTATTTTAGGATAATTTATTTTCCAATTGTGACATTTATTTTGAGACAGAGCGAGTATTATTAAATGTTCCATTGAATTTTACCTAAGGACAAAGGAGCTATTTAGGGGTGTTCGCGGCATGGTTTGAGTGGTCTTGACGTAAAAAATCATCTGAACCGCAAGAGAAAAAAGTGTGCGGTTCAGTTTGGTTCGGGTGACTTTTAAAAATAAAACTGAATCAAACTAAATCAAACAAATGCGGTTTAGATTGGTTCGATTTTTTTTACAAAAATTTATCGAGCCATACATACACACATTGATGACAATATAACTTTGTATTTAGTCATTTATGCTTTATCAAGTAACAACAAAATTCATCATATTTGGATAACAACTTTCCATTTAATATACAAAAGTAATATTAGATAAAAGTGGAATAAAAAACATAAAATAGTAACATAAAATAATATCAAAAACATTAGAATGAAATAGAAAAAAATAGGAGATGAAATATGAGAGAAGATGAAAAAGAAAGAGTAGAAGAGATGCGATTAGATAAGAAGAGGAACATTAAAAACATAATTGAAAGAGAAAACAGTAGAATAAAAATAATAAGATGAAAAAGAAAGAACTTAAGAGATAAAAGACTAGAAAATAATATGTGATATGTATTTGGAAAAGAAGATGAGAAAGAGGTGCAATACCACTAGGAAATATTTGAGAAGACTTAAACTGAAATTTTAAGTGTGAGGAAGATAAAATCATTCGTAATCGTAAGACTAGGACATAATAGGTTTGAATTTGGGTTGGATATAAATTAATTGAAGTTTAGAGGGTTGTAACAAAATGCAGTTTGATTTGTAAAATACAAACTGCAAACCGAATCAAACCGCACAATTTATTAAAAAATATCCAAACACATTCGAACCAAATATAATTTTTTACGATTTCAGATTGAAAATAATCTGTTACTAAATTACAAATTAAAGCGTATAGGAGTATAATGTAACCGCAAAATCATTTGCGTCAGCATTGTTACCTAAAAAGTCCAAAAATAATGTACTTTGAAAAGTGAACTAATTAGAGCATAGTTTTAGTTTTAGAAACATAGTTATTAAGGCTAAATATTCCGTATCAATTCCCCCTACCAATTTTATCAATTCAATTAGGATTTATCCGCTATCTCTTGTCTTTTCTTGGGACCAAATCTGCAATTCCTCGTCAAATAACCAAGCACACACGTGTGATTAAATTAAATCATTAAATTTCAAATCATTGTTCCAAATTCACTACTCACTAACACACACAGATTCTTGTAATCTCCGAAGCCACAATCACAGGTTCTCTCTTTCATCCATAGTAGTAACTTTTTTCTTGATTTACAGTATCTCTCAATTAGCTTTACGCTGACAATCATGCAACTCTGTTTTTCTTATTCGTTGGCCAATCATGTGTTCCTTTAATTCTTTATGGTTAATTCTAATCATGTTAAAGTCAACGTTGCACTCTGGGTGTTTGTTAAAAGTCAAAACTTGTTTATTTTTGTGCAGTTTGGGTTGTTGATCTGTATAACCCATCTAAGATTTTTCTTTCTTTTCTAATTATTTCTTCAATTGATTAATATTTGGCATCTTAATTTTCCTTGTGTGTAGCTGTTGCATTGTAACAAGACATTGTTGATTTGGAGATTATATATTTCACTTTCTTGAGAAGGTAATTGATTGCTTATTGGAATTCACTTACAATGCGGAAGAGGCGCGAGGCAGCGCCAGTAGCATCGAAAGGGTCGAACAGTGGTGATGCGAGTGAAAAAAAGTCTAGTAATGATGCTGGAATTCGAACAAATGTCCGTGTTGGAAGCTCAAGGAGGTCTTCAATTGCATGGCTGGCCTTGTTCTTTGTCATTGCTTATTCGTGTTCAGCTATTTATCAGTACCAGTTTCAGAATATGCCTCTGCCTCTTACCGCAGAACAGGCTGGAAAGAGGGGTTTCTCTGAGATTGAAGCATTCGGCCATGTTAAGGCTTTGACTCAGGTTGGCCCTCATCCGGTTGGCTCTGAAGCTCTGCATCAAGCCGTGCAGGTTGGATTCTCTACTTTGTTGATTTTTACTTTCGATAGTTTTGTTGTATTCTTTATGATCCCAAGTTGTTTTTTATGTTGACTCTGACAAGTTCATATCACACACTATGCATGAAGGCCAGGTTGATGAGTTTATTAAGTGTCATAGATGTTTTGTCTTTTAACTGATCCCTTGGATCTCTAGAAATATGAGTTAGATGCCTGCAATGTGTGAGTGTATTTCTCAAAGGAAATAAATAAAAGGAAATCTGTGAATCAGATTCATTTTCCACTGCCTTGTTTGTTTTTCTTGAAGTAAAAATCCTTTATGTAGAAATTTTGAGCTCACGATGTTAGTTTATTATATGTGTGAATCATAAAGCAAGGATATTGACAATTTAGATGTGTAGCTCTAGCCTCATATTATATGTATTATCTGTATAAATTGGAAAATAACTTGTGGTTGTTTCTTAGTCCATTGTCTGTTAATATGTACTATCTTAATCTGCTTCCAACTGCAGTATGTTTTGACAGCATGTGAAACTATTAAAAAAACAGCGCATTGGGAGGTGGATGTTGAAGTGGATTTTTTTCATGTAGAATCTGGTGCAAATCGTCAAGTAAGTGGCTTATTCGCGGGGAGATCACTTGTTTATTCAGATATAGACCATGTCGTATTAAGAATCTTGCCTAAATATCTATCTGATGCAAGAGAAGAAACCATCCTTGTCTCATCTCACATTGATACAGTTTTCTCCACGTATGTTTTCTTCATCTATTTGCTCTCATCTTTCTGCTTTAGACAGTCACTTTTGTCTTTGTTTCTGATATCATGTTTATAGATTTCTGGGATGCATTTCACAAGAATAATATATGTGTATATATAATCTTGTGTGTTTGTTTGTGTGAAATGTCCTCACATTGGTTGTTCTAAACAGAGTGGCATTCAATTTCTGATTAGTTAAAAGCACTGAGTTATTTTTGTTGTTAAACATATTACATTAATTCAACAGTGAAGGGGCTGGAGATTGCAGTTCATGTGTAGGTGTTATGCTTGAACTTGCTCGTGGAATTTCTCAATGGGCTCATGGATTGAAGAAAGGTGTTATATTCTTATTTAATACTGGTGAGGAGGAGGGTCTTAATGGTGCTCATAGCTTCATAACCCAGGTATGGAGTTACTTGGTAATGTATCGTTTTGTAGGTTTCATATTTGCTTTTCAGCCGTTTGAAAGACATGAATCATTCTACTGATTATAACTTTATGGACTATATCTAAATTATGAAAGTTTAAGGAATAAGTCCTTTTCTTTAACACGTTTTAAAAATGCACATGGCAATGAGAATTTTAAAACAAGTCTTTTAATCCGGAGGATTTCTTCTCCTCACAAATGTATTTTTTTTATTCCTTTGTTGATTGTTCGTTATTGGGAAAATCAAAATACCCAAGTAGCAATTCTCAACACTTTAATAGTATTTTTATTTCTTGAAAAGAAACTTCGAGTTCTTGACATGTTAATTATATACATCACTCATTCATATAACATTAGTGTGGGAAGCACAAAATAAAGCATAATGATGCATAAAATCTGTTAATTTTTCACTATCTATTAGTGTGAGAAGTTCTCTCAAGCTGTTCTAAATTATTATTTTATTGATAATCCAGTTGTTCTAAATGTTAGAGTGATTTTCTTACCAGTATGTGAAACACAAATATCATGTAAAAATTCTTATCTTACCATTTTCTTAATGCAGCACCCTTGGAGTAAAACTGTTCGTATGGCTATTGATCTAGAGGCCATGGGAATCGGAGGGAAGTCTAGTATTTTTCAGGTGTGTAAACTGTAGTTTATCCAACCTCTAGTCATTTTTGCTTGATTTTACCAATAAATTTTTTGCCCCTTCATTGATAATACATCTAGTTGTTAATGGCAGTCAAGGTCAATCATGTCTTACTTTCATTCTTGATTGCCTTGCCTTCCAAAAGGAGGCGAAAATGTGTGTTTAACCTTGAAAATTATTGATCAATCTTCATTCAGTGAGACTTGAAATCAAATTGTTTTTAGTTATTTGACTTCCAAAACTTATCATTTCCAGAGTTCTGTGAAATCTGTTAAATTCTGACAATAACTTTGTTCCACTTGCATCTAGTAGGCTGGTCCTCATCCAGGGGCTATTGAAAGCTTTGCTTCAGTAGCAAAATACCCATCTGGTCAAACTGTTTCACAGGTTTGCAGGTTTCCTTCACTCTTTTGCTCTATAGCAAATTTTTTGAACCTACACTAACCAAGATTTATGCCGCAGGATCTTTTTACTTCGGGGGTCATAAAATCTGCAACAGATTTCCAAGTGTACAAAGAGGTTGCTGGCCTCTCTGGGCTTGATTTTGCGTATGTAGATAATACTGCTGTATATCATACCAAGGTTTCCTTCTCTCCTTACTATCGTATGAAATATTTAGGTTTTCTTTTTCTTCTGTATTCTATTACACATCACGGAATTCTTAGGGTGTTGGTAGAAAAGATTTTGCTAGAAAACTCGAGAGCTCTCCATGCAATAATAGATATATACTGTGGTTGAACTGGGTTTGAAGTAATTCTGTGTAGTTGTCGTTGCCCTTAAGTTTAGTTTAATTTATCAGGATCTTCTAGAGAAGTTACTGGGCCAGTGGGCCATCAAGTTAAGATTATACATTACTAAGATTGCAGAAACTAAGTCCAATGCTGAAGTAAGTCGTTGGGTAAATATAGCAACCCTAACTTTTTACTAGGTAAAGAGGAAAAGGATAAGAAGAAGTAATGCATTGATAGGTGAATGTATATTGTGTCTTGTTGATTAAGTTATTACAAATAATGGGTACTGAGATGGTTCAATTTAGTGTGAATTATTAGCCAGGTGTATTTAGGACTGACAATCATACCGTAGACAACAATGCATTAACTATTGAATTATTGATTGCAAATTGCAATGTTGAATGACAAGGTAGTAGTGAAAAGTTGTCTTTGAAGAAAGAAAAAATTTATCAACATATTTTCATATCTAATGACTGCAATAAAATGTTACCTTTTTCTTAATGCAGAATGACAAATTAGAGCTTTTAAAGAAAGGGTCTCTTCAACATCTTGGGGAGAATATGCTTGCTTTTCTGCTTCATGTTGGTGCATCTTCTCATTTTCCAGAACACAGCTCAACAGAGTCAAAGGAAGATATGAGCAACAACAAAGCCATATATTTTGACATTTTGGTAATTCTCGGTTATGCCGACCATATGCCATTTCTGTGATTTATTATGCATGCCATGTATTAGTTTTCCATCTGATAGTGTGGTTATAGCTTGCTATTCCACTTTCATATCATCTAACACGTGGTAACTGTCTGATCTTTTCAGGGAACATATATGGTTGTATACCGTCAAAAGTTTGCTAATTTGCTTCACAATTCAGTGATAATGCAATCACTTTTAATATGGGTTACATCATTGTTTATGGGTGGTATGCCAGCTGCGGTTTCATTGGCCTTGTCATGTTTGGGTGTTCTCCTCATGTGGCTGTTTTCCTTAGGTTTCTCTGTTCCTGTTGCCTTTCTTCTACCTTTGATATCTTCATCACCAGTGCCATATGTTTCTAGCCCGTGGTTGGTGGTTGGGTTATTTGGTGCACCAGCTATTTTGGGAGCATTGACTGGTCAACATTTGGGTTATCTTCTATTTCGAAAATTTCTTCTGAATGTGCATTCTAAGAGACGGCAGTTTCCCCCCATTATTCAGGCTGAACTGGTCAAGCTTGAGGCTGAAAGATGGCTCTATAAAGCTGGATCCTTTCAGTGGCTTATCCTTCTCATTTTGGGGAACTATTTTAAAATTGGGTCTTCATACGTGGCTCTTGTTTGGTTAGTTTCTCCGGCATTTGCATGTAACTATCACTGCCTCATCTTTGTCCTTGTTAGAACTACTTTTACTACCTGCTACTAAACTTTAGTTGAAATTTCCAGATGGATTTTTTGAAGCAACGCTAGCCCCAACCAGGTTTCCGAAGCCACTCAAACTAGCAACCCTAGTTCTAGGGTTAGCCACACCAATTCTAATTTCTGCTGGAATTTTTATTCGGCTTGGTGCTACAATCATAGGGGGTATGGTTCGACTCGATAGGTAAAATCTGGAAATGCTCAACCTTTTATCAAGTTTACTACAACTCATGCCAACTTTTAATATGTTGATTCTCTTGAATAGTTTAAAATTTGTATTTTGATATTAGTTTCATACTCTTTTTAGTTGTATTACAAATGTGTTGTAACCCCTTATTGGTGTGATAGTACTTGTGCCCTATGTCATATCTTATCCATGCTTCTTGTTAGGTTGTCCTTATTACCATACTATTATTATAACCATCGCCATCTTTTCTATCTTAACTCTGCTTCCACTGTCATCACCACCTTGATTCAATTGCATTCGCGTCCATTTCTTCACTCAACTAATTTTTAAGTATTGTTGGCATCTAATTCACATTTCTTTTGCTGTGCAGGAATCCTGGCAGTACTCCTGAGTGGCTAGGAAATGTTGTGATTTCTGTATATATTGCTGCTCTCTTGTCTTTGACCTTGGTGTATCTTCTTTCATATGTCCATCTTTCAGGTTTGTTTACTTCATAACTCCTTTACAAGTAACATTGAAAATTTAAAATCTTATTATCGTGACAATGAGATGCTATATGCTTCATTTTTGTTAAAATCTTCAAAGAAGTTCTCATGTCAAACATGTTGTTTGAACTTCATAAAATTTAGAAATGGGGTGTGCCTATTTTTTTTTCTCTTTTTGGTTGGGTGGGAGAGAAAGAGGTGAGGGTGAAAGAGAATTGATGGCAACATATACTTTCAATTTTCAATGCATATGATATTTAGCATATTTCATGTTGCCACTTTATGAGTTTATGAACTATTTGTAACTTGATTTCTAGGTGCGAAAAGGACTATCACCCTAGCTACTTTGGTGCTGTTTAGTTTATCGCTTGCAGTTGTGTTTTCTGGTGTTGTTCCTCCATTTACTGAAAACACTGCCAGAGCTGTGAATGTATGTTTCCATTTTTTTCTGTTTCTTCTTCCCTTCAACAATTATCTTTTTTTTTTTTAGCCGAATTTCAACAATTATCTAACATGAACAAGCATAATAAAACAAATTACTTCCAATCCATGTACTTTCAGGTCGTACATGTTGTGGATGCAACAGGAAAACTTGATGAAAGACATACTCCTGTATCATATGTATCTTTATTTTCTACCACTCCTGGAAATTTGAATAAGGAGGTAGAACAGATTAATGAAAATTTTGTATGTGGTAAAGACAAACCTGTTGATTTTGTTACTTTCTCGGTTAAATATGGTTGTCGGACATATAATGACATTACGAGTGGTTGGAGTGAGGCTGATATTCCTACAATACATGTCGAAAATGATGCTAAGGAAAATGGAAGAATTACACAAGTTTCAATCAACACAAAGGATTCTATTCGGTGGGTTCTTGCGATCAATACCGAAGAAATAGAAGATTTCAAGCTTACAGGTACTATTACTCAACAATAATATTTGTAGTTGGTGTTTGTCAATATGTGCAAGATCTTAATTTTTGAGTTTCTGATAGATACTATTATGAAAATGGATTCATGTATTGATTAGAACGGTCGTTCTTTTTAGTTACTAACGTTACTATGTATGCTATTTTCAAGTCTGATGTATTGTCAATGTCATTCATTGAACAGATACTGTGAATTCTGAAGAATTGATACCAGTGGACAAAAAGAGTGGTGTCGATGGTTGGCACATAATTCAGTTTTCCGGAGGAAAGAATGCACCAAGATTGTTTGATCTCACTCTTTACTGGAGATCAGGTTCAACGCAAAGCACTGATAATGGTTTTCTCTTGAAACTTAGGACTGATGTGAACAGATTAACACCGATTACTGAACGAATTCTCGAAAAGCTTCCTCGTTGGTGTTCTTTGTTTGGCAAGTCTACCACTCCCCATACCTTGGCTTTTCTTAGAAATCTTCCTATAAATTTTTAAGTGTATCCTTCAATTCTAGGTGTTATATGGCCAAAAGAGTAACATGTTTACTTAATTTTATGCAATCATATCATAGGGTTTATTCTTTGTAGTATACAATTTTTGTCTTGTTTATTATAAAAGGCAACAATATTTTATTTTGAATAATGATCTTTTTGACATGCCTTTAACTATGGGTTGAAAACTTGAAGTGAAACCAGGATTAGAGCAATTGAATTTTAATGCTGTTTAGATTACTTCACTTTCTGTTCAATTTATTTCATTGCAGCACTTGAATCTGGACAGATAATTTTACCGATGCTTTTATTTGGATTTTATTTCTTGAACTTTACTATTTATTACAAAATCTTAGTATACAAAATGTAAGAATAACATACAAATCTTTTATGAAGAGATGGGTAATATCTAGCAACCATTTGGCAGAAGAGAACATATTTAATTTTTTTTTTGAGTCAAGAGTTTTGAGGCTCTTCATAATGAGTCTTATTGGTAAGAGACTCATCGATAAGTTTGCAACTAAGAGTAAATTGCATTTTCCTATTATAAGAAATAAATTAAATTAAATTTTTCTCCTCTTTTATATTAAAGTATACATTTTTATTTCTTAAGATATAAGATGTTTGAATTGCACAATGTTTAATTGAGAGTTAATAATATACTATTATATTTTAATAATTAACTTTAAGACTCTATTTAATGTTAGAATAAAAATTCAAACAACCATCTAATAAATCAAATTTCCTTTATTTCTTTGTAACATAGGATATCAATGATAAATAACTTTAAACATTTTATTGTTTATTTTATGATTTTTAAGTATACAAATTAATTTTTAAAATTATTTTATCAATTTTAAAATTTGTCAAAATTTTGAACTCTAAGAAATTCAATATATATATATATATATATATATATATATATATATATATATATATATATATATATATATATATATATATATATATATATATATATATATATATATATATATATATATATATATATGAAAATGCTAATTCTTGCGAAATGATTCATCACGATAGCATAAAAGGTAACCGTTTCCAAATCCCTCCATTTCCCAACTGTCGCGTGTATTATAATAAATTCTAAACTACAACACAAAAAATTATTGTTACAGCATCCCTCCATCCTCAGCTGCTCCGTGTATTTTAATATATTAATCTAATGGCTTATATGCGTTCGTGAAACATTCACGATACATTTTTTTCGCTATGAATAGCATCACTCTTTATTTTATCTTGCAATGTTTCAAAGTTCATAATACGATGTTAACAATATTGTGGATTAAAAATAAATACAATTAAAAATTTAATTGAATTAAATGTATTAAAATGTTTAACGAAGGATGAGAGTGTAGAATTGTAATTCAAGTCTAAAATATTTTAATGCGTTACTTGTGTTATAACTTATCGTGTTCCTTTCCTCTTTTACTTTTTTTAGGGTTTAGAGCGCCGTTACGGTGATTTTTCCCAGTTTTCTCTGGTTGTTTCCCCAAACTTGTTTTGGTTTTCCCTTCTCTTAACCACGAGAAGCTTTTTTTTGTTTTTACCTCTCGTTTGCTTGTTTGTCTTCGTCTGAGTTTTGAAGTTGTTTAGAGGGATGGAGAAATGGAAGGATTTTCAGTTATCAAGGGAAGAAGAAGAAGGTATCACGGCGGAGGTGGAAGAGGCGTGTGAAGATGAGGTTTTCAAAGGACTTTAGCGGCTAGGCTATGGACTGACAATCCTTTCAACACTCGTGCATTTACAAACACGATGATAGGAGCTTGGAAACTAAAAAATCCAGTTGAAGTCTAGGAACTGAGCAAGAACCTTTTTCTATCTCGATTTGCTACCAAACGGGATCTAGAAGGGGTTATGAGGAATGGGCCTTGGAGCTTTGATATGAGTCTCTTGGTGCTGGCTAGAGCGTCTGGAGAAAAACAACAAGCAGAACTTAATATGCACTTTGGCACTTTCTGGGTTAGAGTTTATGAGCTTCCTCTAATGCTCAGATCAGAAGCAATGGCTAAGAAACTAGGAGGCATCTTGGGTGAATATGAAGAAATGGACCAAAAATAGGCTCATATGAACGGACGATTCTTGTGCCTAAAGGTGAAGATGGATCTCAAGAAACCGCTCAAAAGGGGACAGTGGTTCGTTTTAAAGAGAAGAACTTAAAAATTCACTTCAAGTACGAAAGATTGCCTACTTTCTGCTTTGTATGTGGCAGAATTAGATATCAGATGAAAGACTGTGAGGAAGTTGAAGATCTTAGCGATGAAGGCTTTGAACACCTAGAAGAGCAAGATCTATCGTACGGAGCGTGGCTGCGGGCTTCTCCCTTGCTGAGGATTCAGGAACAGCAGAAGAAAAAGGAGTTCAACTCAAGTTCTTGTAGCAAAAGCTTGTTTAATTTATTATCAGGCCAGAGCAGGTGTGAGGAGAAAGGAAAGGAAAAGGAAGGAGATGTGGGAGAGGTTAATCAGAATAATAAAAGTCCATCATTGATTGTAGGTGATAAAGTGTAGGCTCCCAAGATACAAAAAGGTCCACCAAAGAGAAATGTTCTGAAGATAGAAGCAATGGCAGAGTCCTTTGGAGCAGTTGACGTCTCAAATGTAGGACATGCTTCAGGCAAAGATCCAAAGGAAGGCACAACAAAGAAAAAGAAATGGACACGTAGACAAGGAGTTAAAAAAGGAAACCAGATTTTAACGAAGAAGGTGGAGATGGAGACTGGGAAAAGGAATCTGATAGATGTGATGATAATTTATGGGACTGTTGACGGGCACAGAGCTATTGAAAAAAGGATGAAAGGACCAGAAGTTCAACATGAAACAGCTACAACAAAACCAGAGGTGGTGTTGGAAGTCCAACACCGCCTAGCCCAATGAAATTCTTGAGTCGGAACTGCAAAGGGTTGGGGAGTCCCCGTGCAGATCGAGCGTTGCTAAGGCTCACTCTCTTGGAAAATCCTGACATTATGTTTATCATGGAGGCTCGTTTAAAGAAGGAGGAGGTGCAAAGTGTTAAGTTCAAGAGTGGTTACAAGTTTTGTTTAAGTGTGGATTGTAGAGGTATGGGGAGGGAAAGAGTTGGAGGTTTGATTCTCTTTTGGAAGGAAAACATTCAAATGAAAATCCTTTCTTATTCTGAGAATCACATTGGTGGGACTATTGTGGACGAGGTTGATAAACAAGACTGGTTTTTTAATGGTGTTTATGGCCACCCAGAGGATTTTAACAAGAGATATACTTGGGAGCTTATTCAAGACTTGGTTAGTAGGGGAGGGGATAGAGTTTTATGCTTTGGTGACTCAAATGACATTATCTATGAACAAGAGAAAGTGGGAGGAAACAATAGGTCGTCTTCTCAGTTCTCTTTGGGAAGACAAGTCCTAGATTTATGTGGTTTAACAGATTTAGGATTTCAGGGGCACCCCTTTACATGGACTAATGGAAGAAAGGGGAAGGATAACATTCAATGTCGTCTGGATAGGGTTATAACTTCTCAAATTTTCCTAAATAGATTCTCACCAACAAAAGTCATTCACTTGCCAAGGTTTGGATATGATCACGCAGTGTTAAGGATTGACTTGGAGGCAGATTTGGGCAGTAGTAACAAAAGAGGGCAACACTTGTTTAGATCTGAAGAGACCTAGAGCAGAGACAAAAAATGTGAGTCTACGGTGCGTAAGGTTTGGAATAGTCTCCCAGGGAATGGCTTTTCAAAAATTGATGGATTATAAGGTTTAGAAGAATATTTCAAAGAATACAGAGTAGTGCGGTGAGACAAGAGCTAAGACAGTTTGAATCATTTATGCAGAAGGAAAACAATTGGGATGCTAGTGAGGAGGCAATTGCTTCTTATAAAGCCCTTGAAGCCCAAAGGAATAGCCTATTGCAAGTTGAAGAAATCATCTGGAGACAAAAAATTAGGGTCGTTTGGTTACAACATGGTGATAAAAATTCAAAATTCTTCCACAAGAAAGCTGAGCAACAAAGGAAAACAAATGGAATTTAGAAACTTAAAGATGATTCTGCCTTTTGGTGGAGAGGTGAAGAAAATGTGGAAAGGTTGTTGGTTAATTATTTTTCGGATTTGTTCACTTCCTCAATACCTGAAAACATAGTGGAAGTCTGTTCAGTGGTGCGGGGAAAAATTAATGAAGAACACTTTAGGTGGTGTGAAGAAAGCTTTACTACCAGTGAAGTCAAGGAAGCTCTTTTCCAGATGAGTTCCCTCAAAGCGCCTGGTCTGGATGGTCTACCCGCGCTATTATTTCAGAAGTATTGGCATATAGTTGGTCAAAAGGTAAGCCATTTGGTGCTGGACATTCTCAATAACAACATGGATCCTGGTGATATTAATAGCACCCATATAGCTCTCATTCCCAAGTGCAAAAACCCTGCTACTCAGAAGGACTTTAGGCCCATTAGTTTGTGCAATGTGGTGATGAAGATGGTCTCGAAGACGATTGCAAACTGCATTAAGAAGATTCTATCAGAAATAGTGGATGGGGAACAAAGTGGCTTTGTAAGTGACAGGTTAATTACTGATAATGCCTTGGTGTCCATGGAGTGCTTTCATTGGTTAAAGAAGAAGAAGAAAGGAAATAGGGGAGTGCTGGCTTTAAAGCTAGATATGTCAAAGGCCTATGATAGGTTGGAGTGGCCATTTGTGGTGGAGGTCCTCTTCGTTGGGTTTTCCAGCCAACTTCGTTAACTTGATCAAGAGATGTATTTCGACGGTGTCTTATAAAATCCTTATCAACGGTCAGCCAAGTAGGGGATTCACTCCTAAGAGGGGTCTCCGTCAAGGAGACCCATTCTCTCTGTATTTATTTATTACTTGTGTCGATGTTCTTTCAAGTTTTCTTAAGAAGGAAGCTTTGGAGAAGAGGATTCACGGTATTCAAGTTGCGAGACAGGAACCAGTGATCACACATCTCATTTTTGCAGATGAAAGCCTTTTGTTCTCTAGAGCTACATGTCAAGAAGCGGACAAAATTATGACAACTCTCAAATCTTACCAACTCTCATCAGGTCAAGTGGTCAATCTCGACAAGTCAGAGGTATCTTTCAGTCAAAATGTGCGTAAGAGGATAGAGCTATGATCTGTGCAAGGATGGGAGTAAAGACTGTTGCTAACCACACTAGATATTTTGGCTTGCCTGTGATCTTTGGAAGATCAAAGAAGGAGGTTTTTTCATTTGTCATCGAGAGAGTGTGGAAGAAAATCAAGGGATGGAAGGAACAATTATTGTATAGAGCTGGGAAAGAAGTCCTAATAAAAGAAGTAGCCCAGGCGATTCCAACATATGTGATGAGCTGCTACAAAATTCCAGAAGCTATTTGCAATGAGATTGAAGCGATGTTGGCAATGTTTTGGTGGGGGTCCAAAAATGGGGAGAGGAAAGTTCATTGGATGAGTTGGGAAAAAATGTCAAGGTCAAAAAGAAGTGGTGGTTTGGGCTTTCGCGGCATCAGTGAATTTAAAAAGAGTCTCCTAGGGAAGCAGTACTAGAGGTTGATGGATTGTGAGAACTCTCTAGTTGGTAGGGTTTTGAAAGGAAGATATTTCCCAAGGACCTCAGTAGATAAAAGTTGCAGTGGATATGCTCCATGTTTTGCTTGGAGAAGTATCTTAAGCGTGCAGGATCTTGTTCAAAATGGATCGAGGTGGATAATAGGTGATGGGCATCATGTCAAAGTTTTTGAGGACAGGTGGCTGCCATCAAATTCCGGTTTCCAAGTCAAATCCCAGCGAAGAATTCTGGCTTAAGATTGCAGGGTATCAGACCTCATTGATGAAGACTTGAAATCATGGAAAAGAGACTTAATCTTCCAAGGCTTTGATCACGATGAAACATGTCAGATTGTTAGTATCCCTCTGTCTAGAGGTCCATTGCGGGATAAAATGATATGGCACTTTGAAAAAGTGGTGAATTTTCTGTAAGATCTGCTTATCACCTTTGTATGCAGGTTAAAGCTTCAAAATCTCCTGGCCTTTCTATCCCACCCTGCAAGAAGCTTTGGCATCACATTTGGAAACAAACACATAATATTATTATATTAATATTATATGTATTATTTGTAATATTTGTATTTAAAAAATATTTTATTACTTGTAGTATATAATTATTTGTATATAATGTAGACTAATAAAGTAGATTAATTAAATTTAGACTAGTTAAAAAAATTTAAAACAAACACATAATATTATTATATTAATATTATATGTATTATTTGTAGCATATAATTATTTGTATATAATGTAGACTAATAATGTAGATTAGTTAAATTTAGACTAGTTAAAAAATTTATTAGTATATAATGTATTAGTTGAGCATATATTAAATATTATATGTCTTTTTTATTATATTAAAATAAAACAGAATTAAAAAAAATAGAATACATAGCATGTATTATATGTTCGATTTTTATTATATGTTTGTTTTAATTAGAAAATAATAGTTATGTATTAAAAATATTTTATTAAATATGTATTTAAAACAAACACATAATATTATAATATGTATTATTTGTAGTTAAAAAATATTTTATTATTTATAGCATATAATGTATTAGTATATAATGTATTATTTGAGCATAGATTAAATAGTTAAAATTTTACTCATATAAAATCGTATGTTTGTACAAATGTGCAGTATGGAATATTATCTGTACTATCGTAGTTGGATGTACGATAGATTGGAACCAGGAAGACGTGCACTTAAACCCAAATTCCTAGAAGGAGTTGATGGGTTTATCACGTGGGCACTTAAACCCACACAGATGCCCTTATCCTTCCTGCAGACTAGGGGATCACACACCCCACGTCCGACACAGGTGCCCCAAGGCTTCCAGCAGACTAGGAGATCCCGCACTCCACATCCCACACAGGTGCCCCCAGGCTTCCAGCAAACTTGGGGATCTCGCACTTCATATCCCACACATGTGACCTTATCCTTCCAGCAAACTGAGGGATTCCACACCCCCACGGCCGACACAGGTATCCCCATCCTTTCAACAGACTGGGGGGTCGCACACCTCACCTACCACACATATACTTGCATGTGAGGATGATCATGTGGAGCCGGATGGGGATGATACTGCGCCGGATGAAGACGATATTCAGTTGGATGGCGACAATCTTCAGGGGGAGGATGATCCAAGTGAGATTCATATCATTGATGATATATATTTATATTTGGCCTGCTGGAAATTCGTAAGTATCTTATATATACATTTTTAATTCAGTTGACATTTCCTTTTTTAATATAAATTTATATTTAATGCATGCTAATTCAAATTATTGTTGTTTAGTTTTGGGACGAGTCGGACTGCTGTCAAGTGTGTATACTATGTAATTCAGCAAATGTATAAGGAAGTTTGGACGAGTTTCGGAGAAATTCCAAATAAAGATGCTTGGTTTAATTGTTTTAAGGTATAATTAATTTATTTTTTAAGTCATTGTTTATTTAAATTTTTTTATTATAGTTTTCTAACTGTTTACTTTAATGTCACCAGGAAAAGTGTACGTGGGATCAAGTGAGTGAGAGACTTGTTAAAAAAAAATTATTACAGCAGAACATTAAAAAGAGTTTCTGACGTGTTACAGCGTGTTAGAAAGCGTTGGGAACATGATGGTAGCCATCCCGATTGGATGGACAAAGAAGTTCTTGAGAAACTTCTTGTCTATTGGGATTCAGATGAATTTAAGGCTATATTTGAAAATGCAAAAAAAAAAAAAAGGGCATATGAAAAAGGGGGTCACCTTAATGCAGTTGGAAGTATAAGTACTTACGAACATTCTCGACGCATGGTAATTATTACCACTTTTTAAAGTTATGTTTTGATTAATTATATGTTTTTAATTAAAGTTAATTTTATTATTTAGGCTATGAGGTTGGGGAGACAACCACTCATGGTCGAGCTGGTTAAAGAAACTCGAACAAAAAAATCGGATGATTTTGTTGACGAGCGTACACGAAAAGCTTTGGTAAGTTATTCAATTTTCATCATTCGTAATTTTTTTATATATTTAATGGCAACTTTGTGACGTGATTTTCACGTGGCAATTGAGATGTTGTGGCATGAAAATCATGTGACAACTAATTTTCATTTTATTATTTAATATATTTTAATTTAAGTTATATACTTAATATTTTTATTTTATGTGTGGGAGGATTATCAAACATTGCTTGTACAATTTTTGGTCAATAATCCCCAATATACTCTTAAAGAGTCAGAGTCGCTTCATCCAGATGTGAATTTTTATATTTGGAATGAATTCGTTGGTGGAAAAAGGCCTAATGGATGCTTTTTTGGTGGTGGAAATTTGACGGGTAGTTTGAGAAGTGAAGATAGAACTTTATTTCAAAGAGTTAGAGATGGAGAAGGATCGTCACGTCCAACACAATTGACACCGTAAATGATGGAAACAATAAGACAATTGGCGCTAACTGAGGTGAGACGCGAGTTAGCACAACGTGAGATGGCACTAAAGCCCAAATGGAGGAGCAACAACGAAAAATAGAGGCAATGACAAATAGGCAAGCAGAAATGGAGGGGCAAATGTGGTTATTTATGCAATTCCAACGAAGAAGCAATAGTCAAACGTTTGGTGGAAACGTAGGAGTTGGCGGTGCATCGATGGATGGAGAGAATGATGATGATATTAATCTTGACGATTTTCCCGACCCAAAAGACCCTTAGGATTAATTTTATTTTTATTTTAATTTGTTTATTATTATATTTTAATTTTAATTGTGTAGGATATTTTATTTAGTAGTATATTATATTTTTTATTAATATTGAAAAAGAAATAATAATAAAATCTTTTATTAATAATAATTAGTTATTTAAAAAAAAAAAATAAGTTTAGTGACGTGATATACATGTCACTAATTTGTGACATGTGTATCACGTCGCAACATTCTAAATGAAAATTAGAAGTGAGAAAAAAATATTTGTTGATGAGTGACATGGGTCCACGTCGCAAACTTGTGGCATGCCTTTCACGTCACAAACTGTCTCCGTTTTTTGTGGCTTGTCTGCCTTTTTTGTGTCTTGACTGCTTTAACAAAAAAAAGTGATTAGGGTTTGTGCATGATGTTGCAACGTGATTTTCATTTCACTAATCAGTGACGTGAAAATCATATCACAACTTAATTGTTATGTACTCCCCTGCGACGTATACGCGCAAGTCGCAATTTTTGTGTTGTTAACTAACTAAATTGCTTATATTGTTTTTTAATTGGTTAGTAATCACAAGTCCAACTAGTGGTCATCACGTGATCATTAACAAATGTGCAATACACATCATTTTTATATTCAATTTTTTTCTTTCAATTTTATGCATGCTTTAATATAGTTTTAAAAGAGTGTTCAGATTTAGTGTTTATTCAACTTGTATGTGTAGTCAACGTGACAAATTTATAACTGGGAAGCTTCAATTCTTGAAAGCAGTAATTAAGATAATGAAATGAAAATGACCTTTAAGTTTTGAGATGGGATAGAAATAGTGCAAACAAGTCTACAAGATCTTGTCAACGATATATAAGATGTTCAAGGGACTGATTATAACGAATCGATGAGAAGGATTTCAAGGCAATGCTCTTCCTATATTAACATATTGATATTTTATGAATTTTCAAAAAGTTGAGAATGCTACTTTATTAAAGGAGATGTGATATTAACCTAACTAATTAACCATAGGCAAAATAAAGTGACCCAATTTTCATACAGTTCAAATATCTATTCTGAATTCAGGTTAAAATGAATTTGGCTATTAAAAATGAATTTGGCTATTAAAATAGGTTTAATTTGGTTTAGAATGGTAAGTGAGTCGATAAGAAATCAAGCTCAAATCTAGAATTAATTATATTTTAAAATTTTTTTGGCTTAGTTGCAATTTTAGTCTCCTATTATCTATTTTTTTGAGTTTTGGTCCCCTATTTTAAAATCCGGAATTTTAGTCCTATATTTTAGTTTTTTTGAGGATTTTGGTCCCCTGTAAATTCGAAGACAATTTTAAATGAAATGACGCTCAAATTGATGATGTGTCAGTGTCAGTTCAGCATTGAAATGTTCAAAAAAATTAATTTTAATTAATATTTATGTTGAATATGTCATCAATGTGAGTTCCATTTCATTAAAAATTGTCTTCGGATTTGCAAGGGGACCAAAATCCTCAAAAAAACTAAAATAAAGGGACTAAAATTCTGGATTTTAAAATAAGGGGACCAAAACTCAAAAAAATAGATAATAGAGAAACCAAAATCGCAATTAAGCCAATTTTTTTATTAACAACCAGTAATTAGATCGATTCAAATTTCAAGCTCAAATATAATTCTTTCTAAATTCTATTTGTTTTTTAAAAAATTGTAAAAAATTAACTCATTTATTTTTAATCAACAATTATGATTTATTTGAATAAATTAACAAAATTATGTTATTTTTGAATCCATTTTTTAAAATTAAAATTACGAGACTAAACATTAACTCATATTTCTATCAAACTAACCAATTTTATTTAAAATGATACTTAATTCTTTCAAAGACATAGTATAAATAGATGTATAAAAAATAAAAGAGAAGGTGTGAAATTGAGAGTCACTGTTTCCATTCTTCTAAATATTCTAATTTATTTTAGAGCTTCCTACTCGAATTATTATGTTACTGGTTTAATTTCTTTAATGGACCATGATATCATTATTACACATTCATCTTTTTTATTATATAATCAAAGACACACATGAAAATAAAAACTAAAATCAGACAATATTGACCGACAGAAATCATATGATTTTTTCAGTTTGTTTATTTTTGAAAAATAAAAAAAAAAAGAAGACAATATTTGACCTCCAATAACTAATGAAACAACTAATATATGATACTTCAATAATAATTTAAAAAATTTAAATAAAATATAATAATTTTAATAATCTTCGTAGTCCTCTTTATAGATTTTTATTTAGTTAAAAATTAGAATGTAAAAAAAAAGATTAACACATTATTTTCATTTATATATTTATAGAATTTAATAAAAATATTAAAATTAAATTAAGGATAGATAAAAAGAATGTGATCAGACAAAAAATTAAGTAAATAAAAGAAATTAAAAATCAAAATGAATAGACATCGTGCCCAACTAAATTTATATGGTATATTTCTCTTCATCCTGTTTTGGTATACTTTTGGTGTTTTTAATGTGAAACATTAATGTTCTTTTCTTTTTAGAAGCATATGTTTATATTACGAGGAATTACCATAATTTTTTAAAATGGAAAAAAACTTTTGTCACGGTTGTGTGTTATTAAAAAAGCTACAGGAATATAATTGAAAGTAAAATAGGTTATACACTTTTTTTTATATTGTTATAGATATAAGGAAAAAATAAATTTGAATATATGAAAGGGAGTAATTTTCTTTTAGTGTCAGAGAATAATACTTCTTTTGTTATATCAGAACAAGTTCTTATCATTCTATTATCAGTAAAATACTTTATTAAAAGAATAAATAAATAAAGAAATATAATATAAAATGGAATATGACTATGAAAGCAATGTTGAATTTTAGGAAAAAAATAAGATAAACATATTAAACTCAACCTTGAGAATGAATTCAAGTATATAGACTAGTCAAGTCAATTTTTACATATTTGATATTATACAACTAATAAATATTTATGTGTTGTGGTTTTTATGCTTTTTGGATTTTTTTTTTTTGTTAGATGAAGATGTTTTGCGAGTATCCTATTAAACATCTCAATATATAGATGATAATCATGTTTTATTTTACTCATGCTTTTGTAATGCGTAAACTTCAACTCTATATTTCGACACATAATTTTATTGTTGTCACACTATAATTGTTTTTTTAAGAAAATTTCTTTAGCCACCTCTCTATGGGGTCACCCCCAGCGAAAATCCCAAAATACCCCTGCTTCGGAAATGAACTTCCGAAGCGTTTTTTTTTTAAAAAATTTCCACAATTCGGAAGTGCATCTCCGAAAACACCTCATAGGGGGTGTCTTCGGAGATGAACTTCCGAAAACACCTCATGGGGGTGTCTTCGGAGATGAACTTCCGAAAACACCTCATGGGGGTGAATTCGGAAATGAACTTCCGAATTATGCAGAAACTGTGTTTTTTTTTATGCTTTTTCTTAAACAGTCTCGCATTTTAATTAAACGCAAACGCCAAATAAAATAAGCAACAGATAAACTGAAAATACTAATATGATAAATCCAATCCAAATAATATATACAAACCGAAAATAATAATAATGTTGTGCAAAAGATACAATCCGAAATCAAAAAATAAATAAACTCTCTCACTACTGGGTGTGCCTAACCTTCTCACCCTGGGCCCTCCTCTGCCGCCTGTACCCCGCCGCACGGCCCGCATCAGTGACGATCATCTCCATCATGGCGACTGCCTCTGGACCACCCTGATCAACGATACCTCGATCCAACGCGTCCCGCCCAAGCATCTCTATCCGCTGGCAGATCGAAATGAGATCAATGGCGTGGTCATCCTCGGCCTACTGGTTCTCCAGGATCTCCTCATGTGCTGGCCTGGGAGCGCCGGGAACGTCGGGTCTCAGCAGAGGATGGGACACCCGGTAGAACCATGTGACGTACCCCTCCTCACTGTGCCAGTCCTGGGTGACCCGAGTGAGACGGTACTCCTCTGGTACCACATGATGCTCCCAGTCCTCCCATATGGCAGTGAGCTTCACTCGGGTCACAGTGTCGGGAGCAGCCTCAAAGGGTGACCTGGGTATCCGCTGCACGAATCCGAACTGACGCATGCGCCGCTCAGGGAGATATCGAACCATGATGCCGGTCCCGCAAGCCAACCAGCCTGAATATAGTGCAATGCCGTCAAAGGGGACAATCTGAGCGTAGTCGCTGAACGGCCTCCATGTGACGTCGTCATGCATCGTGCGGTCCAAGTACAGACGGTATGGTCCCACCGCATCGTTTCCCCTCTGGAGAACGTATCTGGCGGCCCTGGGCATGGCGTCCACGTACGCATGATCGAAGTGAAAGTCGTGGATGCGGGAGAAGTAGGAGATGATCCAGCTCTGAAACAGAAACACGATAATGTATTAAAAATAAATACGAAACATAAATAAATAAATAAATACGATAATGTATTAAAATAAAACGTACCGTAAGCAGTGTGCAGGATCCGACCAACTGCCTCGTCCTCCAGTTGGAGGCCTCATTAAGCTTCTGGTAGAGATATGCCAGAGTAGCTGACCCCCAGTTCCACTGGTGAACGGTATCCAGGTCCATGAAATAGCGGAGGTAGGTCACGTCGACGTACCTTGCACTCTTGTCCACAAAGCAAGCAGCGCCTACCACATGCATGTACCAGCACCGGAGAGCGCAACCGCGGTGGTACTGTGTGAATAGGTCGTCACCCGCCTGCTCGGCATCGGCCGCCACGTCCAGGTGGTGCTCGAAATAGCGGCTCAGTGTGGTGAACCAGATATGAGGCCCAGAAGTCGTGATGCACTCGAAGTCAGCAACTTCGGGCTCTATGCCCAAATAGAGCGCCATCCACTGACTGGCCTCGACCCTCTGGATCCGGGAGTGGTGCAACAACGGCCCCCTGATGGGCAGGTGGAGAAGACACTGCACGTCATTCAAGGTGATCGTCATCTCCCCCACCGGCAAGTGGAAAGAAGACGTCTCCTTGTGCCAGCGCTCCACAAATGCCCCCTGCATGCCGGTGCTGATGGTGGTGTACCCGGTCATGCAGAGCCCGCTAAGCCCTGAACCTCGCACATGGTCGTTAAACCACTGAGCTGCTGGTTTAAACAGACTAAAAATCTTCCTGGCGTGGTTCACCATTTTCAATGGCTCTCTCTCCTGTTACAAAAAAAAACAAATAAGCGACATATATTAAATAAGCGACAAATAAGCGGTAAAATTATAAAAAATGGTGACAAATAAACGGTTAAATTAAAAAAAATACCTCTCCCTCCCAGATCCGCCGAGCGACGTGATCATGGTAGTGAATCAGCACGGAAGTGTCAAAAGGCCCTCCCGGATAGCTGTCCCCCTCCTCATCCTCCTCCCCGGCTGGAGGGTCAACATCCGGTACCCCCTCCGGCTCGTGGTATGGCACTGGCATCTCCTCCTCCTCCTCCTCCTCATCCTCCTCCTCTCGCTGGCGGGAAGAAGATACCCAAGCCAGCCTACTCCTAGACCCTGAAGCTGATGTACCCTCTCCCACGTCCTCGGGTACTCGCACACGTCGCCCCCGGCCCCGCCCCCGTCCCTGTGTCGACGCCAGCTGCGCCGCCGCCCGCTCGCTTCTAGCCGACGCAGTCTGGGTCTCCCGACCCTGTCTGATGCGTGCTGGTTGGTTGCCTGACATGTTCCTGTAAACAATTGAAATCGATTAATATGCGAGACAAAATAAAAAACTAAAAAATTTGAACTTCTGATACAATTCGGAAGTTCATTTCCGAAAACTGGGATGGAGGTGTTTTCGAAAATGAACTTCCGAAACACCCCTGCGATGGAGTTTTCTGCAACTTCCATGGCAGACCCCAAAATCAAACATAAAACCAATTCAAAAAGCTTCTAAACAACCTAAATACTACTAACAACCATTCCCATATATCATTTATGCCATTGAAACCCTAAATAACATGCATTTGAATAATGAATCTAACAAATTCAAAACTTACAAATTGAGTGATTTGAGGGCTTTTGAATGTTGTTTAGCAATGTGCTTGGAGCCTTGATGCAGCCTTGGAATTCTGTTTGCACAAATTTTCGCCTTTGCTTGTTTTTGATTTGAGTTAGGGTAAATGAATGGGGGAGGGGGAGTGTTTTGATAAATCTGCAGAAATCGCAGTATTTCGGAAGTTCACTTCCGAAATGTTATTTTCGGAAATGAACTTCCGAAATAAGACAATTTTTTCAAAAAAAAAGGCGCTTTCGGAGATGCATCTCCGAAAACACCTTTTTCTTGCATTTCGGAAGTGCATTTCCGAAGTTAGGGGTAGTATGGGATTTTCACCAGAGGTGGACTAGAAGGTAGGAAGGTTGGCAAAGAAATTTTCTTTTTTAAGAGTATGTTTTGACGATGTTAAAATCACGGTTTTAAAGTGTATTTTTTTTAAGGTGGTTAGAGTTTGTAATATTAAAGAATGGTGTTTAGATCTATTACAAGATGGTACCAAACTTAAAAAACACTTAAACTAAACATAATTTCTTGTACGGTACCAAACTTAGAGCATTTCATGCATGGTAATAAGTTGAATACATGTTGAAATATGAATAAAAATATTGAAATGAGTTAAGGATCAGACACCCTACAAGAGTATGAGCAACATTATTATTTCGTTTCCTAACAAACTCAACATAAGAGTTTTGATAACTAATTATATTTTACATTTCGAAATAATAGCATTGAAATATGAAATATTTGACAATTAACTATATATGTATGATGCCTACTACTACTTGATGCCTATTACTTTACTTCGTCGAGTCTAAGATCATGCATCCATCTAATAGAGGTAAAAAAAATTATAACTTATATTGACGTGAGATGTCCATCCAACACACGCACGCGCGCTCGCACATACACACTATAAAACATACCATATCAGTTTGACATGGTATCAGTCGCCAGGCCTTAATCCAAACATGCAGTGACACCCTTCATTCTTAATCTTGCGAAGTTTAGTCCCATCACAAATTAGTTCTGACCATACGGTGGCACTAATTGACATCAAGTTAGATGATAACAACTATCCCTTTGGTCACAGGTGGTTGAGATGTATATCTCGGGCAAAGAAAAACTGAGATATATCAATGTCGACCTTTTCGCAACCCCCTCAAACAAACCCTATTCAACGTTGGCATACTGACTATGTGATTGTTAAGGGATAGATAATCAACTCCATGGACTTTTAACAATAGATGTTTGGGAAATATGATTTGGAGTGTTTGTGGTGACAAGCCGAAATAGTGGGTTTAGGTTTTCCCCGGGTCAAATTTGCTTACAACAGCATCGTGCACTCGACTACAGGGAAATCACCATTCTTCCTAGTCTATACATTTGTTATTAAGCATGTGGTTTTTTGGTTAAGTTGCCTAAGGCGCCTAGAATTAGTACGGTTGTTGAGAATATGGTCGAGGAAATGGTGATCGTTAAAGAAGTTTTTGAGGCTAAGTTAGAGACTACTAGGCAGAAGCTGTTGCTGGAAAACGTATGAGAGTCAAAGTTTTCAATGTAGGAGACAATGTGATTATGTTTCTGCATAAAGAGAGGTTCCCGGTTGGTACTTACAACAAGCTGCAGCCACGCCAATATGTCTCTTTCAAAGTGACCCGAAAGATCAATGATAATGCTTTTGTGGTAGCTCTCCCGAATATCATGAATATATCAGATACCTTTAATGATGCTGACATTCACGAGTATCAAGCATATGAAAATATTTATTAAGAAGAGAACTCGGGTTCTATTTCTTCATAGGTATAAGAGACTGATGTATGAAGACTGGTTGTGCGTATTGAAGAAGAAATCGCGCGTCGGAAATTTTTTTAATATCTCAATTTGTCCATCTGTTTGAGGATGAGTTGTAGAACTCTTATTCAACGCGGTTCCAAAAAATCTTCAAAGAGTAATCCAGAAATGACTAGGAAATTTGGTATCCCTGAATGAATTAATTGACTTAGGAACTCCGTGAAGATGTAAAAACTCCCTAAAAACAGTTTGACTATTTTGGACGCATCAACATCAAGGTGTGAGAAACACAAGAAAAGGGGGTGGGTTGCACCAAATATAATCTTTTTCACAACTCAAAAATAAGGTTAACAAGGGAATAAAAATATATGAACACAATTATTTTTATCCTGGTTCATTGTTAATGAAGTTACTCCAGTCCACTCGCCAAAGTGATTTTTCCTTCTTAATAAGGACTTCCACTATAGCCAAACTGATTATAGACAACCATATTGACCACAACCAATGCCTTCTGAGAATCCTAACTAGCACCTTGCCTTCTTAAGGAAACAACCACAATAAGCTTTCGATCAACCTTGCTAACGATCCCAACAAGTTCAGCTGATCCTTATCGTGAAACCACTATAACCGCAACCACAGTCTTCTCAGGGCTTCTAACTAGCACCTAGTCCCCCAAGGAAACAATCAACCAAGTTGATTATAAATGTGTATTACAAGATGCTTCCAATAAGCTGATTACGCAATGTTTAAGTACAACAAAACAAAAGTGTTGACAGGAAAGATACGAACAAAAGCTCCTTCCTTAAAATACAAAATTGTACAAAGATTTCTCTAACAGAGTATGTGCAGTGCTTTGGTGTAGTTTTGTAGAACTGATTCGTTGATTTCAAATTCTTCCAATGGTTTCCTTTATAGAGAAGGATATATTCATTGGAGGGTAGAATAGGAAATGCAAAGTACAACGGTAAAGTCCCCAACGATCATGGTGGGAATCTTAGATAGCAAGTACAGCTTGGACTGTCCTTACGCCACCTTATAAGAGTAGAGGCCAAAATTTACGTTAGTAATTTTATGCTCACCGTCAGACGCAATCCATACTTGATCTTTCGAAGTCTTCAGAGGATTCTGAATGTATGTTGATTGAAGCATGTTATAGATGATCGAACTTGAATCTTGAAACCTAAGTCTTTGAGTCTTAGAGCTTGTTTAGTAGAACCTTTGTCTTCAGAGTCTTCAGCACTGGATCTTCAGAAGCGATTTCTTTAGATCTTTAGAACTCGTTCAAAACAACCTCGTCTTCAGCATCTTCAGCTTTTGAAGGCCTCCAAAGTTTCCTTTATAAAGTCGTGATCACAAGCTCTTGTACTAAGGTTCCTTGAAACTGTTGCATAAGTAGAATTCCATAATCATAACTTCCACTCACAACACTAGTATTCTTCCAAAGTGTTGCGTTCAGAACCTGATGACATTGATGACATCATGCGCCTTCTTACTAGAGTCAGAACCTGTAAGGTAAAAGTCACACGTTAGAAAGAAAACCTTTAGTGTATAATTGTTCCTTATGATAACATGTAAAGTTATCATCAAAACCTAAGGCCAGATGAAGAACCATTCTTGTTCTTACTCAATCATCTTCTTACAAGAAATTAAGTGGTCATCTTAGAGAATCTGTCTACTACAACGAACACATAATCTACACCTCGTTGTGTACGAGGCAAGTCCAACACAAATTCCATGGCTAAATCTTTCCGAATATCTACAAGAATAGGTAAAGGAATATAAAGACCAATATTTTGATAATGACCCTTAAAAACCTGACAAGTATAACACCTATTGACTATAGTACTGGTGTCCCTCCTCAAGAATGGCCAATAATATCTCTCGTCCAGGCTAGAAATTGTCTTGTCTATGCCGAGATGATTGCTAAGACCACCACCATGCATGTCTCAAATTAGTTTCTCTCTAAAAGAGGAGAAAACAATGCATAGTTGATCCTCTTTAAAAAGATAACCATCTCGAGTATGAAAATTTGCACAAGGAGGCTTTCCACTACACTTGGCCTATAACTCCTTGAACTCGACATCACTCTCATATAACTCTTTTAGGCACTCAAAACCTATTATCTCGCGTGCTAAGATTATTAGCAAGGAAGCCCCCTACTCAATGCATCCGCTAACTTGTTAAGATCCCCCGACTTATGTTGAATAATAAAAGGAAATTTTTGCAGAAAACTCACCCACCGAGCATGCATCTTGTTTATCACCCTATGACTATGAAGAAACTTCAAAGCTTGATGGTCAGTGAATAGAATGAACTCCTTCTAAACCAAATAATGTCCCACTGGCATAATGTAACACCCTTCAAAACCCCACAACAATTTAAATAAATTATTCATAGTACATGAGAACAACGGTGCCATAATTCAAATTTAAACAAACATCATACGTCTATGTCATGCATTCACTGAAGAAATTCAACACAATTCATAATTGCTCATGTTAACACAACAGAAAATCAGTCATACGGAATAGTTCAACATCTTTAGAAACTATATCCCTCAAAACATCAAAATAAAACAATAGATTAATAAAAATAAACTCAAACAACGCGTTCTCCAGTGTTACAATATCAGAGCATGACACCTGACGCTAAACTAAACGCACTGACTCATGAGCTAATCCTCACCAAGTCGTAAAAGCCGTTATCCTCAATCTAAAAATGACAACATGTAAGGGTGAGTCTCATAGCAATTAAAAAATATTATTGCATCATAAATAATAACACATCATAGTTATATTAATCACCCAATTGTATTATATTCAGACAATTCAACAAATACACAACTAACACATCATCACTTCATAACACTGAAACATATTCAATCATGTTATGAAAATCATGCATATGAATAAACTCACACTATGCATGTGGTACCAAACATCATCAATGGGAATAACCCACCGACCGATCCAACATCTTCAAGATACGGCCCTGCCAGCACAAATTCCACACAATGGGAATTATGCCCTTCACTGAATCCCCACATCATCAAGATTCAGCCCTCAACAAATGATTATGAATGAATGCAACATATATAACATACTTATACCATCATCATCATCATCAAGTATGTTTAAATATATATTAGCATCATTCGAATATCATCCAATTATCATCATTATACAACTCATAAATCATCACATGATTATTATTTCAAACATAGCATGTATTAACACATCTCATCACATATATGTACAATACGTCATTCATCAAGAAATAAAATCATGTTTCAAAATAATTGAAGTTACACCTCATCCTATCATTTAAACACATAGGTTATCTCATAAGGTTCATCATGCTCGAAACGGCACTAAAAATGGACATACGGTTTGAAAGTTATGGCCTTCGGAAAATTTGTAAAAATTTTGTATGCTGTGAGTCGACGCACGAGTTCCATAGGTCGACGCATAGAATTTTCTGCCCCCCTCGGGTTTGCTCAGGTCGACCCATGAGTCGACTCATGCTGGTCTTTTGGGAAACTACAGGTCGACGCACGCTGCGCTGATACAGAATTTTTTCTGCGATTTTGACATCCTTCCTCTCCCAATCTCAATCCAATCTAAGATTAGTGTGTCTTATAGGTTGTATTATTAGTCACTTGCAGTTAGCTTGTGCATTGTAATAATCTTGAGAATATTGGATTAAGACCTTGTTGATAAAGCGAAATCACCTCGACGGGTGAACTAGATTAGCTTAATATTTTTTAAGTGAACTAGTATAAGCATACCTTGTTCTTTCCTTCTTGCATATTTATCCTTATTATCAAGAATCAACTTCGTATCAAAGGGAAAAGTTTTTGGTGTTAAAATCCTATTCAAACCCCCTTTTCTAGTGTTTTTCACACCTTCATTATTTACTTTTGTCTTTCCCTTCTTTCCACTCTCTACAATATTATTTTAAATTGACTTCCAAGTAATACAATGGTGTTTGACAATATTTCCTCAGAATCCATAGTACCAACAAATTATTTTCCCTAGAGCTCATCCAATAAACATAACAGGGTGTCTGCTCTGATGCCAATTGAAATCCCGAAACTTATAAAACGAATGTCAATACTGATGTCCTAACACCACACAATGTCAAGACAAATATTATAACATCTGCTGACTGACAGCACAATTATCAAAACTGAAACAAACTGTAGAATGATAAATAACATAGTAAATTGTTAACCCAGTTCAGTGCAACAACACTTAATCTAAGGGCTACCAATCCAAGAAAGAAATCCATTATAAAAGTATTAGTTCAAATCCTAAACAATCTCAGTTTACATCTAGAATTCGACATCTAGATATGAGAAATCAGCATCTCACTTCTAATCACCTCAGTGATAAAAACATTCACGCTCCTTGTGACCAGAGGAACCAAATAGAAAGATTACACTTTCAAATAAACAATACTTGATATTGCTTAAAAGCTTTGATCAAGAACAATATTCAACTCTTTTGCTTAAAATCTTCAAGAGTGAGAACAAACAGTCCACCTCAATGTATCAGAAGATACATGAGCGACACACAAGTAGAACACACGAAAACCTTAAAAAGACTCCCAAAACACCAACCCTTATTAGCACTCACGGTTTCTATTTGTGAATGTGCGCAAAACTAGATTTAGCAAGTCCTTATTTATAGACTCTTACAGTATGGGCTTGGGCTCTAAAATAAATCCAATCTTCTCTTTTTTAAATCAGCTGCAAGATCTTCACAAAAAATAGAAACAAATCAAATCTTAGTTTCCTAAAAAGTCAAATCAAATCTTAGTTTCCTAAAAGGTCTCAAAGATCCTTTTTCTGAAACTAAAATAAATATGCATTTGTCCTAAAAACTCCTTGATTGGTTGCGCTTGTATGAGTGTCTGAATCTTCCAGAATCTCATATTTTTCAATCAAATCTTCAAGGATTAAAATCCAGTCTGAACTATCATGATGTTCATGTATAGGATGTCATAACATTTAGCAGAACATCTGTCAAAACACATAACAGCTGAACCTATTATGACAGTTGGTCAAGATGTTTCAACATCTTACTCAACATCAGTTAAGAATCATGTTTTAGCAAAATTAATGTCAATCACAAAACTATGGAACTAACAATTTTTATTGAAGTGCAAGTTTTTCTACCTTTTGATGGAATGGGACTTAATTGCATGTCTAACAATATTTTTTGTGGCAAAAGTCATTCATAGCTCAAGTCTCACTCCATCTCCACAATCAGGCATTTTGAATTTGGGATACTTATGTTTGTCACCTTCATTTTCACTTCCTAGAGGAGTATCCAGATCATCTGAATCAATATGTTTGCCTTCATCAAAATCATTTGCTGTTGTTGTTTCTTGGTTTGAAGACACTTGGTTTCCATCATTTTCTTATTGCATAAAGTTAAGGTTAGGTACTTCATGTGTCCAATCCCAATCATCTTCATCTAAGTCGTCGAATTCAATATCACTCAAGTCATCATTATCTTCCTGAATAAAATTTGAATCCTCCTCGCTAACGTATCAACTTTGATCTAAATGTACTTCTCCATTTGATACGGGTACGAGTATAAAATTTAGTACCCACGCGAGTATGAACTTAGATACGAAGATTTTTTCAAAAAGCAAATATGGCCCAAGTACTATAATACACGGTCCAAATTCTATCTATTGTAGGGATGACAATTGGACCCATCCCGAGTGGATACTCGCGAAAACTACCCACAATGGATAAGGTAAAAACCTGTAAAATAGGTACGAGCGTGAGCAATTAATTATCCACTAAAACTAGCGGATGTGAGCGCGAGTACAGGTAACTTAGTACCCACACACCCCATATCCGCCCAATGTACATTTATATATTTATATATTTATTATTATATACACATGTATGCTTATCAATTTTATTAAATACATCACTATTAAATTTGTACGTATTTGAATATAAATGTTTGTTAATTTCTTAACTCAATAATAACATTCTTAATTTTTTAAAAATATTATTAAAAAATTCAAATGACATATAAAACTATAATTAATTAAATTTGTTCATTAGAAATGCAGGTAAATTGATATGAGTATGAATACTTATAGAGTACGAATACGACACAAACATTAATGTTCACGCAAATATGAGTTCGAGTACGACTTAAACCGCGTGTATGAAATCAAATACTATAGTACGCTACCCATATCCTTCCCATTAGCTTCCATAATTCATTGTCATCCCTGAATATAGAGCTGTCAAAATGGGCTAGCTCATATGGGACGGCCCGCCAGGCCCGAAAAATCAGAGGACTTGGTCTTTAAAATTAGAGCCTATATTTTTCAGGGCTTTTTTAGCCCAGCCCTAAAAAGCCTGCTACCCATTAGGGCTAGCCCATATGAGCCGTGGGTAGCCCATCAGGCCCGCATAATTATAAATTTAAAAAAAATATATTAATATTTATATTATCTTACTCCAAAATAGCATATTAATTTTTCTCACTTCACTAAACTTTATCTCTATTTTATTCAATCTTTCTCTTTTAAATATTATACATTAATATAATCAACATTTTTTCATCGCATTATATTAGTTTTTCTCTTATAATAAATATTCAAGTATTATTTTATACAATTTAAACATATATTGTATTTAGAAACACATTATAGTATTTATAAGAGATAATATAGTACTTAAAAATGTATTATGTTTAAAATAACATGATTTTTAATTTTATTTATAATAAATATTATGGAGTTTTTATTTTAATTTTTTTAAATAAAAAAGCCAATTTAGGGCCGGGTAGCTCGAAGTCCATCTAGGGCCAGATTCGGATAGTAAATATTGAGTCCATATTACACATGACCTTTTTGGCTCAACCCTGAAAAGCCCAGGATCCGCTAGGGCCAACCCGTTTAAGGTTGGGTAGCCTATATTGACAGCTCTACTTAAATAGGATTCTAACTCGTTATTAAAATTTAATCTAGTTAGATTTAAAGACAAATTTGATAATTATTTAATCATAACATTTTTAGCAACACAAGATGAATAGAAAACAAAATAAAATCAGAAGGCAATGTTTTAGATTCAAGGAATTCAACTCCTGTCTGTCTTTGAAGCTGTCAGTGTGAGTGACCCCACATATTTGGAAACTCATAACTTAACCAACCGATTTGTATTAGGTAGCTTAGCTAACCCAACTTCTAACCCTTCTCTTCTCTTACAACATTCTTTCATTCTACCTCAAATACACCAAATGGGGTCCATTCCTCTTGGAACTTCAGTATCTCCAACTCCTATATACACTTCAAAAATCTCATCTTTCAATATCAATTTTAAGAAATCAACTCCTTTCCAATCTTGGGTTTCACCTTCATCTCATGAATTACCAATTCTTTCTCCCTCCCAATCAGGTACTTTTTTTTTTCAATTATTTTTTTTTAGCATAACTTGTTGTTCAGTTACCATATTTGACTTATTGTTGTTAAATTCTTTAATTGTGTTATTGAATGAAGTGGAATAATGGTTGAAATTTGAAAGCTGATGATGATGTCTGAAATTTGAAAGCATTGGATCAACTTGTCTTCTGTGAAATATGGGGAAAATGAATTAAACTGGAAGATTTTCGATTAGTGTTGTTGTTCAAGGGAGGTAGGTTTGATTGAAAAATGAAATATTGAAAACACTATTTTATACTGCAATTAAAGCAATTAAGGCATTTGAATTGACTTATTTGAGATTATATTATGACATAAGTACTTTTGAGACTTTTTGAGAGAGCTCGTGCAAACAACTTATGACATGTCCATAAGTTGATAGTAGAAAACCGATAGTAGGTGGCTCAGAGGATCTTAAACGAGACTTTTGATATTATGTTAAGATTTGTGATTGAGCCTAACTCAACTTTACAAAACCGACTTGTAAGGTGAGAATTGTCTCATTTGTAAGCACATGTTATGGCCATATATTGTCTGATATGTGACTCTGATATAGGACTCTTAACAGTGTGATTTTATCTTTTGTTATAGAAATAGCTTATACATAATCACTTATATGATTAATGCTTATGCTATAAGTGCTTAATTAAGTTGTTTATCCAAAGAAAGCCTATATATTTAATAAGTTGGACTTTGAGTTAAAGAGGAAATGGATATATTGGGTGCTGAAAAATTTCTTAATTTGCGATGTTAAGCTCGGTAGAAACTTAAAGTTATGGTGTTTGGATGTAGGATTATGCAGAGCCAGTCAAGTTGTTGATTTGTTTCCAACTATGTCTCCCGAAATTACCGTCAGAGAGGCGAGATTAGAGGACTGTTGGGAAGTGGCAGAGACTCACTGCAGCTCTTTCTTTCCTGAATATTCATTTCCATTAGATTTTGTTTTGAGGATGGATAGATTGGTGGCTATGTTAGCAGGATTCTCTTTACCAAATGGTTGCAAAAGAACCTGTTTGGTTGCTGTTGTTGGCAATTCACTTGATCAAACTTTCTTATTTGGAAGTGAAGATTTCAAAATTGCGGGTTTTGATGGAAAGTTAAGCCTCAACAAGGGATATGTAGCTGGCATATTGACAGTAGATACCGTTGCCGACTTTCTGCCTAGAAAGGGACCGTTGCGACAGAGAAGGTGAGTTAAAACTTGTTTCTGAAACTTGGGTTAGTGAGTGAGGATTTATGGCATGAATGATGAATCTGGCCTATATGTTGTAGTCAACTTTTGAAACGTTGTAGTTCCGATACTTCTGAAAAAATGTGTGTCTGTGTCTAGGTCGTATTTCCAGTGTCGGTGCTTTATTTTGGTTCATAGGTGATGTGAATTGATTTTGTAACTTTTAAATGTATAAATATATTGTAGGACTGGAGTTGCATACATCTCAAATGTGGCGGTGCGAGAAAAATTTAGACAGAAAGGAATCGCAAAACAATTGGTGGCAAAGGCAGAATCCCAAGCGAGAAGTTGGGGATGTCGGGCCATTGCATTACACTGTGATTTACGAAATCCTGCGGCGACAAAGTTATACGAAGGGCAAAGTTTCAAATCTATAAAGGTTCCAGAAGGAGCTAACTGGCCTCAACCAAAGACCTCACCAGATGTTAAGTTCAACTTCATGATGAAACTTCTCAACAAATCAGGAGTTTCTTAAACTAATTAGATACTTCCTAGATAGATTTTTTTTATTCTGTTGTACAATGTAATGTAAATGAACACAGACATAAGTAAATGAAGAATTTAAGTTAGAAATTGCTGAGCCACTCTAATTTGCAAAGTACTTTATTCCTACTCGTGAAGTTTTATGCTGATTTTATATTGAATTTCAATAGCAGAATGGGTTGATCAAAGTTTTCTTATCTGTTTTGTCAGACAGAGAAGTTGAAATCAATACATCCTCTTTCCACAATTAGAAAGGCTACATCATCCTGTCAGTTGAGATTGAGTCCAAACGCTATATTAAAATAATATTCAATGCTGACCACAACAAAATTACAGGAAATATTGATAACACTACTCTGAAATGGTATATATCACAAAATTTTCATCTTGAAATATTTCTAAACTAAAAAGTTTAGAAGATATTAGAGGTACTTTCAAAAACGGTACAAAATCAAATAATATTGGATAGGTTTAGATGACCTTTTGTGAAAACAGTTTGGATCATATCAAATTTTGAATTGATTTTTTTAAAATCAAATTAAATTGTATACATATATTTTAATATATTTTATTATTTTTATTAGTGTGGTATATTATATTAAGAGAAAATGGGTGATGCACTGATTTTATATTGTCAATCAATCACATCCATGTATCCAATTAAATCACTCTTTTATTTTAAAAAAATTTCAATGACATGTCAGATTAATAGTTTTTTATTAGATGACAATGTAAAACTATTTTATTTAAACCCTTATATTCATTAAACCCTTATATTAATCTATCCTTACTTAATTTATAATTATTTTAATTTAGTATATATGTTTATAACATAATGGAAGATTGTCAATTTGACATTGTGGGATATTAATTTTATTCAGTAATATTAATTTTATTTAGTGATATTAATTTTTGAAGGAATGATATTTGAACCCCTAAATTTTAACATCGGATAATTACACCATATGAAAATACATCTGAATTAAGTGTTTATTTTATTAATAAAAAAATATTATTTTAAATTGACAACAATACAAAATCAGATACCTTTTATGGCATCAACATATTTTTTTTCTCTGAACCTTGGTGTCAATATTCTTTTATGATGTGTTACATTTTGTGTCAATATATCTTTTATGATATATGTTACATTTTGTATTAAATTTATTATTTTATAGTAGAATTTAATTGAAATACATTGACAGTGTAAAGATTTTTTATACTGTCAGTAAATCACAAGATTCACAACCATTGATAAGTATAAAAAATTTGACTTTTATTTTAACTTCTTTTAAAGTAATACAATTAGATGTTCATGATGTAATGATAATGTGATGATGGTGTAAAATTTTTTACACTGACAATGTATATCAATTAAATTCTTTATTGTATCACTATAATATTATATTAACAAAAAAATACAGTTTATAATTTTGATATTTAAAAATTAAGTTTTTAAAATTAGTTATTCAAAATCAAATCAAACCATACATAATTTCATCTTTAGATTTTGTACTTGTCAAAAAGTAAACGCTATGCGTGGCATCTCTATACTGAGTAGGAAATATCCAGAAACCTTAGTAATTGATGGTGGTTAGAGTTTGTTCATAGTGGTGAGAGACCCTGTCCGTTGGTGTTCTATCGTAGTATGAGAGGGCCAACTCATGTGAGATGAAAGACGATGTCTTTATGCGCTATGCGGGTTAAGTTGTGATCGGTCTTTTACTTCAAAGATGAAAGATATTCATATATGCTCTTGAGCTTAGGATTTTCTAGGGACTGATAATTGCCCACTTCAATGATTGACGGTTGAATCTCTATTTCTTAAGATAGCATATATTATTCTATTGACTTTGACTTCCCCGAGCAATTTTCCCCCATATTTTCCATGACTGAGCGAAAAGGGTGTGTGCACTTAGGGCGAGATAATTCCTATTGAGGGTCGACGTATAGGTGTCGTCCCACTAGAGGATTACCACTCTTCCACTTTATTGGACATTTTACAAATATATCACTAAAAAATCTCTCAAGAACGAGGGCTTTGATAAATGGCGAAGTGCTTTTAAACAGAGAACGTTTAGATACTACGAGTCCCTAAGTCTCACGAATAAGATCATGCGCCAATCATGACGAGACTTCATGTCCTTCAGGCGAGACGTTAGACCTCTCAGACGAGACTTCTATCAAGCTCTCAGACAAAACTCTAGATTGAATCTAAGGTCAGACTTCAGTCGTGCCTCTTAGATAAGCCTGTTTAAAGGGTACTCCAAATCGATTAGACGATGTTATATTGAACTTGGATGATGAGACTTCAAATCCCTCAAACAAGATGTTGGACCTCTCAAACAAGACTTCTATCGAACTCTTGCACAAAACCTTAGCTAAGTCATTTAGGCTACACTTCTAACAATAAGCCGAAGATGTTTATTCTAAGGATTATAATTTTTCTTTTTGAATATAAGGTTTATAACTTTTGTCCATAAAACAAACACACCTTCAAAAATAATTTTGATAAAAGATAATAATAAATATTTAAAAGCAAAAAATACAATAAAAATAAGCATATACTTTATTGTTATTCTCGTTCTTGTCTTTTCTCCTAGACTCCCACACGGCTACACGTGCAAGGGCTACCTGTGTTACTGATTTGGTGTGGAAGGTGACAGAAGAACACCCACTACCTCATTTTCTCCGTCGTAGCAATTCAAACGCTCTGCAACTCAATTTCATCACATGGCAGGTAAAGTTTCCACCATTTCCCATTTCATTCAATTCAATTCTTTCTATTTTTCATTTTTCAGCTTTTCCTTCGTTATTTTAATGTATTCGTACTCAACACTTCAATTTCATACCACGATTTCACTGTAATTGATGCAATCACCCCCTACTGAATTGGGGGTTTAGCCTTTTAGCTGAAGTTTAGAACTTTTGAACCACAAGGCCAAAAAATTGAGAGATATAGATGATGGAAAATTGACTAGTTACCAATATTAGAGAGAGTGAGAGATTTAAATTTGAGTCTAGAAATCTGATAAAAGTGTAAATTTTTATTTGCAGCAACATCAGGGAAGATTGTTCAAAATGTTTTTATGTCACACTGCTGCCAACCGAATAGTCGAAGGGACTATTGTGCCCTTTATACGCGCAGCTTCCTTCCCTCTCCTCCAGGGAAGTTGACATGGACTAGCATCTCTTCCATGCAATTGCGCACTTTATCGAAACCCTTGAACGGTTTTACTTTCCGGAGAAATATTCTCTGCAATGGTCTGTTCTAGACTCTTATTATCATACAGGTTGAAATAAAGTGAAATGAAAAACTCCTATATGTTCTCTGATATTGTTTGTTTTAAATTTAAAATATTGCTCGTATATGCATACTTGCTAATGGATTACCTTTTGACAGTTTTTAGCTTCTTTGTTTTCTAATGGATGTTTGTTTCTTCCATTTGGATTTTTTTGCAGCTTCTGCATCTTCTACCATAGTGCCACATCTTGACAAAACAGACTTTCTAAAGCTTCAAAATGGCAGGTCAGTACCAACCATATATCATTGCTAATTTTCTGCCTTAATAGAAATTTGCTAGTTGTTGAGATTTTTGCATGACTGAATTTGGTCAAAGGATTTGTAAAAGTTCTGAACAGTAAAAAGTTGAAATATGACATAAAGTATGAACTCGGTGTTCCTTTCCTTTCCCTTTCGTTGTTAATTTCTATACTGAGTTTCTGTGGTGTATGCTATCATTTAGATAAAGGAGAAGAAATGGTAAAGCTTATTGTTTTCTTTATACTTAGGAATGTACCTTATTCTTACCACTTAATACATAAATATTAGAAGATTCATGAACCTTTTATAGCGGGGATATAGCATACCATAATTTGAACAGATCACTGTTATTCCACGCTACGCTATTTAGTAAATGCTGTCAAATAGCGGGTATGGTAGCACTATAGTGCTGTAGCTTGCAGCGCATTGAAATTTGAACAAACCGTTATTTTCCACGTTCTGTGATTGATGTTTGAAAACACTATAATCTTTTGCTTTTCCCTATAATGATGACTCTATCATGGATAAAGTATTTTTGGGGAAGCTTCTGGGTGCAAAGGCCCATTTTTCCTTCCTTTTTGTTGACATAATTAACATTTGTTAGGTCCTCATTCCTGCATGCTAACTTGTGTATTACTTTTAAATGATATTAATTTAAATAGTGACATACGTGGTGTGGCTCTAGATGGTGTTGAGGGAGAGGGGGTTAACCTCACTGAACCTGTTGCTGAAGCAATAGGAGCTGCTTTCGCTGCATGGTTAGTGGAGAAAAAGAAAGCAGATGCTTCTCAGCATTTGAGAGTTTCCATTGGCCACGATTCCAGGATATCAGCCAAATCCCTACAGGTTTAGATTGTTCCTCGTATCATTGATTACATTTTAACAACCTTATAAAATAATGGACTTTATCCATTGTGTCAAATTTTATATTGATTTTAAATAGAATTCCAGTGTCTCAAATAAATACTTATTTTCTGATACCTGAAAGATGGAATGAATTATAATAATTTGAAAACCTATTCCATTTATACTGTAGTTCTCACTTGTGTCTATGCAGACTTTCATCATGTAGAATATTTATCTTTTAAAGTTGATTTTGCAATGGTTTTGTAGTTTGAATTTTGAAGTGAATTGAAAGTATTCTTACAAAAAGTACTCGTGTTAACAAGCTTCCTAGTTTGAGAATACGATTAAAAATGTACTATATGATGATCAATTCTTCCAATTTCAGAATGCAATTTCTCGAGGGCTTGCTGGTGCTGGCTTAGGAGTTGTCCAATATGGGTGGGTGGCATTTACTTTTTAGCAGCCATTATTTTATTTATATTATTTTATTTGAATAAGAACTGGAAGTGTCAGTTGTTGCAAACTCTAATGTAGGCAGTCACCTGGTCAAGCCGGTTCCTACATGTCCATTCACTTTATCACTTTTACGCAACAATATCAAAATCTATTAGGATCTTTCTATACATGTCCATTCAATAAGTTCAGGGAAATAGGCATACTACTCCCATGTTTCCGTTTTGATAACTGTGATTCACATTTGATGATTTTCACTTTTGTAGCTATTGTTATTATTGTTGTTGTTGTTTTTATTATTATTTTATTATTTATTATTATTATTATTATTATTTTATTATTATTATTATTATTATTATTATTATTATTGTTATTATTATTATTATTATTATTGTTATTATTATTATTCTAACTATTTTAATGGTCTAGTGAATTAATACTATTGTTTTCTTTGTAGATTAGCATCAACACCAGCTATGTTCAATAGCACACTTACAAAGGATGAAGCATTTCTTTGTCCTGTTGATGGTTCTATTATGATAACAGGTACATTATGAAGTTTAAGTCAAGTGTCATTTCCTTGTAGTATTGACTTACTTTCATCCATGGAGTTTAGTTAGTGTCTTTGGACTTTTCCTTCTATGAAAACCCCATTTTAAATCGTATGTGGAGATTGTGGACATAGCACTGCCTCCATTTTACTGAAGATGTAATAATGAACTCTGGAGAATGTCTTCAGTTGGGATCTTACCTAAAGCCACTAACACATAAGCTTCGATATCGATACAATGCGAAGGAACCATTTATACCAAAAGCTTATGTTGCTAACCTGAATGGTTTTCACTCTTAGCCATTTTAATACTGCATGTTCTTTTTTTCTGCATATATTGATAAATATTCGTTTGCTATAGTCCATAGGTTGTTAATGCTGATTTTTAGTGAACTTCAATTTGCTTTGCATAATAGAAGGGCTCTCGCCCAACAGATATTCTTTATAGATAGGACTGCTAGTTGCTCGATCAGGACCCTAGCTTTATTGCGAGCCAAAAACCTTGATGGATTCCCCATAGTCTCGGTGTCTGAGGATTTAGAGGATCCTAAAATATAAGCACGATATGATTTCTTCATTATATATTTATATATTTTTAGAGAAAAAGATGGATAGGATATATATATATATATATATATATATATATATATATATATATATATATATATATATATATATATATATATATATATATATATATATATATATATATATATATATATATATATATATATATATATATATATATATATATATATATATATATATATATATATATCTTTTTATGGATAAGTAAGTTTAGATATGAATTCATGTTTAATTATTAAATGTCTCTTTCTATGAACAGCAAGTCATCTACCTTTCAACAGAAATGGATTCAAATTTTTCACCAATGCCGGTGGACTTGGGAAGACTGACATCAAAGATATCTTAGAGCGAGCTGAAAAATTGTACAATCAATTTACAGCAGAAAGTTTGACAAATTCTGAGAAAAAGGCTTCATTATCTATCAAGACAGTCGATTACATGTCTGTGTATACGTCTGATCTAGTAAAAGCAGTTCGCAAAGCAGCTGGAAACATAGGTATGACTTGCAGTAAAATGGTAACTTTGTGGTTTATGCTTATGCTATGGCAGGGTCCAGGAAAAGAGTATTTTTATAATAACCAATATGTTTGAGATAGAATTACTGGGCTGTTCTTTAAATAAGGTGGAGGAATAATGGAATTCTTAATTGACGGACATTGTCTTTATGACTCTGTTTGTTATTGTAGAATGTATAGTTCATTAGTCATTGGTTTTCTGAATGTTTTATATGCCTGCAGAGAAACCATTGGAGGGTTTCCATATAGTTGTTGATGCAGGCAATGGAGCAGGTGGTTTTTTTGCTGTAAGTTTCCTTTTAAATCTCCTTAACTTTTAATGTTTTATGAATAAGCTTTTGTAGAAGACATTTTAATTTGGAATTTCTATAAACACGCCCACCATTTGAAAGTGATGAAGAACAGAAATCTATAGTGAATATATTTCTTGGGAATGGTTTACAAATTGCATCAAGATTAACATTCGATGTTACTTTTTGGTGAATAATAGGCAAAGGTGCTGGAACCTCTTGGGGCAATAACTTCTGGTAGTCAATTTTTGGAGCCTGATGGTAATAACTTTATTGCGGGAATAATTTCAACTAAGTGTTGTACTTGGACTTTGAGTAATAATGGCTTCTATATTCAGGTTTGTTTCCGAACCATATCCCCAATCCCGAGGACAAGGCAGCTATGAAAGCTATAACCCAGGCAGTCCTTGATAACAAAGCTGATCTTGGAATTATCTTTGATACTGATGTGGACAGGTAAGGACCATCTTATTGATCGGTTTCACTGACTTTGAATTTGTTAATCATCCTTCACTTTGAATTGTTAAACATCAATGATTTTCATCTAGATCTGCTGCTGTGGATTCCACTGGCCGTGAGTTCAACCGGAATCGCTTGATTGCCTTAATGGCAGCTATTGTTCTTGAAGAAGTAAGGCTTTTATTGTTAGCTATATTTGGTATTCTATTTTTTTTTAACCTTACACTTCTCTTTATACTTCTTAATCTGTATCCTTCCATCACTTTGTCTAGCATCCCGGAACAACTATTGTCACAGACAGCGTCACTTCTGATGGTCTTACCACATTTATTGAAAAGAAACTTGGTATGGACAAATTTAAGTTTGCATGACCTTTAGTCTATCCCTCCCTCTTCCCTTAATGTGTTTATCATAAGCTTCAATTATTTGCTACTACTATTTTTTCTCAGGTGGCAGACACCATCGGTTCAAAAGAGGCTACAAAAACGTAATTGATGAAGCTATTCGTTTGGTATGATGCATGTTTTCCTATAACAGTAAATTATACTTCTGTTTAAAGGAAAAATTTCCGTCTGAGTACTTATGTACCCTTATTTCAAATTTGAACCTTGGAATTTTGGCTAACTTTATTCCAAATGGGACATTGTAGTAGAACTCATAAATTGCAAAACAGAAGCAAATCGATAGAAACTGTTTCTTTACCAAATAGAATTAGGACAATTTCTGATATTTATTGAGACAAATAGAATTACAGTAGACAATAAAACACAAGTCACACATTTACAATAGAATAATTGTTCTCTAAGTCTTCGAGAGCCTTTGCCTCTCCCCGTCCCAAATATTCGAGAGTTGGGTCTGTTCCACTAACCACTCCATATTTCCAAAATAATAAACTATCCCTTATCTCCCTCTATTTATTTTAAACATAAACACATAGAATCAATAAAATGTAACTGCTCCTAATAATATAATAACGGCCACTAAAATGCTCCTAATTATCTAATAAATACCTCTTAAAAACTTAATGAAAGTCAGTTTTCCTTAATGAGAGGTCTAACACAAATCTGACAACTATGCAGGCTACAACAATACTTTGGGCTTTTTAGGTTTCAAAAAGTGTTTCATTTTTCCACTTTCTTTTTTTACTTTAGTTAAAGTACAACTGATGTTTTCACTATTTCCTGAACAAAATGTTTGAATGCAGTAAACAAAGTTAAAAAATACAATGTAGCACTTTTGTAACAAAATAGAAAAAGGAAATGAAAATTGAAAGGGTTTTTCTCTAACCAATCAGGTCTCTAGCTTATATCATGTACTTTTCATCTTGTTTCTGTTTATAGTTTTCCATTTGAATTTCTCGTTTTCACTATATTTGCTAAATATTTAATTATGGAGGTAATATTGCGGACAGAACTCTATTGGCGAGGAGTCAAATCTGGCAATTGAAACCAGTGGACATGGAGCTCTTAAGGAGAATAATTGGCTTGATGATGGTGCATACCTAATGGTAAGTTTTTGTTGTAGTCATATTGAGTAAGTTTGAACACGGACAAAGCATATACACACCTCTACTTTGCACCGAATAACCCTTAACTTGACTCTACCTTGTACTAGAATGTGATATTGCACGACACTGTAGAATCAAAGAATTAGATTATAAGGCCAAAAACTTGTTTTAATTATTGGAAGTTTGAATTATCCACGTTGTGCAGGTCAAGATCTTAAATAAGCTTGCTTCTGCAAGAGCTTCCGGTGTGGGTGGAGGAAGCAAAGTTTTGACTGGTCTAATCGAAGGGCTCCAGGAACCAGGTTTTGCTGCAGAACTGAGATTAAAGATAAACCAAAACCATCCAGATCTTAAAGGAGGGTAAGTTGTTGTATAGCGGTTCTTTGTTAGTGTGCATCCATGTCAATGTTTTGAATTCACTTACATACCAAATCTCAGATCTTTTCGGGAATATGGAGAAACTGTGCTGAAACATTTGGAGAGCTCAATTGGCTCTGATCCAAACCTGCAAAAGGCTCCTGTAAACTACGAAGGGGTATGCTTATATCTTTGCGTTTTATGCTTGTTTAACTTATTAACATGTTCTGTAGTTGGAAGTTGCTTACAATATGATGTGTGTAGATTTCTAATCTGCAATGATTGGTATGCGGAGTTTGTATTTCCATTATAAATTATTATATCCTGTCTGTTCTAATCTTCAATCAGATCCGAGTTTCTGGCTATGGTGGGTGGTTCCTTCTTAGACTATCACTTCATGATCCTGTACTTCCCCTTAACATTGAGGTAGAATGCCTTAACATCTTGTGTTGGAATTTTTATATGCAATTTTAAACATTGCAACTAATTTAATATGTTCACGTACGTGACACTTTAGGCACGTAATAACGAAGATGCTGTGAAGCTTGGACTTGTTGTGCTTGCAGCTGTAAAGGAGTTTACAGCTTTAGACACATCAGCCTTGAACAAATTTGTTGGATCATAATTTGATACTTTCAGCTGATGGGAATGCTTTTGCTTCTGTTTCTGCATTATACAATGAGACTCTTTTTACATATCAACAGCAGGTTGGGGTGAATTAAAGGTTTAAAATCTTGATAAATATTTCATCAGTCATATAAAAACTACAGCGATATGACCGTTTTGAGATTGTAGTCTGTTTATAGATATATCAAAGGTTTATGAGATGGAATTTTAGTGATACATCTATTTTGAGAGTAGCGGTTATCAATATTTCTGTTGTAATTTTGTTGTTCTTTGGTTGCATGTCATTGACTTCTGTCTGATACACGTTTAGACTCAGGCTCCACTATGATGTTTTTTTTTGTGTGTGTAAATAATCATCTATTGGTTTTGAATTTTTCTATCTTGACAAGAAAAAAATGAAAATTGGAATTACACTGAAGTTCAATCCATAATCAGCAGAACTCATGGTATTGGTAGGGAGTAGAGTGTGTCATTTGTAAACTTAATGGCTAGAACTTCCCGGTAGCGGACAAAATGTTTCTTAGTTCAAATCTTTGTCATATAGATCACTTCGACATATCAAAATAAATTGGTTATTGACATTTCATTTTTACATATACCTCTGCATATCATGTATTATGGAGACCTCATGCAGACCTCGACATATCAAGTAATCTCGATTACAAAGACCTTTTTTCTATTGGTCTTGGTTACAAGGACTTAGATTCTACACACCTTAGTATATTAAGGAGACCTTAGTTCTACACATCTCACTATATGATATTGGTTATGAAGATCTCAATCCTATAGGTTGTGATATGTCATTTCATCTCAATTACGAAGAGACTTTGTTTCTATATAAGTCATATCAATTATGGAAACATTGTCATATCAGTTACAAAGACACTGGTTATGCATATCAAATTGAACTCTGGCTAGCCAAGTAAATTATTAAAAAGCCTTAAATACTTCAATGGGATATCATTTTCACAAGTACTGATACACGGCATGATGATCATCATTTTCATTCATGATGATTTAAGCACTAGCACATTACTTGAGGACAATCATTTTTTCTAACAATCCTTAATTTGACATGATGATAATTTTAGTTGAGAAACTAAGCATTACTTTTACAGAGAGATTCATTCCCTTTTTACTATTAATTTATTTTTCATTTCTGTTGGTAATTGAATTACCAATATTCGGTAGTTGTGCAAGGACATCGGATGCAAGGGTAAGAGTTCAAACGCGTGAAATCCCACTTGTTCACTTTTCAAAAGGTGAATTCCAACCACTATGCTACTAGATAAAAAAAATTACACATTGCAGAGCTATATATACATTTGTTAGATTTATTAGTTATTAAACTATTCATAGAAACTAAGTCTATTACTTTTGCAAAGAGATTCATTCTCTTTTTGCTATAATTTATTTTTCATTTCTGTTGGTAATTGAATTATCAATATTTGGTAGTTGTGCAAGGACATCAAATGTAGGGATATGAGTTTGAACCCGTGATATCTCACTTGTTCACTTTTAAAAAGGTGAATTCCAATCATTATGCTACTAGATCCAAAAAGAAGAATTACACATTGCAGAGCTATATATACATTTGTTAGGTTTAACTGAATTAGTTATTAAACTGTTCATAGAAACTAAGTCTATTACTTTTGCAGAGAGATTCATTCTCTTTTTGCTATAATTTAGTTTTCATTTCTATTGGTAATTGAATTACTAATATTTGGTAGCTGTGCAAGGACATCAGATGTAGGGGTATGGATTCGAACCGTGATATCCCACTTGTTCACTTTTAAAAAGGAGAATTCTAACCACTAGGCTACTAGATCCAAAGAAGAAGAATGACACATTGCAGAGCTATATATACATCTGTTAGGTTTAACTGAATTAGTTATTGAACTGTTCATAGAGTCAAGGAATTCTGTTAAGAGTTAGTCGGGACTAAGGATCACTACTATGCATAATAGGTACATTAGATTGGGATTCCTCACAGTCATCTTGTTCCTGAAGTCTTCAAACTTGAATGGAGGCAAGGTTTTAGTCATGATGTCAACACATTGATGTGGCTAGAAATATGGAAAACCTCTAACTGCTTGTGGAAGACCTTTTCTCTAATAAAGAAGAGATCCAACTCCATATGTCAGTTGGGGCATGGAGAATAGGGTTATGAGCAAGAGCAATTGTGCTGAGGTTATCATAATGAATGTTAGAAGTGAAGTAATTAATGCCTAGCTCATGAGGAAGGGACTGGATCCATTGAGGAAGGGACTGGATCCATAGAATCTCAGATGTAGTCAGTGTCAAACTGCGATACTAGTTTGAGGCCAACAACCATAGGGGAAGAAAAGATTTTTACATTAAGCATGTTGGTTTCAGTGAGAAGATCTCTTATGTATTTTGTGTTTGAATATAGAGAAATTGGATATTAGTTCCAATTAGAACAATTCATAATTGTTTAAAGAAACAAAGTATTTGATTAGGACATTAAAAAACGGATGCAAATTCATACATGTTTTCTCATAAACTTTTTTCTCTCTGTTACTTGGATACTAGAGTTCTATAGGAAGTATTGATAAAATTTGCGAACCTTTATTACATAACTAAAATAAACTTATATACTAAATACATCAAATAATCGTCGATAACGGATACTACCCCAAAACTTGACATGTAACCTATTACATAGGCTTCCATCTTCTGATGCGTTTCCACATGTCTTTGGTATTTGAACTGCCTCTTTGTTTACTATTGAAATCGTCTTTACAACCTCTATCGAAGAGCTTTTTTGTTAAATCTTTTAGTGTAGTGTCAAAACGTCTCTAGATCACTTCATCTTTAGACTCTAGAATATACTAAGTCCTAAAACCTGATAGGCGATTCAAACTCACCACTTTTATACCATACTTTTATGCCGAAATGCTAACCCACTACCAACCTTTTCGAGATTTTGAACATGTTTTGAAGAGAGGGAGAGAGAGAGAGAGATTCTAATCTTATGGATTATTTCTGAGATTCTTCCAAATCAGGCTTAATGGGTTTCAGTTTAGTGTCGAAAATTAAAGGCTAACAAGGTGATATACTTTTACAAGGACATCAACTTTTGATGATAACAACTAATGTCTTCTGACAAGTCAAGCATAAATAATTAAGCACACAAATATGCAAACCTAAATATACCAGTTTGATGGACTTGACTATCTGATTATGGCAATCAAATGGAATGCAACTAAAGTCTCATCAAGTCTCATCTCAAGCTACTCAAGCAATTCTCTACAAAAGATAAAGTATCTAGAAAAGTCTTTAAGTGTTAAGGATCCTCCTAACTTAGTAATGAGTGAACCAATTGTAAAGCACAAGAGCTTTATCATAAAAGCACATGGCTAAAGTGCACACACACTAAATTTTATTTTCAAACTTTTTTAACCAAATAAAAAATCTTCATAAACATCTTGAAGTTGTGCCAAATAAATTGGGAGTTATCCAAATAAATATGGGCAATATTTTGACTTATCTAATCGATTAACACTTTTGTCTAATCGATTAGCTTATTTCAAAATTGAGTCCCAAGCGTTTAGGACAACACCTTAATGATGTGCAACAACTATATGTATATTTTCCTTCCTTTTTTAAACTTACAATTGATTATATTTTCAACTTCTAATCGATTGTAATCAAGTGCTAATTAATTAGATTGTCATAAAATGCATTTATTTGAAATTTCTTTTTGAGCAAACTTCTAGCCTAAAAATAGAGGTCATTTCCCTTATTTCATTTCATCCAGAATAGTATTTTGATACAACTCACTCTCTTTAAAAATTTTGTTTACTTTCTTTCACTAAAATTATAGTCGAAGTGCTCAATGAAAAAGTCTTTTTATGAGTGAGAATAAGTTGTAATTTTGGAAGATTAGAATTATAAAATTCACCAAGGGCATCTTTTATACCTTGGTTGAATATAATATTCATTTAGGAGTTTTTATTTGGGTTAGAAGGTAAACCTATAAAAGCTTTGGTTTGGGGATTGTATGATTCAATCTCTTTAGGTTTGAGATAAATTCGTGGTGAAATCTCTTTAGGTTCTTGGCTAGCTCATGATAAAACCATGGTTAGGTTAAATTTCAACTTGTGATAGAAGCTTGGATAAAGTTCGAGATTATTCCGGTATTAAAATCTCACATGTTATTAGTCTGTTCGTATAAAATCAATATTTAAGGCTCGTGAGCTCATTCCGTGATAAAATCTTGCAAGGTTTAGTAACTTGAAGACTAACCGCTCCAAGGTTCTTGTTTGTGGAAAGAATACTAACCGCTTCAATCTACTGTTTGGAAGAGAATACTAAAATTGAAATATTCTAAGTCTTGTACTCTTTGGTTGAAGGTCAACCATATTTCCTTGTATCAGGGGGTTCATGAGTCTTTCATACTAAAATCTATCAACGTTTACCAGATACTCTTAAGAACAATTATTAGGGAGAGGAGTATGTCTTGTTAGTTAGTTAGTTACTTTAAAGAAAAATAGTCATTTTGGTCCCTTAACTATACCCTATGGTTCACTTTGATTCCTTAATTATGTTTTGTGTCACTTTGGTCCTTTAATTTTCTAAAAGCAACCACGTTAGTCCTTCTTTTAGTGAACCGCTAGTAAAAGTTCAAAAACAGGTTCCATGTGGCAGTTGACTTGCTGAGGTGGATATGTGGAGTCCAGATGGAAAATGAAACGAACAATTGAGATAATCTTAGGCAAAATAAAACAAAGAAAAACTCATTTTCTGAAGTCTCCTACACGAACACGAAGAGAAGATTGTTGAAGCGACTGCAAAAGCAATTTCGAATGAAGGTGCTTACGTTTGTAGGGACAACTGAAGACCAAGTTTCTATTCTCGGTAAGTATTATCTACATGTTTTTGTAACTGGATTAGGGCTTTCTGTAGATTTAGGTATTTGGTAGATTTAGGGCTTTGTGTAGATTTAGGGTTTTGGTAGATTTAGGGCTTTGAATGTTTGTTCTGGTACTGTGTTAGGTGACGATTTCTACTTGAATAGGATTAATGGATGAATTTCTAAAGCTCACAATTCATCACAGTGGTGCATTCGTTGATCTTGAACTTAGTGTGTACGAAGGAGGCTTGGTAGCTCAATTGAATGTTGATGTTGATGAGTGGAGTTATTTTGAGTTAGTTGGTGTATTGAAAAAGTTAGGTTATAGGGACAATGTTGAGAAAATGTATTACAATGACCCACAATTTGGGATGAATGCCCTAGTTGATGACAAAGGTGCTCTAGAAATTACATACCTATATAGGGTGCACCAAAGGGTTGATATCTACATGGAACATACTTTATCTCAACCTAATTATTTTGATGGTCATCTGGATAATGTTGATTAGGCGTCTGACAACATTGTAGATGAGGTGGAACTGTTGCTTCACAAGCTGCATGATGGCATTGTGGATAAGTTGAATAGAGATAATGTTGGGAATGAAGGTGACAATGATGCAGTGAATGATGGTAATGTTGGGGTGGAAGTTGACAATATTGGCTTGAATAATGAGAATGTTGTTCTGGAAGAAGGTGATGTTGGATTCAATGATGCTAATGTTGGGGTGGAAAAAGGTGACAATGTTGGATTGAATGGTGCTAATGTTGGGGTTGAAGGTGACAATGTTGGTGTGGAATCAAACAATGCTGAAGTGGAATCAACAAATGTTGAAGTGGAAGCAGACAATATAGGTGAGGTGCATGATGAATACAATTCTGATGATAATGAGGACAAGAGCTACCAATATGATAATGCTCTTGAAGTAACCTTTGAAGATGAATCTGATGGGTATGATGAGATGGATGAAAATGAGCTTGTTGATCTGCTTCTATGTGAAAGTGATGGAAAGGCTAAGGGGAAAGGAAAGTGTGGAGAAGATACAGAAGAATACAAGGGGGAGTGATAATGACAATGATGATCTTCAAAGAGGTTATGATAGTAATGACAATAGTGGAGTTAAAACGAAGAAGTACCCAATTTTCAAAGCAACCAAAGATATGTCCAACTACAAATGGGAGGTAGGAATGTATTTTACTTCAAAAAATAACATTAAGGATGCAACAACCTCATATGGTGTTCATAATGGTAGAGGCTTAAAGATCTGAACAAAATGACAAGAAAAGGGTGAGGTGAGATATAAGGATGGTTGTGAGTGGGAGGTGTATTTTGCCAAGTTACAAAATGAGGAATCTTGGCAAGTAAGGAAGGTAATTTACAAACATAATTGTACTAGGGAGTACAATGTTAAGATGCTAAGTACACATTGGTTGAGCAAGAGAATTCAGACTGCAGTGAAAAACAATCCTAGGATGAAGGTCAAAGATATAAAAGAAAAGGCATTAAGGAAGTGGAATGTAGGAGTAAACAAGACTAAAACAATCAGAGCAAGAGTGACTGCTAGGGATATGGTTGATGGTTCTTTCTTAGGGTTGATCAGTGAAGATGTATTTCTCCATATGATGATGACCCCACCAAGATTTTGGAGTAGATCATATTTTAGGACAACCAACAAGTGTGATATTATGCTCAATAACATGTTGGAGGCATTTAATTATGTTATTCTTAACATCTAGGCCTTTAATTTTTGTTAACCACAATGCTTGAGGAGATCGGAAATTATATCATCGAGAGATGGGCCAAAAATAGAATGAGGTTCTAAGATGTATATGGAAATGATATTTTGCCCAACATTAGAAAGAAGATTGATGTAACAAGATGTCTTACAAACTTAAGGCTTGTCAGGTATGAAACACGTTTTATTTATAAAATTGGTTTTTATTGTATATCATTGGTTGTAACTGTCACTTATAGCATTGGTTATTATTGTAGAATTCTAGATGAGCACATGTTTGAAGTATGGCATGTAGAAAATCCAGCTGAAACATTCACTTTGAACTTGAAGGATTACTTGTGCTCTTGTAGAAGATGGGATCTAACAAGACTTCCATGTGTCCATGCAATATCAGCTATGAAGAGTAGGAATTTTAAAGTTGATTACTATATTCCAGAATATTATAGGATATATAGGTACAAGGCAGTCTACAAGCATGTGCTTTACCCTATGAATGAATCCAATTTGTGGGAAAAGACTCCATATCCAAATGTGCAGTCACCTAAGTATAGGAAGATGCCTAGTAAACCAAAGAAAAGGAGAAACCTTGAGCAAGGTGAGATTGATGGGACTGATAAAAAATTGAGAAGAATATGTTTTATAGTCAAGTGCTTTAGGTGCCAAAAAAGTAGGACATAATAAGAAGACTTGCAAGGTTACACCAACAACAGAAGTGACTCATACCACTGCTACATCTCAGGCCAATATGTAACTCAGGTTTCAGCAACACAGGCTGCTGCCTCTCAAGCCAATGCAACACAGGCTTCAATAACTCATGCCAAAGCTACACAGTCTATTACAACTGAAGCTTCAGCAACACAAGAGAGTGCATTACAGGGATACATGAAAGTTGTAGAGGATGTTTAAGGCTTTCCAAAAGTACTAGAACTCCTCCATAACATTTGTGAGCTAAGAGATTCGAAGAGGAGAAGATGGCACCATGTTACTTGAATTTTAGGTCATGAACATGAAGAACCAAGATGCCAATTCACCCCAATATGCATTGAGCTTAATTTACAGGACCCTTAACTTGTTTAACATACTATAATCAGAATATTACACTTACTTTTGAGCTATGGACCAAGTCATTCAAGTCTTAACCAATGCATAATGCCATTTGTGGCCAAAAGTCACGACTTCAATTCTTGAAAAGTGACTTTAATCACAAACACAAGTACACTTGATCCTCTACATTGTTTCTTCTGATCCAAAAGCATTTCAAACTCAACAAGCAAGCTCTTAAGGTACTGAGAAGCCCCCCTTATGTTCTGATTAAAGGCATTTCAAATCTTGGAACCATGGATTTGCAAGATTCCTTCACCAAGAAGCCAAGCAACCTAATTTGAAATTGGTACAGCCAAATGGTATGATTTGTCCCCACACAAATCAAAAATCTTGCCTATAAATAGGAGGCCCTGCCTCTTGCATCAAACCAACCTCAACTCTCAAAGTCACCATTCATCCAAAAACTCTAAAATTCTCACTTGCATAAACTTGTGAAATTTGAGTTCTAAACTTGTTATGTGTCAAACAAGTATCTAAACACTCTTCATACACCTCATACAAACTGTCCGAACCCTCACATTGCATCTGTAACCACAGAAACACCACCTTCCATTTTCACTTTGAAGCTTTGCTCATTGATTCGAGTTGAGCTACACAGACCACCTTGAGTCAATTTAAGCATTCAAACACCTTCCACACACCTCATATAAGCTATCCAAACACCTTTTTTTTACAACTGTAACACCTCCATCATCATCCACCATTTTCACTTGAGCCATTTGCAAGTTAATTTAGGTAGGAACATCCAGGAGGTTTCCAAACTAATTAGCATTCAGTTAGCATCCACAAGGTCCCAAGAAGCTATTGTAATCATCAAAACACTTATGGAAGTCCCCTATTACAAGTTTCAATTTCCAGCTTCAAGAGGTAAGTTCTTGAACTTTGACTTTTTAATTATTGTACCTATTTCAATATATCTCGATACCAGTTTGTTCAGCATCATATGAGGATCAAAAGTCCTCTATTACTTGTCATTTATCATGCATATTAGCCATTTGATTTCAGTTTGAAGTTTTAGGGTTCTTAGTGTTTTCTGGAAAATTCGTGAGCCACAGTTAAAATAAAATTATGAGTAATACATGGTTGGATTTGTCTTGAAAAGCCACACAACTTTCATGTTTACATTTTCAAAAATGGTTGAGTATGGATCAAATTCGAAAATCCAGATTCTTGTGTCTCAAGGTTTAAGATGAAGTTCAAACTGAACTTAGAACACATTTTTAAATATATATTATTGCGCGCGTCTGTTTAACAGTTGAAGCGCGTTAGTTCAGTGGTAAAGTTTTGACTTGGTAACCCCCAAGGGCGTGGGTACAAGCCTTGCCAAGTACAAAAGTATTTTTACTACTTTTTTTTTTTTTTACCTTTTTAATAAACTTTGATAATTATTTTAAAATAGCAAATTAAGTCATTTCCACTTGATTTTTTTGCTTATTTCTCATTTATCTTATCTATTTTTAGAATATATTTTAAAATCCCAAAAATATTTATTATTTAATCATTTTAAAATTAAACCAAAATAAATGTTTTTATGCTTTTAAAAAAGGCTATTAAATCAAACTCTTTTAATACTCTTCATCAATTGACTTGTACATGTTTTTGTGAATCAATTAGGGTTAGCGTAAACTTACCTTGAAGATGTTAACATGTTCCCTTAGCTAATCTACTTAGGGTTTTCTTTTAATCAACTTTAAATTAATTAGGTCTAGGTGTACATAAAACCCTAAAGTCCTAATCTTGTGATCTCTTGATCTTTTGATCTCTTGATTTTTTAATCTTATAGCAATATCATATTAATATAACTTGTTGCTATGATCTCTCCTTACTTATATACTTGTACATATACTTGTTAATTTGCATCCTTGTATATTTATACTTGGTTTATGGTTTTATCTTAGTATATATACATTGTTGAACTAACCCCACATGCATGAGATATTTGTCCATCCATCATATATCATACTCATACATACATGATATGATCTTGAGGTATGTCATCCCTTTACTCATCAAGCCTTTTATCTTTGAGTTTATACCTTAATATTGTTAAACCCATCCTTGATTTTATCCATGATACACATGTTATATCACACACATCACTTGAGATATTCATCATGATTGATTGCTTAAGATGTTGCCTAAACTCCAAAGGAATGAGAATGGTATTGACTAAAATTGTCAAGTTACTCACTCTCTTTTCCAAATCTTTTACTTTGTGTTCAGTATTGTTAAAGCTATGCACCCCACTTGTTTTAAAATGATTTTATATTGTTAAAGCTCAACCTTTTTAAATCAACCATTAGTTTTGTATTGTTAAAGCTCAACCAATCTATTTTTAAATCACCCTTGCCTTGTATTGTTAAAGCTTGACACCTTTTAAAACTTGTTAAGTATTGTTAATGCTTAATATTTTAAAAACTCGTTGAGTATTGTTAAAGCTCAACACCCAAAAAGATTTCGCCACTTGCCTCTTTATTTTCCTTTTAAGAGGAACTACTAAAACTCTGACTTTCCTACTACACTTAAGGGGTGTGTAGGCCTAAGATGTGATGTCTTATCGAGCTCAATTTTAAAATCTTCTTTTCTCATCCTCCCACTCTATTTAAACAAAAAAACACAAAAAAAAGTAGTTTTATAACAATAACAATTATAATATATATTTCAAAAAGGTTCCTACGGAGTACAATAGATGTGAGGGGTGCTAATACCTTCCCCTTGCATAACCAACCCCCGAACCAAAGATCTCTGATAAGTTTATTAGTTTTGATTTTAAAAATTTCTGTGAATTTTATTTCGCTCAATCTCCCATTTCCTTTGGAAAAAATAAAGCGCGATGACTACTCTACTAAAATGTCTGAGCTAAGTCAATCACTGGCTCTAGTCTCAATTTTTCATCACTACAATAACAATTGATACATACTCTTAAAACAGCTTAAAAAAAACATACACATAACATTACCAAACACATCAAGTTCAAGGATTTTTTCCACTTCAACATCTTGCTCAGTTGAATTTGTATTTCCATCACCGAATTCCCTATTTCTTCATTTCTAATCCTCAATTTTTCATACTGATTTTTGGTTTCATCAAATCTCTTGCTTTGCATTCTAACCTATTCATCAATACTTGATTTGTGTCTTTTGTCATTTCCTCATGAAACCAATAGAAAAACCCACACCCTTTTTGCAAGGATCCCCGTAAATTACAAATTTGGATCAAAACCTGTTTTCCATATTTTAACATACCTAAATAGAAATTAGGGCTACAACCCCAAAATTTCTTTCCAAAATTCTTCTCACTAGTTGTCATACGAAGCACAGCTTTATCTCCACAATGGCAACTTGGTACTCTAGTGTTGAGTAGATACGAATTCACCATTTAACATGTACATAACAATTTTGAGTATATCTAATTACACTCACTCTAACATCAATACATTTAAATTTTATTAATAGATGTAAAATTTAATGTTAAAATACATTTCTTTTTCAAAATAGTACACTCACTCTAACATCAATACATTTAAATTTTATTAATATATGTAAAATTTAATGTTAAAATACATTTCATTTTCAAAATAATAGACCTCACACACATTTCGTCAAATAAAAAATGTAAATCTCAAATCTGTTAAAGTGAGTGTATACACTATTGAAAAATTTTACAGTCATAAGAAAATTACTCTGTATATAATAAGGGCCACATTTACTACATTTTAATATTATATATCAATCAAATAATTGTTTAGAGGCACTATTAAAAAAAAACAATTGGTTAAAGACAGTCAACTTCATAGACAGATGACAACCCAAAGCAAATTCACATCCAATGTTTGAAAATGGTACTATTGACTTATTTTAGGAACCAATTTCGAGTCAACCAATATGAACAATCAAGATCATTATTCGATGCTATCTTGTTTATTTACCAACAAAAAATAGTAGTAAACAATTGAATCAAACATGAAACCAGCTGAAGTTGACAATCCCCATGCAAGTGGAAAATATCTTGATACTTACATAATTTTGAGTTGACTTATGAACATGTCCTTGAAACCTATTGGGATCTGTGTTTGATCCCAAAAAATAACATGGCAGAGTAATTAGCCAACTAATTCAAAAACCCTTATAATAAACCAGCATTAATTAAGATTTCACGTGCAATCTTTAAGATTAAATTAAACTAATGTGTACTGTACTACATAGTAATCTTAAATTATCCAACATTAGAACACGGATTGTGGCGATGTTGGGGGCATGAAATAGTTGAATTGAGCTGTGTTTTTTGACCCGTGTATGTGTATATATCTTTGTTTGCCTAGCTAGAATAAATTGTATACAACCAACATCACACATTACACATATATAGTATTCAATTATTCACACACTCTGATGAATTAATTATGTCAAAATTTAATGTTCATGTGAGGAGGGGATTTTTATAAGGTGTAGCTGAGATCCCAAGGGATCATTTGCTTTTTCTTTTCCTCTAAGTGCGCCATACTTGAGGATCCAAACGTGTATTACAATGCTACTACTAGTTTAGCACTAAATGTTTGCAAGAGTGTATATGGGTTGAATTAGATTGGTTTGGTTTAATTCATTATCTAATTTGTTCAAATTTTAATGGATTTACTTGTTTAATATGCAGTTTTACGGTTAACACAATTACACACATTTAAATTGGATAAAATATATTTTATAATGTTTAATAAAATTCATCATTATATCATAACATATAATAATACAAATTTTAAGAGTTGGTGTTAGTGAAAGTTTTAATACGAGTGTTTCTCTCAAAATTTTAAATTCGAATTCCATCAAATACTAACTAATATTGTGTTAAGTCAGTCTATATACTCTGACTTTAAATGAGTCATTAGCTAATAGATGGTGGAATTAGTGTCATTGCATAACCGGTCTCAACACTGAATATCAATTTTTCAAATAATAATAATAATAGAAAATTGCAAAGAACATTTTTCTAAAATACAAGAATTGGAAATAATAAAAAAAACAAATAAGAAATAAAGTGGTCTTAAAATTACATGAATTTATTGATTTATTACTATTGTTTTATAGGCAATGGATTAACTTGACATTAATAGAGTAAGATTACAAGGGATACTCGCTTGTTTACCATATTACTTGACAATTAAAAAATTTAAAGGGTTTTTGCACCAAAAATAAAAATTCTTACTACTATTAGATTGTAACCTAATAACATGCCAAAACCATGAAATAATATTTACATGAGAAAATAGAATATGTATTCAAAGTATAAAATATTTGTTTATGATGAGAGGCGTACATCTCACTAAATCACACTTTTATTGTTAAAATATTTATATGATAACAAATTAAATTTTTTTTATTAGTTATGTGTTTGTGTACTATCTTTAAATTTAATGTAATTTGTAGTAATATATTAATTTTATATTTTCATTTAAATCAATAATAAAATATAAAAAATCAATAATATTACATCAACAAATTCCCGAGTTAAAAACACAAATTCTATAACCAAATCAAAACTATACAAATTATTGCGAGTTGAGTCGATGTATTCATCCCAACCGATACAAGTCCCAACCGATACAAGTCGACTCAACTATGAACAATCCTAAATACATGTATATACTTTTGGTAACAAGGACAACTTAGGTGACAACCCTAGCATTCAACACATTAATACCGCTCATTTATGGCATTTAACTTATTATAATTGACCCATCGGTGGCCATTATTATTCAATAATTCAGCCATGTCCTACCTCCACAGACTTAAACAACTTTCATAAAAAGTATTGTCAACAAGAAAAGTCACGTCCTTATGTTTTCTCCAAATGCCATCTGATTCATTTGTTGTGTTCACAACAATCATTGCTTTTCTTCATACCCCTACCCTGGTCCATCCCAAACAACCAAACCAAGCTAATACAAACAAACAAACAAAATTAAAAAAAAAAATTAGATCCAAGTTGCTCAATTCATTATTCACCATTGTAACTCTACTAGTAATAAAAACACTTTCATGACTTTAACATTAAAATCCAAATCATGATTTTTCTTTTAAGAGATTAATTAAATATAGCATCATAGGACATCTGTCGTTACTTTTAGTCGTACCTAACACAATTGATGTTGGAAAATTTAGGTTGTTGTTAGTATTATATAATACAAACATCATAATAATTTTGTACCAAAAGAAAAAACATGATAATTAATTTTTTGTTTCTCTTTTTGTATGGAGATTCTTAACTAGATACTTTTGAAACTAATGCACACGGTTTATTGTCCTATTGTGGGGTAAAATGGAAAGAGTCCTACGGAGTATACAACAAGGTTTTTATTGTTGCTAAAATCCTTAATAAGAGCTAAAATTGTTTTTGTTTTTTTTTTTTTATTATTGTTGAGAAATATTGAAGAATTGATACATCATTGTCTTGATAGTCCAATGTATGTCCTATCCATCGACCGTAACTGAGATCGGTAAAATGTGGGCCATATGAGTTGGTTGGTACTAAGTACTAACACTATTTGTTTTATTGTTGGACTGCAGTTGCTCATTAGTTTGACTGTCTCAAAACAGGCAAGTAATTAATTTACCATTTCTCCTGCAACCATAGTAGTAGTACTTGTTATAACTTATAAAAAAAGCACTCTTTTTAAGGAAGTAAACCTAATTAAGATTTTTATGGCTTTCAACTTCGGATTGATAATGTGTCTCGTATTTAACATATGTCAATCTTTGACATACATATGTTAATTTAGACTCGTCTTTAAAAATTGTGAAAGGTGGGCTAGGCACAACGACATTTATAACTTTCAACTTCTGATCGATAACAGTGTTTAGTATTCAAGAAATATCTGATATTCAACATATGTCAATCTTTGACATACATATGGTCAATTTAAGACCGTCTTTAAGGATTGTGCAAGGCTGACTACAACACAAGAACTTTTGTGGCTTCCAACTCCTGATCGGTAACAATGTCTAGTATTTAACACATGTCTGATATTCAACATATGTTAATCTAAGAATATTTTTGAGGGTATTGCAAAGGAGGCTACAACACAAGACCTCAATATTCAACATATGTCAATCTTTGACATACATATGTCAATTTAAAGTTGTCTTTGAGGATATGCAAGATGTCTACAATACAATCCCTCAATTTTTTCATATTTAAATTGTAGTTAAATATAGTCTCATAATAGATTTGACATACTTAAACATGATTAAATATGATTCCTAGTTGTTCTGTTACAGTTGAACCATCGCTAACCTGCGTGCTAGTTGAACCATTGCTAATCTGCGTGCTTGCTTGTGCGACTATTTTGTAAGTTAAAACAAGTATATTGATTTCATGCAAGTATGCTAAGTAAAACTAGTATATTGATTTACCTCATAAACAATTTTGATTTAGTTACATAATCAATTAATGTTTATTGCATACTTGATATCACAATGGATTTATTGAAATAATCTTGAGTCACTAGATGTGATTTGTGAAACTCAACAGGACAAAATATTCACTAAATTGAAACCAAAGAAACTTGAACATTCAATGAAGAAAATCAAGACAAGTTCTAAATAAAATATCCTTGATAGAAATTCATTCATAGTTACATAATCCCATAATCAGAAAAGGGATTCTCCCTCACTGCCTTAAGCAAGTGCAAGTTAAAGAAAATATTACCCTTTAGTTCCTCAAAGGGTTTATTCAGTTGCAACCAAAAACAGAAACATAGTATTTCTCAGAACCAAATAAGCAATATTTTTCTTAACTTGCACCTAAATAGAGTTATGCGAAATCAAAAAAAAAACAATAAATCATACGATACAACAAAGGGAATCTGTTTATAAGAATAGTTAGCTCCTTGATCAATGTCTTATGAAGCCATGCACAATGTTGTAACATTTTCTGTTCCAACAATATCAGTCTTATGTTGTTGTTGATCCTTATACAAAGGTGACCCTCCATCAGAAGAATTCTCAACTGGTTCAGAAGAAGAAATGTTTGATGTTTTCAAAGAAGCTCCTTCGGATAAAGAACCGCTCTTTGAAATATTCGAACCGTTGTTGTTGTCTTCGGTTTGAATGAGTTTTCCAAACAACAAAATATGTTTGTGGGGTGCTTTTGCTTCAATATTGGATACTTCCTTAAAACTTTGACCAGAATTTCCCACACTCAACAAGCAAGACAGGTCAACTGTGTTCTTAGTATTGTTGTTGATACTCTTGTAGGGCCTAATAATAGTTTGTTGTTGATCGAATCTCGACAGTGACAAATTACTAAGAAACATGTCATGGTGAAGCTTGTTGAAGGGAAAATCAGATTGGTTATTTTGTCCAAATTGAGCATGCCTGGCTCCCTGTATGCTTGATGCAGAGTAACTATTAGTCGTAGTACTATCTTGAATGTTACAGAGAGACGAGTTCGCGTAATTGAGAAGATTAATGTTGGAGAACGACGGTGTTGATGATGTTGTTGTCGTTGTTGGCATTGGAAGTTGGTTTATGAGATGAAAATATGGATCTTGGATAAACCTCGGTTTCTTTCTCGGTGGCGTGAATGGCGAGAGGTTGAAATTCGGCATGTTTGAAACTAGTTCAACTAACCAAGGGTTTACACATTTCACATTTTGAAGTAAATCTGGTTCATCCCACACTACCTGAAAAACAAAACATGACATCATAAACAAGAAAATTTAGAACAATTACTTCAAAGTTCGAACAAACTCAAAGCATTAATACTTCTATATATAGTAACAAATGTCAAATATTTTGATTAAATTGTTGCTTAAAATCTCATTCACCTAAGTCACTTTCATATGCAGTAAACAGTTAAAGTGATAAACAAGTACTAATTGTTTGTATCAGAAAAACCATCACAATCTGACAAACTGTAAACTGTTACTTCTGCATTGAATTCAACAGTACAATAACAGTAAATAAGAAAGAAAAAAAATAGTCAAAAGTTCAGAATCAATCAAAGGCTATTCACTATTGTTACCTGAAGAAGACGCCAAGGAGAATCAGGCCAACGAATTGGATCTTGAACTTTAACAGAAGAAATAGTTCCCATAAACCAACTGATTCTAGAAGAATCTTCAGTTTCAAAAGGCATTTTGAATCTCATACCAGAACACCATTGAATTTGCATTGCAGATTTAACAGAAGAAACCTTAACACAAAACTCAGGAGTACTAGCTCTTGGATAATACACAACCTCAAAAGATCTTCCATTCACAGCACAGTTCACAGCTTCAACAACTGACTCAGAAGCAACTTTTCCTATCAAAGAATCACTTTTTCTATTCTCATTTCCACACAAGAAACCACCACCAAACAAAGGTGATGATGATGACACACGGTTCCAATTACCAGAAGAATTCGAAAACTGATCCGTTCCACCGCCGATTCCACCCTTCTTAGCTCTCCTTATACCAACACAAAGATCTCCATTTTCAGCTCTCAAAAATACAATCGAGTCACCAGCAACAAGCTTCTTATGATTCACGAAATTACTCCAACCAGTAGTCAAAAGATGTCTCCTCGGTGTTCCTCTATAGATATGCCGAAACTTCCAACACTGTCCATGCATATCCTTAGCGATAATCGTCTGAACAGGTGGCTCTGCAGAGTAATCCAATCTAGGAAAAATAGTCTCAGCGCAGTATCTCGGAACTGAGAACCCTCCACCATTGTTGGCATCAGATTGTGTCAACGTCTTCGCAAAAGAAGCTGGCTTTTCTTGACCCTCTAAGCCATTCTTTCCAAAGAAACAATCTTGTTCCAAATCCATCTCGTTTTCTCTCAAAGGGGTTAACCTCATTTTGACATACACTTCATCTGTATCAGGGTCAGCCATGTATTTCATGGCGGAGATTCTACAAAGGATAAGCGGAGGAACGCGCGTTTTGGTGAAATCTACTTTGCCATGAGCGTGCTCAGCGTGACCTTGTGGGAAGTAAAAGACTTTTGTGTTGAGTGGTGGCATTTGAACCATGGCACCAGCACAGGCATGCCATAGTTGTGAATCTAAGCACTTTTCAGAGGTTTTTTCCATGGAATCCATAACTACGAACATGGTGGATGAGAGAGAGAAGAGAGAGAGTGATGGTGTGGGAGAGAGAAGAAAAAGAGTGGTGAGTGAGAAAGAGTTGCAACTTTTTTTTATGTATAGAAGAAGACAGGAACACCTCACATACACTCTCTCTCTCTTACGCGAGTTGCCGACCAGAATGTGAATTCGACAGACATGAACTAACATGAATATCGATGTCACAATTTAATGTGCATAATAACAAAATAACCATATTCAAATCAATAAAACATTTTATAAATACACTTTTAAATACCTATATAAATTTCATTATAGAAAACAAATGATATTTAATTTACATTTAAATGAATATAATAGTAATAATAGTATCAATACAAAAATGTCAAAATATAGTCCCAAGAAAATCAAATACTTCCTCCATTTTTTTTGGTTATAAATTAACGAGTATTTCAAGAATTATTTGTACTGATCATTTATAAATTCAACTTTGATCCTTTATTATTAGTATTTTTTTTATATTGATCTTCCATTTTAGAAATTAATTTTTAGTTAATTTATATTTAGTTTTTTACGATTTTAATTCCTCTTCAAAAAAACATTTTTAATGGCATAACACTCTAATTTACTTATGATTGCTAAATTAGCATAAAATTATTTCAACTCAATTTTTTTATTTTATATTTAGATTAATTTTATTTTTAAATTTTTTCAATTATATTAATATATAATAGCAAAGTATTAAAAAAATATAAATAAATTGGTAATCCTAACTCTCCCCCTTTCCTCTTCTTCATGTAATATATTTGATACAACAAGCGCCTCTTCTTCATCTACTATCTTTTTATTTTATTTTTCTTATTCTTTCACTCTTTTTTTAAATTTTTTCTTCACCCATGACTGAATTAAGGTTTTCATTTGTCTCAACAAATTAGTTTGGTCTAAAAGAGTAGATGTTGTTGTGAGCTTGAGTCATCGTTGATGACATCACAGACTTACAAGAATTCTGGAAGGAGGTTTTATGATTATGGTAATTTTAAGGTGATGAAGAAAAAAATTTAACTATTTTAAATGGTTTGTTGAAGACATGAGCAACCGTGTAAAGGATGTGATTAGATCTTTGAAAAACAAGAATGACGAGCTTATGGATTTTAACTAGGGAGTTAAAGAAAAATGAAGAATCGCTAAAGATAAAGATTAAGTTTATGGATTATTATCTAGGTTTGTCACTGGTGTTCATAATGTAATTTGTGTTTGTATTAGTTGCAACACATGTATTAAAGTGATGTAATTTTCCTGTGTAGTGTGATGTATTATGTAGTGTGATGTAATTTGCATGTTGTAATGAAATGAGATTTTGACATAACATATGCAAGCTGTTTTAATTTTGACATGTTGAAGTATGCCTTAAAATCTTTGTTGATGAAGAGAAAGAAAACATATTTTAAGATTGCCAAAAATTAGGAAGCCGAAAAGCAGCAAAAATGTCTGGTTTGGGTGGTTTGCGAATTTCGTGTTTGATCGGTTAGGTTTACGGATCTATTTTTTACTTTTAGAATATTAGATATATATTAATTTAGAAATAGTCTAAATAAATATAAAATATATTATAAGATATTTATAATATTTTATTCTAATAATTAATGGATTGTGTTTTTGGACTTTGTTTGTTGGGTATTTGCTATTATAAACATGTATCTATAAATATGTGTAATACCCCGTATTAATTAAATGCTCTAATGTATTAACTGACACTGAGGTTTTATCAATTGATACGATAGAGATGCTTTTGGACATTAAGTTAGTAGTGTTAACTTAAAAGATATTTTTTTCTTATATCCTTTTCTTTCTATTTCTTCTCATTCTTTAAACAAACAAGATTCTAGAGAGAAGGAGTAGAGAGAAGGAGGAGCAAAAGAGAAAGAGGGAAGCTTGGATTTCGATCATTTCTCCGCCGAATCAACTCATCTTCGACATCAACGACTCTTAATCGAGGTGGGTTCTAGTTAGAAACTTATAGCTTTGATTGTGGATGAGAAATCATAAGTTTTGATTTAGGGTTTTGTATAGAGGAAATCTAGGTTTTGGACAATTCATCAATGTTCTTGAGCAAAGTGATTATAATCCATGAGTAGATCAACTATAGTTTGTATCCATGCCTTAATCTGATTTGGAACAGGTTTAGATGGTTTTGAACCATGGAAAGTGGTGTCTGAACAGAACTCAGAACTGAATTCTCGCGCGCTTCGCGGCGCGAACGGGGCTGCGCGGCGCGAACTATGCAGGTTTTAGGGGTTCTGTTTCTGCCTTCAGCACGCGGCGCGTACTGGGTGTCGCGGCGCGAACAGTTGGAAATCTTTAGAGCTTTGCTTCTGCCATAGGGTTCGCGGCGCGTAGATTAGTTAGCGGCGCGAACAGTGTTAGAAATTATAGTGGTTTGCTTCTGCCATAGGGTTCGCGGCGCGACCTAGTTGTTGCGCGGCGCGAACTGAAGCTTCCTTAACCAATTTTTCTTAGCTTAATGGAAATTGTTTCAAGCATAACTTTTGAACCATAACTCTGTTTTAATCACCGTTCGAAGTGATAGGAAGCTAGAAGCGTGTACTTTCTAGTAGTATAGGTTTTGGGAACAAAGGGAGAATTATTTAATCGAGAATCGGGAAATTGCTTGAGTACTTGGGTTGGTTTTCGTTCGAATTCTTGAGAACGTGATGCTTTTAGTATGATACTTGTGTATTCTATAATTGTTACTGAGTTCTATTGCAGGTGGATTAGTATACCTTGTTATAAATGTTTATATCAAGAGGGTTGAATAACTTCGTTGTTATGTGAATAAAGGATAAGTGAGGAAAACTAGGAATTGTTAGGTTTTATAGCTTAACAAAGAAAACCTAGGATGAGACATTATATGGAACATACGTGTTTTGAATCTTATGAGGAAAGGCTAACAGGCCTAGTGATTTGCGTGAGCGGTCACCAAAGTATGAAAGGCTAACAGGCCTAGTGGTTTGCGGAAGCGATCACCATTGTTGATGTATTAATCGGAACCGTAGTATTTTCTTTACTCTTTATTTTTTTTCTTTGAATGCTAACAGGCATTCACCGTGCGGAAGGGCACATAATCTTGGCAGGTTTGATTCCCGCTTTTGTGTACGAATGGAACCTACGGGTAGAGACTTGTGATGGTGTACGGGCCATGTGAAGTGACGATTCATGGGGAAAGGCTCATGAGTCCGAATCCATTTCGTATGTCAAGATTTTTCCAAAGGATTCATGACTCGTGCCACCTCCTAGACGTAGAAGGGGACGGGAATATGGGGATGCCTTGGTATTGGTTTCCGATTAATAATCTTGTGTTGAGTTGTTGAACTCTAAGTATGATTCCATATAATGTTAGTGTGAGAACTCAAGGTCTAGTTCCTTATGACTTGAGACTTATAGATTAGAACCTTGTAAAGCCGAGAGGATCCATAGGATAGGGAACTCACTGGGATTTTATATCTCACCCCGTTATATATTGATTTCAGGTACTACAGGTTCCGCGAAGGGTAAGGAGAAAGAAGTTTGATTTCCTTATTCCTTGTTCTTATTTTGGATATGGCGAAGCTTCCGTTGTGGAGTTCTTTTGAGATCATTGTCTGATCTAGTTCTTAGCTTTTTATTTTGAACATCTTGTATGTATTATGCCATTGTGTAGAACTTTAGTATTTGGGCATTAATATGTATAATGTGTTGTCTAGGAACTTATTGGTATTTCAGTACCAAATACTTGGATTCATGTATACTTATATGATTTGATGCATGTATTTATATATGGGTGTTACAGTTGGTATCAGAGCAGGTCGTATCCTCGACCTAGCCATGAGATATTATAAGTGTCTCTTCTGTCCAAGATGTGTTGTGTTCCCATGAGTTTTGTTGTGTTATGACTATGGCATTGAGCCTGATCAACTTAATCCCATTTTGATAACCTCCAGGAACATGGCGGACGGACGCAGGACTCGTGGTCGACCCCCCACACGACCTCCACAAGTGAATACACCGGATGGCGGTGCGAATGTTCCATGGCCCCAGTTCATGCAACAGATGCAACAGCAGCAGAATCAGTTCATGCTGCAGATGATGCAACAGATGAATGGCGGTCATAATGCTCCAGTGGTTGTGCCCGAAGCTGTAGGTGGGACTTATAGAGATTTCATTCGCATGAATCCTCCGGAATTTCATGGTGGATTAGATCCTATAAAGGCGCATGAGTGGGTGGCCAATGTAGAAGGAATCTTTGAGATCGTGCATTGTAGTGAAGAGGACAAGGTAGTGTTTGCTTCTCATTCGCTGAAAGGTCCAGCTATGAGGTGGTGGAAGGGTGCTTCTGCTTTGATGATTACTCAGGGAGTACCTAAGGAATGGGAGAATTTCAAGACCACTTTTATGGAGAAATACTTTCCTAGTTCACTGAGGACTAAGAAGGAGTTGGAGTTCCAGCAGTTAAGGCAGGACAATATGTCAGTAGCTACTTATGCTGAGAAGTTTGAAATTTTGGCTGCTTACTCTAGGCAGGCCGCGTATGCTCCTGATGAGGGTTGGAAGGTGGACCAGTTTCTGTTTGGTTTAAGGGCTGATATCTCACATAGTGTGTCCCAGAGGGAGTTCACTACTTATACAGAGTTGTTGCGACAATGTTATGTGGCCGAGACTAGTTTGAAGAAAGTTCAAGCTGAGGAAGATTTGAAGAAGAAGAATCAATATGAAAGAGGAAGGCCAAGCCAACAATTTCGACCTAGGCCACAAGCTTTCAAAGGAAAGCAAGTGCAAGGTCCTCGGTCTAGTGCACCTCCGGTGTGTCGTAGTTGCGGTAAGAATCACCTTGGAAGATGTGCCTTTGAAGGGGCGAAATGTTTCCATTGTCACCAAGAAGGGCATATGGCTAGGAATTGTCCTCAGAATAGGAATCAAGTTCAAGGAAGAGGTACTGGTAGAGTTTATACCTTGGATGCTAAGAAGACCAAGGGTGATAACTCTTTGATTGCGGGTACGTGTTTCATTAATGGGCATTCTTGTTTTGTTCTATTTGATTGTGGAGCAACACACTCTTTTGTGTCATTGCAATGTATGAAGCGACTTGGGTTGCAAGCTACTCCTTTATTTCCTCCTATGGCGGTTACTACTGCTATGGATGAGATGGTAGAGACACCGTTGGTGTGTAAAAATTGTGTGTTATCTGTGGGTGGTAGGAATTTCCAGATTGATCTTGTTTGCTTACCACTTAAGAAGGTAGACGTTGTATTGGGAATGGATTGGCTTTCTGCTAATTCGGTGTTCATTGGGTGTGAAGAGAAGTTAATCATTATTCCAACTGAAGAAGCTACTCCGAAGGATGTGTTGACTACTATACTAGAAGGTACGGTAGGTATGATTAATTTCTTGTTTGAGAAAGAGAAGTCTGTTCTGTTGGTTCTCACTAAGGAGACGGGTGACAAGTTAGAGGTTTCACAAATTGCTGTCGTTAGAGAATTTTCCGATGTTTTTCCCGAGGATGTCACTTCTCTTCCTCCGGAAAGGGAAGTGGAATTCTCTATTGACCTGGTACCGGGAACGGCTCCTATATCCGTTTCTCCGTATCGGATGGCACCACTTGAATTAAGAGAATTGAAGGGGCAATTGGAAGAACGGATGGCTAAACATTTTGTGCGACCTAGTGTCTCACCGTGGGGAGCTCCAGTGTTGTTAGTAAAGAAGAAGGATGGTGGGATGAGACTATGTATTGATTACCGTCGGTTGAATAAGGCCACCATCAAGAATAAATACCCTTTGCCTAGGATAAACGACTTGTTAGATCAATTGAAAGGAGCCTGTGTGTTCTCGAAGATTGATTTGCGGTCAGGTTATCACCAAATCCGTGTGAAGAGCTCAGATGTGCCAAAGACTGCATTTAGAACCCGTTATGGTCATTACGAATTCTTGGTGATGCCTTTCGGTGTTACGAATGCTCCAGCTGTTTTCATGGATTATATGAATCGGTTATTTCAGCCTTACTTAGATCAATTTGTGGTAGTCTTTATCGATGACATTCTTATTTATTCTCGTACTCCACAAGAGCACGAAGAACACCTGAGGATTGTTCTGTCGGTACTGCAAGAAAATCAATTGTTTGCTAAGTTAAGTAAGTGTGAGTTTTGGATGACAGAGGTAAGATTTCTTGGTCACGTTATATCTCAAGGAGGTGTGGCAGTGGACCCGACAAAAATCGAAGCGGTAATTAATTGGGAGAGACCGAGCAATGTCTCAGAAGTCCGAAGTTTCTTGGGCTTAGCCGGCTACTACAGAAGATTTATAAAAGGGTTTTCTCAATTGGCTTTACCAATGACTAGACTTACTCGGAAGGAGTGTCCTTATGATTGGGATTCGGGGTGTGAACAGAGTTTCATGAGCTTGAAGGAAAGATTGACGACTGCTCCTGTTTTGATCGTTCCTGACCCAAATAAGTCCTATGAAGTATTTTGCGATGCTTCCAAGAAGGGATTAGGAGGGGTTTTGATGCAGGATGGTCAGGTGGTAGCATACACATCTCGACAGTTAAAGGTTCACGAAGAGAATTATCCAACTCATGATTTAGAATTGGCTGCGGTTGTTTTTACCCTAAAGGTGTGGCGTCATTACTTGTATGGAGTTCATTTTGAAATGTTCAGCGACCACAAGAGTTTAAAGTACCTATTCGACCAGAAGGAGTTGAATATGCGTCAGAGGCGGTGGATGGAATACTTAAAGGATTATGATTTTGACTTGAAGTATCATCCAGGCAAAGCAAATAAAGTGGCGGATGCTTTGAGTCGGAAGGTGTTAAAGAGGGCCGAATTGATGATGTCAGAGTATGCATTATTGGAGAAATTTCGAGATCTCAACCTTCAATTTGTTTGGACCCAAAATGGAGTATTGATGGGAAACTTGAATGTTAATTCTACTTTGAGAAACGACATCCAACAAGCACAAGCGTCTGATGCTAAGTTGCAAGAGGTGTTGGTTCAACCAGGTTTTACTCGAGCTACAGATGGGGTGATTATGTTTAATCAGAGGATGTGTGTTCCGGACGATGCGTTATTGAAAAGAAGGATTTTGGATGAAGCTCACAAGGGTGCTTTCACGATACATCCGGGTTCTTCAAAAATGTACCAAGATTTAAAAAGGGATTATTGGTGGTCCGGAATGAAAAGAGATGTCGCAGTGTACGTATCAGAGTGTGCGGTGTGCCAACAAGTAAAGATTGAACATCAAAGGCCGGGTGGATTGTTACAACCACTAGAGATTCCAATATGGAAGTGGGATAGTATTTCAATGGATTTTGCGGTTAGTTTACCTCGTACTCAAGGTGGATATGATTCTATTTGGGTGATTGTAGATCGGTTGACGAAATCTGCACATTTCTTAGCCGTGAAGACTACTTACAAGGCAAGTCATCTTGCACGGTTGTTTATCGCAGAGATTGTGAAGTTGCACGGTGTACCCTCTAGTATTGTGTCGGATAGAGATCCAAAGTTTACTTCAAGGTTTTGGAGAGCTTTTCAGCAAGCGATGGGATCTAAATTATGTTTGAGCACGTCGAACCACCCTCAAACGGATGGTCAGACGGAACGGACGATACAAACCTTGGAGGATATGTTAAGAGCGTGTATGCTTGAAAGTAGAGGAAATTGGAAGGAGCTTTTACCATTGATTGAATTTGCTTACAATAACAGTTATCATGCGAGTATCGGTATGGCACCTTATGAGGCATTATATGGGAGAAAATGTAGAACACCGTTGTGTTGGTCAGAAATTGGTGATGATAGAATTTTGGGACCCGAAATTATTCAAGAGACCACGGACAAGATTAGAATGATTCGTGAGAAGGTTAAACAAGCACAGGATCGTCAGAAGAGTTATGCGGATAACCGTAGGAGACCTTTGGAGTTTATGGAAGGTGACCATGTATTTTTGAAAGTTACTCCGAGGTTGAGGTTGAAAGGACCGTTTAAGTCAAGGAAGTTAAGTCCGAGATACGTGGGACCGTATGAGGTTCTAGAGAGGATTGGTGAAGTAGCTTACCGTTTAGCCTTACCACCTTCTCTATCAGAAATGCATGATGTTTTCCACGTGTCTCAACTGAGGAAGTTTATTCCCGATCCTCTCCAGCCGGTGTTACCAAATGCAATTGAGATAGAATCAGATTTGACTTTTGAACCCTTACCGAGCCGTATCGTAGGAAGAGAGACTAAAGTGTTACGCAACAAGGAGATTCCTCTTGTCAAGGTTCAGTGGGATGTGACGCATCCGGGCGATGCTACATGGGAACTTGAATCGGAAATGCGGGATGCTTACCCTCACCTTTTCAGGTAATTCTTAAATTCGAGGACGAATTTCTATTTAAGTGGGGGAGGATGTAATACCCCGTATTAATTAAATGCTCTAATGTATTAACTGACACTGAGGTTTTATCAATTGATACGATAGAGATGCTTTTGGACATTAAGTTAGTAGTGTTAACTTAAAAGATATTTTTTTCTTATATCCTTTTCTTTCTATTTCTTCTCATTCTTTAAACAAACAAGATTCTAGAGAGAAGGAGTAGAGAGAAGGAGGAGCAAAAGAGAAAGAGGGAAGCTTGGATTTCGATCATTTCTCCGCCGAATCAACTCATCTTCGACATCAACGACTCTTAATCGAGGTGGGTTCTAGTTAGAAACTTATAGCTTTGATTGTGGATGAGAAATCATAAGTTTTGATTTAGGGTTTTGTATAGAGGAAATCTAGGTTTTGGACAATTCATCAATGTTCTTGAGCAAAGTGATTATAATCCATGAGTAGATCAACTATAGTTTGTATCCATGCCTTAATCTGATTTGGAACAGGTTTAGATGGTTTTGAACCATGGAAAGTGGTGTCTGAACAGAACTCAGAACTGAATTCTCGCGCGCTTCGCGGCGCGAACGGGGCTGCGCGGCGCGAACTATGCAGGTTTTAGGGGTTCTGTTTCTGCCTTCAGCACGCGGCGCGTACTGGGTGTCGCGGCGCGAACAGTTGGAAATCTTTAGAGCTTTGCTTCTGCCATAGGGTTCGCGGCGCGTAGATTAGTTAGCGGCGCGAACAGTGTTAGAAATTATAGTGGTTTGCTTCTGCCATAGGGTTCGCGGCGCGACCTAGTTGTTGCGCGGCGCGAACTGAAGCTTCCTTAACCAATTTTTCTTAGCTTAATGGAAATTGTTTCAAGCATAACTTTTGAACCATAACTCTGTTTTAATCACCGTTCGAAGTGATAGGAAGCTAGAAGCGTGTACTTTCTAGTAGTATAGGTTTTGGGAACAAAGGGAGAATTATTTAATCGAGAATCGGGAAATTGCTTGAGTACTTGGGTTGGTTTTCGTTCGAATTCTTGAGAACGTGATGCTTTTAGTATGATACTTGTGTATTCTATAATTGTTACTGAGTTCTATTGCAGGTGGATTAGTATACCTTGTTATAAATGTTTATATCAAGAGGGTTGAATAACTTCGTTGTTATGTGAATAAAGGATAAGTGAGGAAAACTAGGAATTGTTAGGTTTTATAGCTTAACAAAGAAAACCTAGGATGAGACATTATATGGAACATACGTGTTTTGAATCTTATGAGGAAAGGCTAACAGGCCTAGTGATTTGCGTGAGCGGTCACCAAAGTATGAAAGGCTAACAGGCCTAGTGGTTTGCGGAAGCGATCACCATTGTTGATGTATTAATCGGAACCGTAGTATTTTCTTTACTCTTTATTTTTTTTCTTTGAATGCTAACAGGCATTCACCGTGCGGAAGGGCACATAATCTTGGCAGGTTTGATTCCCGCTTTTGTGTACGAATGGAACCTACGGGTAGAGACTTGTGATGGTGTACGGGCCATGTGAAGTGACGATTCATGGGGAAAGGCTCATGAGTCCGAATCCATTTCGTATGTCAAGATTTTTCCAAAGGATTCATGACTCGTGCCACCTCCTAGACGTAGAAGGGGACGGGAATATGGGGATGCCTTGGTATTGGTTTCCGATTAATAATCTTGTGTTGAGTTGTTGAACTCTAAGTATGATTCCATATAATGTTAGTGTGAGAACTCAAGGTCTAGTTCCTTATGACTTGAGACTTATAGATTAGAACCTTGTAAAGCCGAGAGGATCCATAGGATAGGGAACTCACTGGGATTTTATATCTCACCCCGTTATATATTGATTTCAGGTACTACAGGTTCCGCGAAGGGTAAGGAGAAAGAAGTTTGATTTCCTTATTCCTTGTTCTTATTTTGGATATGGCGAAGCTTCCGTTGTGGAGTTCTTTTGAGATCATTGTCTGATCTAGTTCTTAGCTTTTTATTTTGAACATCTTGTATGTATTATGCCATTGTGTAGAACTTTAGTATTTGGGCATTAATATGTATAATGTGTTGTCTAGGAACTTATTGGTATTTCAGTACCAAATACTTGGATTCATGTATACTTATATGATTTGATGCATGTATTTATATATGGGTGTTACAATATGTATTTTGCAAGTGTGAGAGTCTTAGGGTTTATAGGGTTTATGGTTTTCTCTAGGGAAAACTTAGAAAGTCAAAAGTTTTGGGAAACTTTTGTAGTTATCTAAGGATATTGGGAAACACCTTGAGTTTGTGTGCTTCAAATATTGAGAGTTAGAGAGGTTGAGAAACATTTGGGTAGAAAATAGGGATTTATTCTCGGGCACCTTCGGGATTGTTCATGAGAATTATGAAGGCAAAAGCTTTTTTCTTGTAACTCATTTGTAATCTCTTATAACAATTTTACGAGTATAGTGAGTTGGAGAACTGCTATGTCCTCCAGAGTAGATCTTTTGATCGAATTGAATAAATAAACCTTTTGTTTTTTCTCGCTTTATTATGTTATAATTTCTGCTTATTGGTTATTATTATTAAAGGTCATTTATTTTGGTTGCTTCTGTTCTTTGCCTCACATATCAAAATGTTGATTTGAATTTAACCTTGTCATTATTCACAACAAGACATAACATGTAATATCATATATTTTTGAATTTGTAATTGACAATTTGACACAACGTGTAATTTGATACAACCTATAATTTTTTGAACATACACAAAACATGTAATTTGACAAAAAGAACCTGCATAACCTATAAGGTTTGAACCTATAGAACTTGTTATTTGACACAACCTGTACAGTTTGACAATAATTTGTTTCAAACCTACACAGAATAAACCTATATATTTTTGACATTATGAACTTTTCCAAATAGAATCAAGCTATGAAATAGAACCAGAATAATGTTTTACACAACCTAGTAATAATTAACCTGCACAACCTATCCAAACCGAACCAAACAGAATTGTTATAAAATTGAACTAGAAAATGTTTTACACAACCTGATTATATTGAACCTGCACAACCTATTCAAACAGAACCAAAGAGAATTGATATGAAATTGACCCAAAATAATGTTTTAAACAACCTGGTTGTATTGAACCTGCACAACATGTTCAAACATAACCAAACAAAATTGCTATGAAATTGTATTGAACCTACAAAATTTTGATAACCAACCAGAATATTTCTTTCTCCAATTTTCATATAAATATTTAATACATAATATATGTTCAATATATTGGCTTGGCTCTACAATAGCCTATACCAAATCCTAAATAAAAGTAACATTAAGTAACATAACATAAAGTAATGACATTAAGTAACATAATGGAAGAACATAAAGAAATGTAACATAACATAAGGAATAATTCACACCTTTTGTTGATATGATATAAATCTATAGAACGTGTGTTAGATGGATGGTAAATCATCAAGTAATAATTTTAGGAACCATTTCCGTGAGCTCTTTGTTTCGGCTTCCACAACCAGATATGATATCAACATCATCTTGTTATTTTTATCCTTACCAACAATAGCTATCAATTGACCTCCAAAGTCCCCTTTTAAAAATCATGCATTTAACCCAATTAGATACGCTCCCTTCAGAGCTTTGTATTTAACTGTTCTCGTTATTTGTCTTCTAAGTTTTCATCAGAACTTCTAACTAGTCTCTGCATATTTAATCACCCGATTAGAGTACATAATTGTCTTCTCAATTATTATGTATTTGTTATCATCAAAACTATGAATTAGATGTAGAACTAAACTATGTTCTAACACTTTGCTTTAAGCAAACTGGACCCTTTTGAAGTCCTCTGAGGCCTTCCTATCATGGATGACGCTGCATCTAGGGCACATAAGAGCCTATGAATTCTTTTTGTGGCAACGGACAAGAAAGTCTAAGAGACGACTTTCACCTGCTTTAGGATAGACAACCTTCATCTGGTTCTCCTCCTTTTGGATGTCCCTTTCGACTTTATCCCTCTCAGCATTTTGATTCATGTCTACCATGTTGACTTCGACGTTAGGACCATCACTGATCTTGACCCCATGGAACTTGACTCGAAGACCCTCAGTAGCCTTCGTCATCTCAATACCTGCAACATAATCGTCAGTGGTTTTAACATTGTTATCTTTGTTGATGAGGCCTTCATTAGCCTCCTTTGCATCGATGACAACAAAGTCTTCAGTGACTTTGTCTTCGATCACTCCCACCATGTTAATGTTTGTAGGCTCAGCATAGGTTGTGTCAGTAATGGGCATAGGGTCAGCGTCCACCTTCATTTGAGTCTTGTTCTTCTCACCGAACCTGCGGCGCCCTTCCTTGATTTCATTTTGAATGAGATCCCTGAAAAGAAAACATTGTAAGGTTTTATGCCCTAAAAATTATGATATTTGCAAAAACCTCTCTTCTTTTGTTGATCTAACGGAGGAATTTAGCACCAGATGGAACTATCATTTGGCCCCATCTTTGACTAATAGATAAAAAATCTCATCACACTTTGTTACATCGAAGGTGTATGTTTTCTTAGGAAATTTATCACCTTTTTCAGGTTCGATAGGGTTCTTCCCATTCGAAGGCTAAAGAATCGTCATAAACTTCTTGTTCGGCGTCTTCGGCTTCGACATATGCAACTATCTCTATTTTATGACTCCTATTTGCCCTAGCCTTCTCAGCTTTTAGAAATTCCACTTGTCGAACTCTATCCGCCAACTGGGCCATCTCAACTTTATAGAGAAATCTAAACCTCTCACAACCATCTCAACTAGTTCGTGTTTTGGAAATTGTGTAAAGCATCTTGCTTTTAACTGGCAGAATATGTTGAGATATTTGTCTATAGGTTTGCTAAATTTTCGTTTCACATAGGCTAACTCACTCAAACTTTTCTTCGATTGGCCTATATAGAAATGTTCGTGGAATATCCTTTCTAAACGAGGCCACTCTTGGATTGAGTTTGGTCAAAGGGTGGTGAACCAAGTGAACACATTCTTGGTTAGCGAACTAGGGAAATATTTTACTCATTCGTTTTCATTATTCACTATATCTCCGGCCTCGGTAAGATACCTGGCTATATGTTCGACGGTGGATTCACTGGTGTCACCAGAAAATTTTGTGAATTTTGGGACTTTCCAGCCCCTGGGTAATTCAGTTTGCAAAATATACTCTGATATGGGGGAAGTGTAATTTGGTCTTCGAAGACCAACATTCACCCCCATTTCATGTCATAATTCTTTCGATCATGGTAGTCAGGTTATTCTCTCCTAGCATTTCGTTTTTCGAAAATGCTCAACTACTTCGTCAACATTTTGATTTCGATCAACCACTAGAACCCTTCGAGGTTCTTCCTCCCTATGTAGCCTATTGATTTTGAGGTTGTTCGACCCTTACTCCCAGATTGTTTTCACCCAATGTTTTATGGAAATGGTTGGGTCTGGTTAATTTGTGGGATCCTCTTCGAATTCCCTACCCATATTTTCTCTTATCCAATCATGATTGGGCGGTTGAACCGTTTCTTTAGGGCCCCAAAAAAATTTGTTATTCGTCCCATCTCCGCAGCCATCTACTGGTTTGACCGGGCATTCTGCAAGTTTTTATGGATTGCATTCTGGATTAACGGGTTGAATATTATACTCATTTGTTGGGCAAGCTCCCCCACAATTTCGTGGTTGCTCTCGTCCATTTGTTGCCTTAAAGTTGCAGACGAATTTATGGTGAGCGAAGGCAACTGGTTGGCGAATCCTGGTGGTCGAATGCTTTGATTCAAATGGTTAACACCAGAACGCAGTCCCTGTAATGCTAAAAATGTTGTACCCAAAGGATTCGTATACATAGATGTACTATTGTGTAAGTCTGCCATAAAAGAGGTTGGCATACCATATGGAGGATCTCACATTAGAATAAAAAATTCTGGTGTAAATGGCCTAGATACGTTGAATTCTTGGGGTCTAGGGGTTGAAGGTTTCCCCTAAGTTATTGCAGAGTAAACATAGTGTATACTCTATGCGTTTGGGGGTATAGCCACCGAGACTGTCGCTGAAAGGATTTGTCATCGAGACTGTCGATGTTGGAATGGTCGTTGTACCCTGACTAACTGTTATGGCATCAGTTGTTGTTGCAGAAATCGTGCTTTCTCCTATCGGAGGAGGAACTTGTTCTGCATTGTTGTTTGGAGATTTAACCATCTTCCTATTGTATTTTCTTTTTGGTATTTGTTCGTTGGTGTTGGCTAATTTTCCGCTCCTCAATCTCAAACAACAATGTTAAATAATAGATAGTATAATAACAAAAATAAGGAAACACAAAAAAAATTGTGACTCGATATTTGGACATTGTCCCACTGGGCATGCCAATTTGTTTACGGTGGAAATTAGTAAACATGTGCTAGTCCTCCAAAATGATTATTATTCTGGTTGCTTGCAGGATCGACTAGATTTGATCCTAGGACATAGTCTAAGTTTCGAGATTTTGATGTTTGTATTGTGTTCATTCTTTGTTTTGTTTATGGCTAATTTGTAAGTAAAAAGAAATGTGCTTTAAAGATACAAAGTAAAGTACAAAAATGTTAAAGGTTCTGACTCGAAAAGGTAAAGAAATGTAAAAGGGAATTTAATGAAGATAAATGTAAATTGGTAAAAGACTTTGTAATTCGATTGGAAATAAATGGTAATTCATACATACATTTCTCAGGACTCATTTCTCTATACACTTTGATACTTTGAGTATGATTGAGTTTTATACAGATTTGAACATACTAAAATCTAACGCTAAGATTCTAATATAGACTAATTTGACCCTAATGGCCTTTTTCTCATGGAATGCCACGTTCTTCATTTTTATGCTTTTCGAACTCTGAGGCCTCCATGTGTCTTTTATGGATAAGACACATCATTTGAATTTTAAATCTTCTCATATCCGAGGTGCCAAACTCAACCACATGGCTATCGAAGCTTGTTCCTTACAAAGCTCCAAAATATTCAAAGTATTTACCTTTGTCTTCGAAGACATAAAACTCTGATGGCAATTCGACAAGATAAAATCACTTCTAACAATTATCACTTCGAATAGCCTTCAAAAGTTAGACTTCATGTCACTATTCAAAATGTGTTCTCTTCAATAATCTTCCATTTACCCGTCGAAATTCCCAGCTAACACATGCTCACCAAAAGCCCTGCCAATTTGAGCATCAACTCTAACAAGGTATCGAATACCAGTTTCGTTGGCTTTTTTCACCTTTGTATACATCGTGGCACCTCTAGTTTTTCTTTTACGTGTATTAATAGAGTTTGCAGTAGATGTTGTATGAGAGGTTATAGTCGAATCGGCCATGACTATCAATATGGATCAAACAGTAACGTTTTAGTCAAAACAAAATGATCAATAGTCAAACTAACGAAAAAACCCTAAACAACATGACCAAGAGACTATTTCAGTGAAAACAAAATGACGAATATACAAATTAACGCTATAGTGAAGAACAAACCTACGTGTGAAAATGATGTTTGATGAATATCTTTTGAAGAGTTTTGATGAATATCATCTTGAAAATCGCATAGTTTTTTACGAAATGACGAACTAATGTTTGAGTGTTGATAAGTAAATGAAAAGTTAGAAACTAGATATAGTACTCTGAAGTATTTCATGCAAAATAAGTGTCATGTCGGTTTTACACAAAAAACTAATTATTAAAAATATGAAATAAAAAATTTCATAGAGCCATATTATAGGAATTCATTTAAAAGATATACCACGTCGGTTATTTCAAAAAACCGAGGGGTTTAAGTATATCAAACAAAGTATTAAAATAAGATTTTGAAATTAGTATTATCAAATTGTTAGTGCAAAATATTTTAACTCTCAGTTAGAACAAATAAAAAAAAATAAAAACTTCATTGGAAAGACGCCAAGTGAGAAATACGTATTTCATGCAACTGGGTGTTGAACCGAGATACCTTCTTGCTAGCTTGCCTCAGTTTTACTAAATAACAGAGGGATAAGTTTTTTTTATTAAAAATAATAATAAAACATGGCGCTCCCAATACCTATACCCTCGTTTTTCATTGTTCGAGGTGTAAGTTTTGTTGTAAAAAACATTATTTGTTATAATGGTTGTAGGTTGAAGTTGTGTATAACAATCTAATTGTATGAAGTAGTGGTTGCCTAGGTCAGTTTTATCGGGTCCCATGGTGGGAACCAATTGTGCTTGCTAAAAGTACAATGATTGACAACCCCATAATCGTGTAAGGCTATCAAAGGGTTTTAAGGTTATTGTGGTGTTAGAGCAAGCTCACGCAGGAATGGTGAAAAGTTATGTATATGGTGTTTTCTCAATGAATTGAATGTCTTCCCTTAATCCTGATGATTGCGTTATTTAGAGGAACCTCTTGGGTTTGGGTCTTAGAATCCAAGAACGCAATAACTGTCTTTTCCTCCACCAGGTGCGTCAAAAATGAGTAGTTATTTCTCATATATATCGAGGAACATGACATTTTTCATTGATTATCCTCCCAGTACAATTACTGGGTAGGGATACGTCATTCTCACATCTTCGTATATGAGCGAGTATTTCAATAAATGAGCGGTCATTACAGATAAAAAGCGATATAACTAGAAAATGAGTGCGCATTGTGATAAACGGGCGCAGACAACGATGGGTCGGTGATTAAGATCCTGCTACGGACAATGGGTTATATTCAACCGCTTTTGGTGAATCCTACGTCACCTCTTTTTTATCCTTTGCAAATATACCAGAATATATGAGAAACATAAATTTACAAATTCCCAAATTGTAAATTAAACAAATATGTTTTTATAAAATAATAATAATAATAATAATAATAAATAATAATAATAATAATAATAAGGATTAAATATATTTTTAGTCCCTATAAAATTACTATTTTTGACTTTTAGTCCCTATAAAAAATATTAACTTCTAGTCCTTATAAAATTACTTTTGCACACAGTTTTAGTCCCTCTACAAGGACTAAAACTTCGTGCAAAAGTAATTTTATAGTAACTAAAAATTAATATTTTTTTATAGGGACTAAAAATCAAACTTGAGATATTTATAGGGATCAATAACATATTTAGTCTTAATAATAATAATAATAATAACTTCCAAAAAAATAAAAAATAAATTTGATCATTGTTAAATTAAAAATGAAAAAAAAATATAAACATAGTTCTATACTTCACATGTGAGATAAATCTACATCATTTCCATCATTTAATCAATATACTTATCATTGTTAAATTAAATAAAATATGATAAAATTTATTAATTACAATAGTAAAAATTAATTTGTATATGATGCATGACTGATCTACTTATGCACATTAGATAAATCTGATATAAATTCTATATATTAAATTTCTTTAAGACAGTAATTTTATACAAAACTATAGTTGAAAAACAAAAAAGTACTCCAATGTACAGTGTACGTATACCTACCAACAGATAATTAAAATGTCACAATAAAAAAACCGCACGCTCCTATCACGAAAAGAAATCACATGCAAATTTACTATACAAAATAAACACATGATAACTTGAAGTCGCAAATATTGATACTGGCACTATCAATTTAATGCAGACACTAATCAAATGGATGAAACTTCCAATGTATACAGATCAAACAATAGGGAAAAGCAAACTTTAATTTGTAATAATGAGTATTTATGAAGGTCAAAAGGTAAGGAAACACCTCATCTCACGGAACGATAAGAAAAACGAAATTCAATATTCTAACGATCAGAGAACAGAACCATCCACGAATATCTTAGTCATTAGAAGTGTCATTAAATATTTAATTTTTCTTAGACATAAATTTAATTTTAAAATACTTGTACTTGCTGAATTACTGAATTTTTTAAATATAATTTTTAACAATGTTAATATTGTATTAATATTTGTCTCGAGAAAGAAGTTAGATTTTGACACGTCTATATACAACATGATATTTTAGAAACATCATCTCCAACTGATTTTTTTTTGTTTTTAAATTAAAAATAGTTGATAGAATGAGAAAAAAACTCAGATGTTATGGAGCGAAATTTCAGTATAGCGGAGTAGAGTGTACTTATAAGGTAATACTCTAACGTTTAAGTCAGGAAATGAATGAGAAGTAATATACAAATGAGAATAAATAAAAGAAAATTTCTTTGGCTACCTCCCAACCTTCTAGTTTACCTCTGGTGAAAAACTCAAACTATCCCTGACTTCGGAAATGCATTTCCAAAATGCAAGAAAAATGTGTTTTCGGAGATGCATCTCCGAAAGCGCTTTTTTTTAAAAAAAATTGTCTTATTTCGGAAGTTCATTTCCGAAAACAGCATTTCGGAAGTTCATTTCCGAAATACTGCGCGTTTTGCAGAGATTTTTCTGCAAACCACTTCCAAGCTACATCAAAGGTTCCATCTACTTGCTCTACTACATTCAAAAGTCCTCCAATCTATTCAATTGGTAAGCATTTTGATTTTAAGATCTATGATTAAAATTTATATTAGGGTGTTTACAAATAGCAAAAAATGTATTAGGTTAGGTTTGTACTGATATTTAGGATGTTTAGAATGTGTAGACATAGGTTTGATTTAGGATTTTGGGGTCTGCCATTGGAGGTTGCAGAGAACTTCTGCGCAGGGGTGTTTGGGAAGTTAATTTCCGAAAACACCTCCATTCCCAGTTTCAAAAATGAACTTCCGAATTGTATCAGAAGTGCAATTTTTTTTAGTTTTTTCTGTTGTCTCGCATATTAATCGATTTCAGCTGTTTACAGGAACATGTCAGGCAACCAACCAGCACGCATCAGACAGGGTAGAGAGACCCAGACTACGCCGGCTAGACGCGAGCGGGCGGCGGCGCAGCTGGTGTCGACACAGGGACGGGGGCAGGGCCGGGGACGACGTGTGTGAGTTCCCGTGGAGATGGGCGAGGGTACCTCCTCCTCTGGATCTAGGAGTAGGCTGACTCGGGTATCTTCTTCCCGCCAGCGAGAGGAGGAGGAGGACGTGGCAGTGCCATACCACGAGGCGGAGGGGGTACCGGATGTTGACCCTCCACCCGGGGAGGAGGATGAGCAGGAGGACATCTACCCGGGAGGGCCCATTGACACTTCTGTGCTGATATTCTACCGCGAGCACGTCGCTTGGCGGATCTGGGAGGGAGATGTATTTTTTTATAATTTGCCCGACTACATTATTTAACCGTTTATAATTTAGACGTTTATTCAATATTTTATTAACCGTCTGTTTAACATACTTTTTATTTGTTTATTTGTAACAGGAGAGAGAGCCGTTGAAAATGGTGAACCATGCCCGAAAGATTTTCAGTCTGTTTAAACCGACTGCCAAGTGGTTTAACGACGCTGTGAGAGGTTCAGGGCTCAGTGGGCTCTGCATGACGGAGTACACCACCATCAGCCACGGCATGCAGGGGGCTTTTGTGGAGCGGTGGCACAAGGAGACGTCTTCTTTCCACTTGCCGGTTGGGGAGATGACGATCACCTTGCATGATGTGCAGTGTCTTCTCCACCTGTCGATCAGGGGGACACTGTTGACCCACTCCCAGATCCAGAGGGTCGAAGCCACTGAGTGGATGGTGCTCTATTTGGGTATGGAGCCCGAAGTTGCTGACTTTGAGTGCGCCACGACATCTGGGCCTCATATCCGGTTCATCACACTGAGCCGCTACTTCGAGCACCACCTGGTGGCGGCGGCCGAGGCTGAGGCTGAGGGTGACGAGCTATTTACACATTATCACCGTGGCTGTGCTCTCCGGTGCTGGTACATGCATGTGGTAGGCGCTGCGATCTTTGTCGACAAGAGTGCGAGGTACGTCGACATGACCTACCTCCGCTACTTCATGGACTTGACCACCGTTCACCAGTGGAACTGGGGGGCAGCTACTCTGGCATACCTATACCAGAAGCTGAATGAGGCCTCCAACTGGAGGACGAGGCAGTTGACCGGATCCTGCACACTACTCAAGGTACGTTTCATTTTAATTGTTTCGTATTTATTTATGTTTCGTATTTACTTATGTTTCGTATTTATTTATGTTTCAGAGCTGGATCATCTCCTACTTCTCCCGCATCCACGGCTTCCACATCGATCCTGCGTACGTTGACGCCATGCCCAGGGCCGCCAGATACGTTCTCCAGAGGGGGAACAATGCGGTGGGACGATACCGTGGGTACTTGGATCGCACGATGCACGACGACGTCACTTGGAGGCCGTTCAGCGACTACACTCAGATTGTCCCCTTTGACGGCATATCTCTATATTCTGGTTGGTTGGCATGCGGGACTACCATCATGGTCCGGTATCTCCCTGAGCGGTGCATGTGGCAGTTCGGATTTGTGCAGATGATACCCAGGTCACCCTTTGAGGCTGCTCCCGACACAGTGACCAGAGTGCAGCTCACTGCCATGTTTGACGATTGGGAGCATCATGTGGTACCAGAGGAGTACCGTCGCATGCGGGTCACCCAGGACTGGCATAGTGTGGATGGGTACGTCACATGGTTCTATCGGGTGTCACATCCTCTGCTGACACCCGACGCTCCCGGCGCTCCTAGGCCAGCACACGAGGAGATCCTGGAGAACCAGCAGGCCGAGGATGACCACGCCATTGATCTCCTACCGATCTGCCAGCGGATAGAGATGCTTGGGCGGGACGCGTTGGATCGAGGTGTCGTTCATCAGGGCGGTCCAGAGGCAGTCGCCGTGATGGAGATGATCGTCACTGATGCGGGCCGTGCGGCGGCATACAGGCGGCAGAGGAGGGCCCAGGGTGAGAGGGTTAGGCATACCCAGTAGTGGGCGGGTTTATTTTTTTTTTGTTTTCGGATTGTATCTTTCGTACACTATTATTATTTGGATTTGGATCGATCGGTTTGTATATATCACTTTTCTTATCATATTAGTATATTAGTATTTTCTGTTTATATATCGATTATTTTATTTGCCGTCTATCTTTAATTCCAAAATCATAAAAAAAAACACAGTTTCTGCATAATTCGGAAGTTCATTTCCGAAACCCCCCAAAATCTGAAAAAAGGTATTTTCGGAAGTTCATCTCCGAAAACACCCCCCATTTGGTGTTTTCGGAGATGAACTTCCGAAGTCTGAGAAAATTTTTTTAAAAAAATTACTTCGGAAGTTCATTTCCGAAGCAGGGGTAAACTAGGTTTTTCGATGGGGGTGACCCCCATAGGGAGGTGGGTAAAGAAAAAACCTAAATAAAATACGTGAGTCTTAGCGCGTGAAGGGCTTTATATATTCAGAGGTCAATTAAAATTGCTTTCGCTTGATTCAACATCTTGTACGAATCATCGTCTGATTAGATTTGATGGTGGAAAATTGACAAGTAGTCAGAATTGTGTGCTCCGAGCTTGACTGAGGTCATATCTATTCGTCTATGCATGTTTGCTTGTATTTGGGCCTTGACCGAGGTCATATCTATTCATCTATGGCATTACAAATGGATGAATGGAGAATAATGTATTAGCTTAATCCATATACACACGCATATGTATACTTATAAGTTAATATTGTTGTTTTTAACTTATCATACTTTAAACTTTGCTCTAATTATAGGAGCTTAGCAACCAAACACCATACTCGAAAGAAGAAATTGATGACATTCGATCTTGTTGGGTCAATTTCTTTTTATCTTGTTATGAATCTCTACAACAACAATAGTTTTTCTTGGTTGCTGTAATCTTAATTTTTATATGAACAGAGGTTTTGTCATTTTGATGTGCAAATATGTAAATGTCAAATGTGTGTATACTGACTTGATGAATATAACATGTAAATTTGTACATTTTGTTTAAAATGATATGATATATTTTAATTCTGTATATTTTGTAGTTTGACCTCTTGAACTCCAAACTTAAATGTACGACCAAATTTGTGTGTATTATAAATTCTTAATCTGAAAATCTTGATGAAATTCTAGGGGTAGGCAAGGCCACAAGATATATGAAAGGAATTGGGTTCAACTATGGCTCTTTGAACGTAAAGTCTAAGTTCATTCCACCTATCAAAAAGACCGAGTTCATCATGTCAAACTATATGTTGCAACATCCTGTACAAAATCATTACTAGCACACTAATATCTACACCAAAGCTTAATAGGTGTGTCACTACTGTTGTTAACAAGGCCATATAAGACCTTTTGGCTACATATCATATGGTAAACCATACTGCAATTATAATCATCGTCTCATCAGGAACACTCCAAAAGATGTTCACCCTCGACAAGTATGGAAAGCCAAAGAAGTAACTACAAGTCACATTGCCTACACTTCTTTAAGAGCTTCCTCTCACAAAGATTGATATTTTGACAGTGGTTTCTTTACACATATGATTGGAAAAATGAATACTTGAAAGATCTAAAGTCTTACTCCAATACTTTCGACGATGGAGCTACAGGAAAAATTGTTGGAAAGGAAAACTTGGATTAACCAAGCATCTCTAGTTTGGACTACGTTCTCCTTGTTGAATTTCTCATTATAAACCTCATCAACATTAGCCAACTATGTGATCAAGAAGTATATGACAGTTTCAACTGTTTAGAATCTATAATCACTAACAGACATTTGGAACAAAATAATGAAGGGTACTAGATCATCAAACAATTGCTATATGTGGTCCTCTCAAGGTACACCAGACCATGCTATATGTGGTCCACTCTTAAAAGTCTGTGCCAGTGCTTATAGCGTGAGAAGGGGAAATAAATTGGTAAGATTGTTCAAATCCATAGTGATGAGGGAAGGGAATTTGAGAACTATAATTTCTTTAAACTATGTTTTTTTGAAGGTATATCTCATGAGTTTTCAGCCCCATCACTTCTCATCAAAATTGGGCTGTTAAACATAAGAATCAAACGCTATAAGAAATGGGTATGGTCGTGATTCATGACAAAAATATTTCATGTTATTTTTGGACATAAGACATGAACACAACTTACCATATTCACAATTTTGTGGACATTAGGCCATGAACAAAAATTATTCAGTATGAACAGTAGAGTGGAAGAAAAACAAGTATCAAGTACTTTCATTTTTTTGGTAGCAAATGCTACATCCTTGTTGATCGAGGGCAAAGACACAAGTTGGATCCTAAAAGTGATGGAGGAATTTTGGGATAATCTACAAATATTGGGGCATACATAGTATTATATAATCATACAAGATCCATGATGAAGTTTATCAATGTTATTGTTGATGACATGCAAGATGATGATGTCAGTGGAGAGAAGGAGGAGTCCACTACTCCTGATTAAATGTCTCACTAATTATACCAGACAAAAGTTCTAACATCATTTTGTCATCTAGATAAGAAAACTCATAAGTTGTAGAGGATAATTTTCCTGTAAACAAAGAGAAATCCACAAGAATTCAAAAATATCATCCAATAAAAAACGTAATTGGGGATCTAAACAAAGGAGTCATTACTAGATCAAAGGAAGGGTTTGTTAACATGTTTTTATCTCCAAAATTTAACCCAAAATATCAAGAAAGATCTCAACGATGAATATTGGATAAATGTCATGCAAGAAGAAATTGGTTAATTTAAAATAAAAAAGGTTCGGGAGTTGGTCCCCTAGACCTTACTCTGTCAACATTATTAGAACTCAGTGGATCTACAAAAACAAGTCAGATGAGAATGGCAATGTCACATGAAACAAGGCTCGTCTAGTAGCTCAAGGATACACCCAAATAAAGGGGGGTAAATTTTGATGAAACCATTTCCCTCGTTGCTCTCCTGGAAGCTATAAGATTGTTACTTGGAATATTTTGTCTTCTTAAATTCAAATTATATCAAATGGATGTGAAAAGTGTGGAACCTTGTTTTGCAGATAACAAACCTTTAATCAAGACATCAACCTTTGATGATGACAACTAAGGAAAACTAATGACAAATCAGTCCCAACACTTAAACGATTAAATATGCAAACCTAGATGTTACGATTTGATTAACTTGATTATCGAAAAAAATAAAATAGAGCAAAGCAAACCTAGGTGTTATAGTTTGTGGAAATATCTGAAAAAGGCCAGTAAAGTGGATAATATCCAAATCCTCAAGTGATCTCAAGCAGTGTTAGCACAAAGATAATATCTATCAAAGGGCTTGTAGGAATAGAGTTAATCTTCTGATTTAGTAAGTGAGTGAACCTATGTAAGCAAAAGACTTTTTCTGTTAAAGTATATGGATATAAGCACCCACACGCACACAAAAACCTTTTTCAAATTTTTTTCATCAAGAGAAAACATCTTTAAAAATGTCTTAGAGTTGCACTAGATGAATTAGGAGCAGTGGAAATAGTTAGAAGGAAAAATTTAACTTATCTAATTGATTCGTCCTTTGGTATAATCAATTAGATGAGTTCAAACTTACGCCCCAATCCATTTAGTTAGATAAAAATTTATGTGTGCTAATCTAAGGAAAATGATGGATCATAATATATTAAATTTTGGTTTATTAATATATTAGACATGATGGATCATTACTATTCTATAAACAGATATATGTACAATCATAGTATAATATTTTTTTTAACCAAAAAGAAGAATATCATTAAAACAAAAGTAGAAAGAACATGATACACAAGGGGGACCAAGCACTACAAAAAAAAGTCTCAGTAGTGACGTGAATATCACGCCACAAACCAAAAAAAAACATCACAAACCAATATTTGCGACGTGATAGTTTACGTCACAGGAGGCAAGGTGACAACTTTTAGTGACGTGATTTTCACTTCACTAGTTAGTGAAGTGAAAATCACGTCGCAAAATTTGGACCAGAGATTCCTGCACTTTCAGTCAGAGCAGGCGTAGCAGCGTTTGGGTCAGAAAAAGCATTTTTAGTTGCGACGTGATTTCCAGTCACTAAGTAGTGACATGAAAATCACGTCACTAAAGTTTCCTAGGAGTAAATGAAAAGCGCAATTAATATGTTTTATGTTGCGACGTGATTTTCATGTCACTACTTAGTGACATGGAAATCACGTCACTAATATTTTTTTAAAAAAAAAAACAAATATATATATATATATATATATAATTAAATTAATAAACTAAATATATTAAAATTAATAAAATTTCTAAATTAATTCAATAAACTAAATATACTAAAATATAAAAATTAAGAAACTAAAATTATAAATCTAATATTACTAAATGTAATTATAACTTAATTAATAGTTTACACAAAATTCAAAATCAAAAGTAACAACAAAATAAAAACTAAATTAAATCAACAATCAGTCCGGGTCGAGAAATTCATCTTCATCTAGATTTTCCTGAACAGTCGGCGCAGAACCCCCCATATTTTGGTTTCCACCAAAAGATTGCATAAATTGTCGCATTTGCATTGTGCCTCCATATCCGATTGTCTTTTCGCCATGACCTCCATTTTCCGCTGATGATCATTCCGCATTGCCATCATTTGGGCCTCCATTTGGGCTTTCAGTGCCGCTTCACGTTCCGCCGCCTCACGCCTCACCTCATTTACGCCAATTTTCTTACGATTTCTCTCTGTTCATCTGTTAAAATTACAGGACGTGAACCTCCTTCCCCGTCGAGAACTCTTTGATATAGAGTTCTATCATCAGGTCTCAAGGTGCCTGCCAAATTTCCACCACCAAAAAAACACCCGTTAGGCCCCTTGCCGCCAATATTGACTTTACTCCAAAGATAAAAATCCACATCCGGATGAAGCGGCTCTCCCGGTCTTGGAGTATACTGAGGATTAACAGTCAGAAATTATACAAGCAATGCCTGATAATCATCCTACACATACAAAAAAAAAGTTAAATATAATTTAGTTGCCACATGAATTTCACGCCACAAATTTAGTTGCCACATGATTTTCACGCCACAACATCTCACATGCCACATGAAAATTATAACACCTCAATTCTACCTGTCGGAATTAATTAATAAATCAGAATAATAAAACTTCATCAACAAATTAAGGAATCACATATTCATGGTTTCCACTTTGCAATATTTTTTGCATCATCAGGTTAATATTCATTTGGATATACCGATCATATCATCAATCATCACATAAGCGCACACACACACACACACACACACACACATATATATATATATATATATATATATATATATATATATATATATATATATATATATATATATATATATATATATATATATATGCACACGGCAGAGGATACATTATCATTTATGCCATACATAAGCATTTACATCAGTTCAGAATCGACACTTTTATCACCAATTTAATTCATATATATCAACACTTTATCGGCACTTCACAATCGCCACCAAATACATCACAATTCATCGCTTACAGAAATACCGATAGCTTAAAAAAATAATACCGATAGGTTAACTAAATATAATACCCAACTTAACCAAATAATACGGATAGCTTAACCAAATATAATACGGATAGCTTAACCAAATATAATACCCAACTTAACCAAATAATACCGATAGCTTAACCAAATATAATACCGATAGCTTAACCAAATATAATACCCAACTTAACCAAATAATACCGATAGCTTAACCAAATATAATACCCAACTTAACCAAATAATACAGATAGCTTAAAAAAATAATACCGATAGCTTAAATAACTTACCATAGCTTTTTGTGTACGATTGTCAACAAAAGCTCTTGTTTTCTTTTTTCGAGTCCTTGCAACCAGCTCGGTTATAAGTGGTGGTCTATTTAATTCCTTAGTCTAAATAACAAAATAAACTATAATTAATAATATCAATTATTAATTGAAATTATAACTTTAAGAAGTGGTAATAATTATTACCATGCGTCGAACATGCTCAGCAGTGCTTATACTTCCAACAGCATTAAGGCAACCACCCTTTTCAGATGCTCTCATCTTCTTTGCATTTTCAGATTTGGCCGCAAACTCATCACTCTCCCAATATTTAAGAAGTTCCCGAAAGATTTCTTCTCCTATCCAACTAGGACGGATGCCATGAAGTTCCCAACGCTTTCTAACACGTCGTAGCATGTCAGAAAGTCGTCTTGCAGTTCTGCCATAATAATTTTTTTTAATCTGTCTCTCTTTCATTGGTTCCCACACACATTTTTCCTGCAATAAAAGTAGATAAAATAAAAGTTAGATAATTGTAGTGAAAAAGTCATTTAAATAACAACAACTTAAACAATAAATTAAGTATACCTGAAAATGCGTAAACCAGTGTTCTCTATCATCGCCCTTAACATCTTTAAAAGTCTTTATAAGTTTTTTATAATTCTGCTAAATTATATAACTTATAACTTTGGCAGCAGTCCGACTCGGCGTGAATCTAAACAACATTAATTGAATTAACATTAATTATAAAGTTATAAAAAATGGAAACGTATACTTAAATAAAAATTGATAAATAAGAAACTTACGAGCTTTCTTCGGGCCTAATAAAAAATCTCCCGTGCAACTAGAGAATTCAAGGTTCAAAGAGGTTTGCGACAAGGAGACCCCATGTCTCCTTTCTTGTTTGTTCTTGCAATGGAAGGATTGACCGCTTTAACCAAAAACTCCATGGAGGTAGGTGACTTCAAACCTTTCAAGTACGGGGCAAACGACTATGTGGACATTCTCCAATTTGCGGACGACACCATTATTCTAGGAGAGCCTACCTACGACAATCTTTGGAGTTTAAAAGTGTTGTTGAGAGGCTTTGAATTGGTATCCGGTTTGAAAATCAACTTCCATAAAAGTAACTTGTATGGAACGCACATTGGAGATTGGTTTTTAAACTCGGCGACTACTTTCCTTGCGTGCAAAAAAGGTTGCTTCCCGTTTAAATTCCTTGGTATTTGGGTGGGTGAAGGCGCAAATAAGAAGAAGGTGTGGCAAGAGGTGATAGACAACTTAAAATCAAGACTTTCTAAATGGAAAGGAAGAAACATCTCCATAGGTGGGAGGGTGACTCTTATTGGTTCCGTTCTTAATGCCATTCCCATTTTTACTCTTTCGTTCTACAAAGCTCCAAGCAAAATTATTCAAGCTATAAGAAGTCTTCTTAGCAACTTTTTGTGGTGTGGGAATACTAAATCGAGATGTATACATTGGGTGAAGTGGGAGAATGTGTGCAAGCCTAAAGAGAAAGGAGGGTTAGGTATTAGAGATGTGGGAGAAATGAACAAAGCTCTACTTCTCAAATGGAAAGAGCTCTTACTTTTGAGATATCAAGACCCCAAAACTAAAGTGTTGGCTTCTAGCAAGGATCTTTTAACCGGTGACGATTCCCGTTGGTGGAGAGACATTGTTCTTAATGACTTCAAAGAGGATGAATGGGGACAAGGATTTAATGAATGGGTTAAATGCGAGTTCAAGCAAGGAAGAAATATACTCTTTTGGTATAGTTGTTGGGTGGATGATCATCCGCTTCGCGTCACCTTCCCACTCTTGTTTGCTAGAACAACCAACAATCTTTGCATGGTGAGTGATCTCTTCTCCTTTAATCATGGTGAACTCACGTGGAAGTTAGAAGATATTTTTGACACGGATGTGCTAAATCCGTCGGTTCCGATTGCTTCTACCTACTCCACTTCCGCTTCGGCCTCGACTATTGGCGATGAGCTTAGGGACTTGAAGTTGATCCTCCAAGGAATGGAGCCGGACATTATGGCTTTGGATGATTATCATTGGAAGCTAACTTCAAACGGAGCTTTCACGGTGTCTAGTGTCTCGCAATTGATCTCAAACGCAAAGGAGTTAGCTTGGCCAACTTCAACTACCAAGTTGTTACATGTCATTTGGAAGACTAAAATTCCGGAAAAGATCAAGATTTTTGCGTGGAGATTCTTCATCAATAGGTTACCTATAAAAGAACAACTAGCCAATAGAGGTGTGCCTAATCTCTCTTCCATTGATTGCCTCTTTTGTTCAAATAATCCGGAAACTTTGGAACATCTTTTTTTCCATTGCCATGCTACAAAAGCGGTGTGGAATAGAGTTCATATGTGGTTGGGGAACGAATTGAAGCTTACTTTAGAGGAGTTCAAGAATTTCGAGAGCATCCAAGAAAAGGTGAAAAACACCAACATTAAAGTTACTCTAAATTCGATTTAGATAGCCTTAATTTGGTGTACTTGGAATATGAGAAATACAATGATCTTTGATGGCGGTACCTTTAGCTTCGACGAGTTGATATCAAATATCATGTTTTTCTCATGGAGGTGTGCTAGCAACAAGGAACTTCCTAGTAGGATAAATTTTTATGATTGGTATAAAATGCCATTACTTTGTAACATAACTCTCTAGTGTTTTTTTCGATGTAAGGGTTGCACCCCTAGTGTGATATCTTATAATCAATTGCTTATTAAAAAAAAAAATTAATGAGAGAGTAGTAGGGTGTTATTATTTATTCAATCTACTATCTCCTTCACTAAAAGTATTTTTAGAAGAGATTTTTTTTTTTTGAATATAAGTTTTTCCCTCAGTTCCAGTAGACAAATTAACTAAAAACAAAGCATTTTCTTGTACCAAATTAGAAGTAAAAAATAATAATTTTTATTTTATTTAATCATTTTGTTAAAAAAGCATTTTTTTTAATGAGAGATTAAATATAAATTGTATATAATTTATTTTTTTTCATTTTTTATAAATAATTAAAATTATTTCTACATTTCTAGAAAAATCACAAAATCATACTCTAAATTATTTTGTTGTATTTTTTATTAAGTATATTTTTAATTTTGTGCTTATAAATTAGGAGGGTGGGAGTATATTTGAAATTAATATATATATATATGCAAAATGGAATCATTTAGTATTTAATTTCATTATTATTTATAAAAGCTACACTATTATTTTTATAGAAGAGAAAGTATAAAGCATGATTATTTATTTTGAATACTACTGTACAAAACTCACCTTTAATATGATTAAGTGCTGAAAATAAGGCAAATCAAAAGTGATGTATTAATCATAGTCAACTTAATGGTGCCCGAGGCTCTCACATTTTGGCCCTACCTGAAGCATGGTTTGGTTCCCTAAACCCGTAAGATGAGGGCCGCTGCTAGGTGGTGGTTGTTCTTCTTGCTCTTCTCGTTAACCTGTCCACATTTATATATATATATATATATATATATATATAGCACAAGATATGCTAGAGCACCATACTTATCAATAATGCGTGTGTAGAGATAAAAAGATTGCTACTATAGAATTAGATTAATATATTTAGATTCACTTTGAGGGAACTTTATAAAGTCAATAGTTTACACGTAAATATGATCTTGTACATCGACTATAGTACATAGTTGAATGATAATCCAAATGAGTGAATTGAACATGATCCAGAAGAGAGGTTTCGGGTGAGGAGTAAGTTTGCCCTTTTCTTGAATTAAATACAGATATAATGGTATTTATAAATCCTTTGAAGTTAAAATTATTAAGGGTTAAATATGTTTTTAGTCCCTATAAATATGTGACTCTGCAATTTTAATCTTTTTAAAAAAAAAATTCAATGATGGTTCTCACAAACTTTTTCGTCCCTAACATTGGTCTCCCCCGTTAGTTCCCACTAACGCAGTTTGATGTTGCACTCCATGTAAAACACATTGCGGGAGTTTTAAACCTTCTCTAAACGAACCTAAAAAAACAAAAATCTTGATTATGAACTTTTGTTAAACACCTTGCAAATATTCAATGTTCTTCAATTCAATGTTGCAACAAACTTTGATTGTGCATCACAATAAAATTAAAGACGTACAATTTTAAAAATCTAATCTTAGAAAATGAAGTGAAAAACAATGCCAAGTTCTGTATAAAAACCTAAAGAGAGAGAGAGAAAAAATGTGGTCAAACAAATGCTAAGCAATTAATTAAACAAATTAAGCATATTACTTCAGTAAAAACCCACTTGTTCTTCACTAGATCCATGTGTATATACCTCAAGTATATTTGTGGTAAGGAGTATTTATTTTGTGGTAAGGAGTATTTGCACTAAGTTAAAATTCACTGTAAAAAATTTCTCAAATAAAAATTCACTGCAAATAATCAATTATATCTCTTAGCAAAATATAAACACTTAGCTGGACAAATAATTAACCATCAAAGTAGAAAGTAATGTGTATAAATAACAATGGCTGAACAAATAATTAACCATCAAAAAGCATGCATGATAAAGAGTGTAAAATATAAAATTATTAACAAACTTCCATATAATTAATAGTTTAGGCTTACAGAATAATTATAACAAAGGAAAGAAACACAATTGTTTTTTTATAACAAAAGAGAGAAACAAGTATGTATTCCAAACCAATTTATATAATAAACTCCACCACCTCTCACATATCATTATATTATATTTACAAGAAATCAGATTACATCTTAGTATGCATATTACTATACATTGTAGTGTATGTTAGAGACCATTAATATGGAGAAAAGATTGAACCATGCTATAAAACATGAGAGTATCATTATCTCTGTAATAGGCAGACACATAACTAGAATTGTAAAACCAAGAAAGAATTTGTCTATTTTTCTACGAAGCAATAGACTTCCAGTTCTGATAAGGGAGAAAAAGAATCATATGGTACATTAAAATGTAAATAACCGAACACAACATTCAAAATCCAATTAGTATGAAAAATAAATGTGATTCAGTAAATTAGTCACATATTTAAACCTTTATGCCTATGAAAAGTGCTTTTGAAGAACCGAAATTATGGAACTAGAGTTATTTTCACAGTCACAGTAGATTTGTTTATTATCTTAGGCAGTATGCATATTGTTCAGAGCATGCTATAATGTGAAAAATACAATAAGCAAATTATTTGTATTAACTTATCCTCACCACCAGTTCAAAGAACCACAATGCTTATTCTTCTCATGTAAGTTATTGTGACTGCTATCACATTAACATAGTTTTTAGTATCATAGTAACATAGTTTTTAGTATCATAGTGAATGCATCTTGATTCATGTAGAAAAATGATTGTTACTTCTTCTTAGCCTTTGACTTCCAATATAGTCTTAAGACCAATGATACAATTTTGTTTCAGATATATGAATGCTTGTAGTACTGTGGATGTTAATCATTTGATGTTGGTAATATTTTTGTTTGAGAAAAGTTCACAACCAATATATTAGTTTTTTTTTGGTTTAGTTTAGAGGAGGTTTATAACCCCCGCAATTTCAGACGTTTTTAGATTTTTCCCAAGCTGTCTTCCATGTGGCGTGCCACGTCAGCCTCCGTTAGTGGAAACTAACGGGAGGGACCAATGTTGGGAACGCAAAAGTTTGTGAGGACCATTTATTGAAAAAAAAATTTAGAGGGACTAAAATTGCAGGGTCGCATATTTATAGAAACCATGACATATTTATCCCAATTATTATTGAATAAATACAAAGTCACATGTATTGAAATCAAGGATCTTTTAAGGTCTTGTATTGGTTAGTCATGTTTACCTTAGACAAAATAAATAAGATTTATATTTTTTTAATGATTTAATCGTGACAAATATTTTATTAGATTTTATTTTTTTACAATTTAATTGTCCTAAATTTTAGTCATGTGCGAAAATTCACATTGTACACTCTCAAATATGATCTTGATTACAATAAGATATTGTGTGTTTTAGATTTGTTGGAGACTTTTCAAAATATATATTTAAAAAATTATATTTTATAAGTGGTTATAATATAGTCAATATACATATTTAATAATGTTTTAATTATTGATTAAAACAGAAAGAATAAGATATTGTGTGTTTTAAATTTGTTGGAGACTTTTCAAAATATATATTTAAAAAATTATATTTTATAAGTGGTTATAATATAGTCAATATACATATTTAATAATGTTTTAATTATTGATTAAAACAGAAAGAATAATGAAAATAATGTTTTAATTATTGATTAAACCAGAAAGAATAATGAAAAGGAACATTCAAATGATTCAAACTTACACATTTTTGTAGGAAAGACATATTTGGTCATAGGTGGATGTCATTGAACCATTGCAATTTATGTTATACCTTATGTTATATCTTTTAAATGTTGAATGTATATATTGATTCATATAATTAATTAATACTTTAAAGAGTTGTACCGCTCGGTACATTTCTATATAAATAGAGATATTTTTTAGGCATAAAGAAACACGAAAGTTAACTTATTTTAAGAGTAAAAAATTACATTTAAATCATTCCTTTATTTTTTTTTTAGTGCACAGGAATAAATAAGAGAAATTTATTCTGTAAAATATCATTGATCAATATGCTTAATGAGAATATGCGATTCATATTAAGATTTTCAAAGTATCTTGAAGGAGATTTGGAGGATTACTCATTTGCATCCAATTTGTTTAATTTAGTGGGGGAGAATTGAACTTAAAGTTTAGTGTAAACACACAAAATTTATTTTGTACAACTATCACTATGTCACTTTCATCTTCTTTTTTTCATGTTTTGCAGCAGACTCCCAATATATGATATAATCATCTTCAGGCTTAGTAAGATTTATACTTTATTTGTAATTAATATTAAATATTGCAACTTTAAGGGAGATGATAACAACTCTCTATGATGGTGAAAGGTATATTAGCAGTCTCTTAATTCTTGCCTCAACTCCTTAATGTCTATCTAGTAAAGGTAAAACTTAAGGAGACATGAAAATCCAAGTAACAATATGATGGCTTCAAGACGGGAAACTGGAGCAAATTATTCATCAAAGTCTACCCCTTTGATTTGAGTATAGCCTTATATAACAAGACATGCTTTATTTCTAGTAACATTCCTATTCTAATCATAATTATTCTTGTAAATACTTTTAGCGGTAAGATGTTGAAACTTCTTATGTGTCATCTTGGTTTGCTTTCCTACCTAAGAGTCACAACATATTTTACCATCTTTGATTTTGAGATTTGGTAGGCGGACAATAGCTTTCTCAACAACAATATTCCTCACACTTATGAGATTTAAGTGCCAAAACTTTATGTGCGATATTTGAGTTTCTTTAGTTTTAAAAATTCAACAAGATTGAGGAAGATTCTTATCAGAAGGTGACCACATGTACTAGTTATATGTAGATCGGTACCCCTTCATCAACTAAGCATGTTTTTTTATCTACGATAATGCATTCAATAGTATCGAAGTTGACACAAAAATATTGATAAAAAATTTGACGGATGCTAATAAGATTAAAAGTAAAGCCATAAACTAGTAACACATCATTAAGGCAAGGAAGACCAAAATAGTCTAACTTCCAAATTCAAATAATAATTCCTTTAGCACCATATCCGAATGTGACATAACTATTATAATAAGGTTTCATGTCTTTTAGATAGTTTCTTTCTCCAAACACGAGTCTAGAGTAACCACTATCAAAGTACCAATCTTCATGAGATGAGATCCTTAAAGAGGTAAAAGAAATATGGCCCAGAATATTAGGTCTGGAACGCCGACATTATTGAGAATGAAAATAAAAATTAGCCTTCCTTTGAGGATAAAACTAATTGTGATACGCAGGGCCGTCTCGAGGAAATTGGAGGCCCTGTTCTAAATTAATTTTTTTTACTATAATAAAAAATGACAAAATTTTAAATGAAAACTATTATCTTTTAAATATAAATAACAAATATATATATATATATATCATGACTAGAGCTGTGCTAATTTATTACCAGGTTTTAATTCAAAATTTAAGAGATATAACTTTTGATTTTATTTTTATGGTACTGTTATTTATATGATTTTAGTACACCATATTTAAGTGGAGTTTCTACATGTATGCAATATTTGATAATAAAAATACTGTGAAAACTAACCTCTTACAAAAACTGCCATTAAAAAAAATTCAATAATGCAAGATTTAACCCAATCATTTTAAAAGTAGTAAGGTTACTACATGATCAACATTGAACAATTGAAACCAAGGTGTTGAAGATGATGATATCACCGTCTACTTATTTTCATGCATATTAATGACTTATTAAATAGGCTAAAATAAAATGAAGAAATGGGGCCCTGTTAAATATGAGGCCCTGTGCAAAGGGTCTCTTTGCACTGCCACTTAACCGACCTTGGTGATATGGTTGTCTACCATACAATTTGTAGCAGTAAGGTCGTATCTGACCACTACAACCACAATATTGACATACCCAATTAGACCCGGTATGAAATGAAGGATAGAAAAACACTTAGAAAGGGGGGGGGTTTGAATAAGTGTAGCTTTAAAAACTTGACAGATAAAAATAAATTGCACAGTTATTTTTATCCTGGTTCGTTGTTAACTAAACTACTCCAGTCCACCCCCGCAGAGATGATTTACCTCAACTGAGGATTTAATCCATTAATCGCACGGATTACAATGGTTCTCCACTTAGTCAGCAACTAAGTCTTCCAGAGTCTTCTGATCACACACTGATCACTCCAGGAACAACTGCTTAGATACCCTCTAAGACTTTTCTAGAGTATACTGATCCACACGATCACTCTAGTTACAACCTGCTTAGATAACCTCTAAGACTTCCTAGAGTATTCTGATCCACACGATCACTCTAGTTCCTTACAACTTAATGTAATCAATTCTAAGAGTATTACAATTGCTTCTTAAAAGCTATAATCACAAACTGTGATATTTCTCTTAACGTTTAAGCTTAATCTCACTAATATATTACAACAGCAATGTAGTGAGCTTTGATGAAGATGAAGATTCTGAGCTTTGAGTAGAACAGAGTTTCAGCAAGTTAATATGAGTTGTTTTTGTGCAGAATCGTTAACCTTGCTTCACATCAGAACTTCATATTTATAGGCGTTGGAGAAGATGACCGTTGAGTGCATTTAATGCTTTGCGTGTTCCGTACAGCATCGCATTTAATGTTATACGCTTTTGTCAACTACCTCGAGCCTTGTTCACGCTGTGTCTACTGACGTAGCCTTTAGTAGCTTTTAACGTTCCTTTTGTCAGTCAGCGTAGCTTGCCACTTGTACTTCCTTCTGATCTGATGTTTGAGAATACAACGTTTGAATATCATCAGAGTCAAACAGCTTGGTGCAAAGCATCTTCTGATCTTCTGACCTTGAAGTGCTTCTGAGCGTGATACCATCAGAACTTCAGTGCTTCTGTTCTCTTGTTCTTCTGATGCTTCCATAGACCCATGTTCTGATTCTGCTTCGACCATCTTCTGATGTCTTGCCAGACCATGTTCTGATGTTGCATGCTGAACCCTTTGAGACAAAGCTTCTGAGCGCTGAATTATGCATACTCTTTATATATTTCCTGAAAAGGAAATTGCATTGGATTAGAGTACCATATAATCTTAAGCAAAATTCATATTATTGTTATCATCAAAACTAAGATAATTGATCAGAACAATTCTTGTTCTAACAATCTCCCCCTTTTTGATGATGACAAAAACATATATAAATGATATGAATTTGCGATCAGAAAGAGCAGACGACAAAAGACAAATTACACAGCTATAGCATAAGCATATGAATATGTCTCCCCCTGAGATTAACAATCTCCCCCTGAGATAAATAATCTCCCCCTGAAATAAATACTCGAAGAACTTTAATAAAAGACTTCCCTGATTATTTCGGTAGAGACGATCATATAAGCTTCTGTCTTCAGAGAATTCATAGCTTCTGACTTCTGCTTCCATTGGACAGCTTCAGAACTAGAATTTCTTTTAGATCCCTAGAACACTCACAGCTTCTGATTCCTGCTTCCATCTAGGACAGCTTCAGAACTTGAATTTCTTTGATCTTCTGAACATTCACAGCTTCTGACTTCTGCTTCCATCTAGGACAGCTTCAGAACTTGAATTTCTTTGATCTTCTGAACATTCACAGCTTCTGATTTCTGCTTCCATTTAGGACAGCTTCAGAACTTGAGTTTTCTGGATCTTTAGAACATTCACAGCTTCTGATTTCTGCTTCCCTCGGATAGCTTCAGAGCTTTGAATTTCTACCAACATCACTTCATGCTAGATTTGTATCAGAACATTGTTGAATGTACCAGAGCATCATCAGAGCATCTCTACATCCTGAAATGTTACAGAACAAAAACTAAACGACAAAAGTCAGCATGAACGAGTCAGAACATAAAATGTATATTAGAACACATGATATGTATCAGAGCCATATAGGTTGAAATAATGTATCAGAGCAAATAGAATTTTGTCAGAGCAGATAGACAAATATGGATCAAATTCTATTATCAGTGCTTCTGATTCATTCTTCTTTCTTGCTTCTGATTTCTGAAGCTTGACAGCACTCAGCTTGCTTCAGTTTCCATGAGCTTATTCTTTTTACAGAATAACACTTCTTATGGTTTTGCTTCTTGTGTTTGCTTTGAAGATTCTCTTCACTTCTTTATACCTGCAAAACACTTAAACCATATAGAACTTGCAGTTCTTGTTAGTAAAAGCAACTGATTAAATCAAATCATTTATCACATATTTCTCCCCCTTTTTTGTCATATCATCAAAAAGCAAAAAAGATTCAGAGACAAACAAAACGAAACACACGGAGGAAGAAGATGATTTCATTGAAGTTCAAATAGCAGGTACAGAAGTACATGAAGATAAGTAGGATCAGATGCACAAGGACAGATGCAACGAAAAGAAAGAAACAACACAGACTCAATCTAAGATGGCCCTAGCCTTGACAAGATCTTGACAAGATCTTGGCCAGCATCTCTTGAACCTCATTGTTGTGTCCATCTTGCCTCACCATGAAAGCTTTATACTCAGCATTGATTGAGCTTTGCTCATCCTGTCTCTTCTGAATTTCTTCCAGAGTCCTTGCAAGACGAGAAGGTTCATCAGAAGAAGCTTCACCGCTTTCAACCACAGGAATAGCAACTTGATCTATAGCTTCCATGGATAGATCATTTGCAGGGATTTCCTCAACAGGATCTGATTCAGCAACATGATCTTTAGCATCTGCTTCTTGCATAGAAGCATCTCCATATTCTGCAGCAGGAATTTCCGATTCTCCATTCTCAAGTGCCTGAAGAATGGCAGCTAGATTCCTGGGAGCATAAGGACCTTCAACTTCTGGTGGGTCAACAACTTCTGGAATGACCACGCTTGGATCTTTCTCAGAAGGGTTTTCCCTCAGATAGTCAAAGAGAGTCTTGAAATCTCCGAGCAGAACAGGATAATCAGGAATAAAGATAACAATATCCCTGCATGGAATTGCTTCCATTTCAGCAGCCAATCTTAATTGTTCCATCTCATCCAAGGAGGGCTTCTCTTCCAACAGATGTCTTCCTTTGAGACTAGCAAACCAGAAGTCTTCATAATTCCTCAGAATTCCACGAGGCCGTGGGGCAGCAGCTACACAGGCTTCCTGAAGTTCTAAAAACAGAGCATCTGATTCTCTGCGAAAAATCCTCCAGAAGTTCCGCATAGCAACATCATTCAATCCAGAACTTTCAGCAATTCTGAGAGTATCAAAGGTACTTCTGAGATTCCTCTTTATGTTTTCAAAAACTACACCAATAGGATATACAGGGCGAAATTTTATTTGGGTTTTTGAAAAGGCAGGGTTGGAAGTGAAGTACGGATGAGGTTCTCTATCCAGCCTATAAGAAGATTCTGCTTCAGTATCAGAATCTAACACTACCACTTCAGCTTCAGGACGAGGCTTGGGAGTGTAGTTGCAATCACGGAGCAGCTGCTCATGTGATGCAGAGGTTGGAAGAGGAGAATCACAAAGATTGTTTTGAGAGGTGGAGGGAGTATGTTCAAGGGTGACATTGAGAGAAGGTTGAGATGGAAAGAGAGTTTGAAGGGGTGGTATATCCAGAACAGAATTTATGGTAGGTGGAGAGGAAGGAATGGTTATAGGAGAAGATGGAGGTGTAAGAGCATGGACAAAGACAGGTGATTCTGATGTGGCTTTTTCTGGTTCAGGTGTAGGGACAACCTCTATTGGTGCAGCTTCTGAACAAACAGCAGGAACAGAATCAGGTTCAGAAATGCATATACCTTTGGAACCTCTCAGAAAAGCTTTGGCCACATCCTCAGTCTTCTTCTGCTTCTTACTCTTCGGCTCTTCAATAATCTTTGCTTTGCCGCTAGCGATTTCTTTCCTTCTGACATATGCCAGAACTTCTGGTTGATTCTCAGCCTCTTGAGAGATATTTTCTTCATCAGATTCTTGAAGAATCATCTTTCTTTTTCTGATTTTCTTCTTCTCAACAACTTCAACAATCTCAGCATTGTTATTTGACTTCTTCTTCTTTTTCTCAGCTTCCTTCTTTTTCTTCTCAAAATCAGCAGAGACAGCCTTAACAACCTTTGCAATGACTTCTTCTGGGACCACTTCTTTCTTGGTGGTAGCAGCAGGATGATCAAACTTTCTTTTGGTCCTTTCTTCCTTCTTACGATTCACTTTAATAGGAGCACCTTTGTCTTGATCTTTAAGACTCTTATCCTCTTTTTGTGACTTCAGATACTTAGTTCTGACTTCAGGTACCTCACTATTGAAGAAGGTTTCAAAGTCAGCTAGTACTGGTTTTCTTCTGATTCTTGTTCCAGCTAGAGGTTGAGGAACTTTAAGGATAGTGTCAATTATTTTCATCTTCTTTAAAGAAAAAGCATTCAGACAGGCTCCAGAGGTGACAGCAAGGTTTTTGATAATACCTTCAGACTCCAGACTCTCAACAATCTTGGAATGCACCAGAAGGTTTGTAATAATTCTACCAAAAGGAATGATTGTTCCACCATTTTCTTTTCTGAAAGCGTTTCTGGAATCCTTTACTGCTTTCCACATATGGTTGAAGATAATGTAAATCGCATCAACCTTCTTCTGAGTGGCAATGCAATAAAGAATATACCTTTGATCATTACTGATGAAATCCGAGGCATGTGTTGCTTTCCTATGGTAGAAACACCCAAGAAGGATCTTTGTCCAGATTCTGTAGACATCTCTCAAATCCTTGACGTGTTTTGTTTTCTTGACATTTGGATAGAGAGTGGATAGAACATCTCCCAAATCTGCCCTTTGATCAAACTCAAAAACCCCTTCAGGGTTTTTCAGATCAAACATCATTCTTAGGATGTTTTCAGTAATAACAACAAACTTCCCATGGACGAAAGAAAGTATAGATTTTGGAGCAACCACAGCATGTGCCCAGGACTCCTTGACAAGATCCGGATAAACTGGACCAACGAACTCAGCAAACAACGAGGTCCATCCTTGAAAGATGATGTCTTCTTTAAGGTGAAATTGGTTTTCTTCAATGTTGTCAAAATCAACCATGAGTTCACACAGAACTTCCAATTCATCTTTAGGAATGGAGCATGCAACAACAGGGGTGAGTTGCAAAGTTTCTTCTTGGAGATGATGAGGAACAGATGACTCAGCATTTTGGGATGAGAAGGCAGCCATGGATGCAGAATGAACAAAAACGAACAAGAAAAGCGAACTGGGTTTTCGATTAGGGTTTTTAGAAAATGGCTAAGAACTTTTCAAACGAGAGAATGCAAGAAGAGAGAGAGACAAGGGAGCGAAAAAAGATGTAAGATATGATTTGAAAAGAATATAAGGAGACAAATATAAACTAGAAAATGAAAAAGAATAAATAAACAAATTGAATAGTTTCAGAATCAAAAGAAATCATTTTCATTAAATGACGAGTGACGTGAGGAGAGAGATCGTGGTAAAAGAAATGATTTAAAACAGTTACCTAGGTCGGCGTCTTTTCAACTGCACGCTTCGTACTGACCGTAGAGACACGTGTTCATCATTAGATAATGGATGACAGGTGTGAAATATTCAATAGGCTTTACGCCTTCTGATCACTGCTTCTAAATTGATCAAGTTTCTCTTCTGGAGACACTCCTTCTGAAGTGTGCTGATATTAAGTCTGAATGATCTTCTGATTCATTACTTCTGATATACACAGCTTCTGGAGATTCACTTCTTTGTTCTGCAGCTTCTGATAAGACAAAACTGTATTTGCGGAAATTCTTGAGGCTGCTTTGTTTCATCAGAAACAAGTTTATCATCAAACCAGGTATTTATTGATTCGTCCATAATCAATATTTCAATATTGTATATTCTGTAGCATTTAGAGCCTTAAGAATAATCAGGAACGAAACATCAATGCTTTAGAAACAAACATAACAGATGGTTCCAGGACTAATAAACTTCCTTTTCTGATCTCCCACGAACATAGTTTCTTCAACATATTTAAGTACCAGAACTTGGAAGACAGTCCTTCTTCCCTTCAAGTGTTGAGACCAACTTGAGTCCAGGTGACATGACATGTTGACTTATATCTTCTTTGTTGCCCAGAGAATCTGCAAAAGAAATAGTCTTTTTCTTTGGTACCCACATTTTCTTGGGTCCTTTCTTGTTAGATTTTCTCAAGTTCTGATTGAACTTGGGTTTAACATTGTAAGCAATAGAAGGAACAGCATGATGATTTTTATTGTGAGTTTCATGATATTTCCTAGGTTGTGTCACATGCTTTTTGGTGTGTGTTATGTGAAAACTTTGAGCATGTGAAGTGTGCCTAATATCATGGGAGTGGCCATACTTGAACTGATCATACAATGGCTTGTATGTGAATTTCATTTCATCAACAGGTTCAAGTTTGTATGGGGTTTCACCCTCAAAACCAATGCCGACTCTTTTGTTTCCAGACACAGCATATATCATAGAAGCTAGCTGACTTCTGCCAATACTTCTAGATAAGAACTTCCTGAAACTTGAATCATATTCTTTCAGAATATGGTTTAGACTAGAAGTGGATTTTTCTGAATCAGAAGGAGATCCAACATTATTGGATAATTTTAAAAGTTTTTCTTTTAATTCAGAATTCTCCAACTCAGGCTTCTTTGTTTCAAATTCAAATAGCTTTTTCAGCTTTTTGTATTTGAGACTGATCTGAGACTTGAGTTCCAGAAGTTCAGTTAGACCGGAAACTAACTCATCTCTAGTAAGTTCAGAAAATACCTCTTCAGAATCTGATTCTGATGTAGATTCTGATCCGTCATCTTCTGTCGCCATCAGCGCACAGTTAGCCTGCTCATCTTCAGAGTCTGAATCATCTTCTGACTCATCCCAGGTTGCCATAAGACCTTTCTTCTTATGAAACTTCTTCTTGGGATTTTCCTTCTGAAGTTTTGGACATTCATTCTTGAAGTGTCCAGGCTCATTGCATTCATAGCACATGACCTTCTTCTTGTCAAATCTTCTGACATCAGAAGATTCTCCACGTTCAAATTTCTTTGAACTTCTGACGCCTCTGAACTTCCTTTGCTTGTTCTTCCAGAGTTGATTTAGCCTTCTGGAGATCACGGACAGTTCATCTTCTTCTTCAGATTCTGATTCTTCAGAATCTTCTTCTCTAGCCTGAAAAGCGTTAGTGCATTTCTTGATATTGGATTTTAATGCAATAGACTTACCTTTCTTTTGAGGCTCATTTGCATCCAGCTCTATTTCATGACTTCTCAAGGCACTGATAAGCTCTTCCAGAGAAACTTCATTCAGATTCTTTGCAATCTTGAATGCAGTCACCATAGGACCCCATCTTCTGGGTAAGCTTCTGATGATCTTCTTTACGTGATCAGCCTTGGTGTATCCCTTGTCAAGAACTCTCAATCCAGCAGTAAGAGTTTGAAATCTTGAAAACATATTTTCAATGTCTTCATCATCCTCCATCTTGAAGGCTTCATACTTCTGGATTAAAGCAAGAGCTTTAGTCTCCTTGACTTGAGCATTTCCTTCATGAGTCATTTTCAAAGACTCATATATGTCATAGGCCGTTTCCCTGTTAGATATCTTCTCATACTCAGCATGAGAGATAGCATTCAGCAAAACAGTTCTGCATTTATGATGATTCCTGAAAAGCTTTTTCTGATCATCATTCATTTCTTGCCTTGTCAGCTTTACGCCACTGGCATTTACTGGATGTTTGTAACCATCCATCAGAAGATCCCATAAATCACCATCTAGACCAAGAAAGTAACTTTCCAGTTTATCTTTCCAGTATTCAAAGTTTTCACCATCAAATACCGGCGGTCTAGTATAACCATTGTTACCGTTGTGTTGCTCAGCAGAGCCAGATGTAGATGCAGGTGTAGACTTTTCACTTTCATCAACCATCTTTTACTGAAGCGTTTTTCTCTTCCTGAATCTTTTCTAAACACGGTTAAGTGCTTGCACCTTAGAACCGGCGCTCTGATGCCAATTGAAGGATAGAAAAACACTTAGAAAGGGGGGGGGGGTTTGAATAAGTGTAGCTTTAAAAACTTGACAGATAAAAATAAATTGCACAGTTATTTTTATCCTGGTTCGTTGTTAACTAAACTACTCCAGTCCACCCCCGCAGAGATGATTTACCTCAACTGAGGATTTAATCCACTAATCGCACGGATTACAATGGTTCTCCACTTAGTCAGCAACTAAGTCTTCCAGAGTCTTCTGATCACACACTGATCACTCCAGGAACAACTGCTTAGATACCCTCTAAGACTTTTCTAGAGTATACTGATCCACACGATCACTCTAGTTACAACCTGCTTAGATAACCTCTAAGACTTCCTAGAGTATTCTGATCCACACGATCACTCTAGTTCCTTACAACTTAATGTAATCAATTCTAAGAGTATTACAATTGCTTCTTAAAAGCTATAATCACAAACTGTGATATTTCTCTTAACGTTTAAGCTTAATCTCACTAATATATTACAACAGCAATGTAGTGAGCTTTGATGAAGATGAAGATTCTGAGCTTTGAGTAGAACAGAGTTTCAGCAAGTTAATATGAGTTGTTTTTGTGCAGAATCGTTAACCTTGCTTCACATCAGAACTTCATATTTATAGGCGTTGGAGAAGATGACCGTTGAGTGCATTTAATGCTTTGCGTGTTCCGTACAGCATCGCATTTAATGTTATACGCTTTTGTCAACTACCTCGAGCCTTGTTCACGCTGTGTCTACTGACGTAGCCTTTAGTAGCTTTTAACGTTCCTTTTGTCAGTCAGCGTAGCTTGCCACTTGTACTTCCTTCTGATCTGATGTTTGAGAATACAACGTTTGAATATCATCAGAGTCAAACAGCTTGGTGCAAAGCATCTTCTGATCTTCTGACCTTGAAGTGCTTCTGAGCGTGATACCATCAGAACTTCAGTGCTTCTGTTCTCTTGTTCTTCTGATGCTTCCATAGACCCATGTTCTGATTCTGCTTCGACCATCTTCTGATGTCTTGCCAGACCATGTTCTGATGTTGCATGCTGAACCCTTTGAGACAAAGCTTCTGAGCGCTGAATTATGCATACTCTTTATATATTTCCTGAAAAGGAAATTGCATTGGATTAGAGTGCCATATAATCTTAAGCAAAATTCATATTATTGTTATCATCAAAACTAAGATAATTGATCAGAACAATTCTTGTTCTAACATGAAACTTATAGCGTTGATCAAGATGTTTGGTATGTCGTTGAAACTTGTAACCAGACATTGTAAATTCGGTTCTTTAAATAAGTGTAACAAACATATTCTTTGAATTTGACGATTCACCAGTATATGAAATTCCTTTCATATCTTTTGATGATTTGCTCACATCTAGAATATCAACGACCTTAATATTTTTCTTTTGAACACCACAACCTTAATATTTTTCTTAGATTTGTCGTCAACGGCCATCTCAAATATGAGTAAGGAGCCAATTAGTTCATCAAATTTCATCGTGTAAACATTTTGAGATTTTATAATAAGTGCAACCTTCATGTCAAACTTCTTGGGCAGAGATCTTAAAATTTTTCTTACAAGCTTTTCATCTGGCATTTTTTCACCAAGAGCAAAGGAATCTTTAACAATGCCACGAAGACGAACATAGAATTCAGATGGTTTCATCCTCCCGCATCTTCAAATTTCAAATTGTATGGGAAATAATTGAAATCTTTACATACGAAGTTTGGATGTACCTTTGCGCGAGGATCGTCAAGAGTTTCCCAATCCTCCTTAGCACTAGTGTAAGTATTAATGATTTTGAAGATATTTTTGTTGACCCCATTATAAATATTATTAAGAGCACATGAGTTTCCAAGTCCGACTTCAACTTTAGCAGATGTCTAATCTTAAATGGGCTTCATAGATTCATAATCATCTCCAGTTATGATCTTTGGTGGAGTTTATCCATTGATGACCTCTTTCCAGGTCTTGCATTCCATGGACTTAAGGAAAGCAACCATGCAAGCCTTCCAATAGTCATAATTAGTACCATTAAGAGCCATGGTTTGACTAATAAATCCTCCTTATTTGGCATTTTCTATCTTGAACTGAATAGATTAAAACCCTAGAGCTCACCCAACTAGAATAGGGTGTCTGATCTTATGCCAATTGAAATTTTATTCGGTTAGTTACAAGATGTCACACATAATGTTGAAACAATTTGTGAGACAATATGATCTAAAAAGAGTGGTGAACAAAAAAAATAGATAAATAACACAGATAATAGGTAACCCAGTTCAATGCAACGCCACCTACGTGTGAAGGGTTGTAGGCGAATGAAAATAAATTTACTAACTTAAGTAGTTAGTAGTACACGATGGTTTCATCTCAATTGTCCTAGCTCAATGTCCTTTTCTTAATACTACCCGTGAATTTCAACTCAGGCTCCCCTTGAACATGAGATCCTCTCACTTTCACTTAAACACCCTCCCAAGTGTTTACAAGAAAAGAATTATACGTGGAACGATTCAAATCACAATTACAAACTAAATATTATATTATTCTAAAATAAGAAAGACTCTCAAGATAAGGTATTACACAAGAAAACATGAAGACTCTATTGGACAAAATACGACACTCATATAACAATTCTTCAAAGCACTAGTGAATCTTCAAACAGGGTTAACCATCTCCTTAAATAGCAAAAGCAATCCAGAAAAAACCTTGTAAGGTTTGATAAAAAAACGAGCTAAGCCCGAAAACTGCAAATCAAATCTTCTTTGATAAAATTAAATCCAAATCTTTTAATTAAATAATATCTGATACAAATCTTCTTCAAACATATGATTTAACAAATCTATTTCAATCTAATTGAATTTAAAATGCTTTCTCCAAACGGAGGCTTTGCAAGAAGAACTAAAACAGAGACAAATTTTATAATAAATGCTTTGTAAGAAAAACTAAGACAGAGACAAATCTTATGATAAATGCTGAAGTGATTAAAATTTATAGAGTAATGAGTAAGGGTGGCAAAACGGGCCGCCCGCCCCGCCCGCCGCCCGCCCCGCCTTATGCCCGCCAAAAAACGAGCGGGGCGGGCATGCCCGCCAAGTAAAATGGGCATCAAAATCATGCCCGCCCCGCCAAGATGGCGGATTGGCGGGCGGCGGGCTTACCCGCCTATTTTTATTTATATTTTTTTAATAGATTAATATGCTTTTTTTATCTTTTAATTAAACTTTTCACTTATTTTTTAAAACAATTTTTTATACAAGTAATTTTTTAAACAAATTTACTCTAAAAAATATTACATATATTTATAAATAAATGTATAATATAAACCATCAAGAATTTCAATTACTAGAATTAACTAAAAAAAGAGTGAGTTTTGGAGGAGGAGCGGGTTTTGGCGAGCGGCGGGCTTTGGCGGGGCAGGTATGGCGGGCGGCAGGTTTTGGCGGGGCGGGCTTTGGCGAGCGGCGAGCCTAAAATCCCAACCCAACCCGCCATTTTTTGGCGGGTGCGCGGGCGGCCCGGCGGGCCCTGGCCCGTTTTGCCACCCCTAGTAATGAGTACTGGTGTCAATAAAAAAGAAACAAAATATACCTCAATAAGTTAAGACATATTGCTTAACAAGTAAATTACAAAAATGAGTCAATTTATAATAATATGTATAAAAGAAATATTATAAGCCAATAGACTAGTCATGCAAAATATATATGCTCTGATTAGTGATAATAAAACATTTGAATAATATATAAGATTAATTATTATATACTAATAATATGAACTATAACATAGATATATAAATCTATATTAGTAGTTCTTTAATTGTATCCATAAATATTTACAAAACAAGATTCAATTATGTGAATATTTTAAACAAGATTCAATATTTTAAACAAATTGATACATTTGCAATTGACTAATTCAATTATGTTAATAATATGTGAATATTTCAATTCAATTCAACAATATCAAATTTTATCAGTTGAATTAAAATTTATATGTCAGTTATTTTAAACAAATTGATACATTTGCAATTGACTAATTCAATTATGTTAATAATATGTGAATATTTCAAATCAGTTTAACAATATCAAATTTTGTCAGTTGAATTAAAATTTATATATATCTGTTGAATTAAAATTTATATATAAAATAATGAGTATTTTAATAAAGTGTTTAACTATTCTAAAATTTATTAAATAATAAAAAAGTTTTATTTTCTTATAATTTTATATATAGATCTTCTTATTTAATAAATTTTCTTTTGATTTACTTCTACTTTTTTTTCTACTTAAAATAAAAGATAGATCTACTGTGTCTCTTGAAGATGAATCAGTTTTGTTTTGTAATTATCGATTTTGTTTTGTAATTGTTGGATGAATTACTATTTTTTATATTAAATTAGTCGATTGCAAGAACGAATATCAAAAATTAAAAAAAAAAATTATATAAAGATGACCCTTCGGTACTAATTTATGTGATATTTATATATAAAATGAAAATAACCTAAAAAAGAGCTGATTCACAAACAACAAAAGATAAAAGATTCATGTCACTATCATCTATGATTGCAGGCATTGATCATATAATATTATTTTGATTTTGATTTTGCATTTCTTTCAATTATCTATTTATGTATTGTAGCAAAACATTGATAAGTTGAAAGCGGAAAGACACGACTCGTAAGACACCAACCACAGTACTATCGAAAAGCCAAAATATACGGTGAATTACTTAGATGGGTCTGGTTTATTTAAAGACAACGATGCTGTTTTGTTTACCAAACACATGAAACTTTTTATATTGTGGCAACTTGTTTGAATATCAACCACCCTATGTTTTTTCTTTGTTGGTAGTACATACTACTGTGATAGGTGTTAAAAAAACCTCATTTAACAAGTCCCACTAATTAAGTTTCCTGTTTTGTTTCTTTATTTTTAGACCTTTCAATGAATAATTATTTTCTTAAAATTGATCATTTTAATCCATTGTTATAATCAATCGTTAGTTGGTTCAGTGGTGATTGACGTTAGACTTGGTAGTGAGGGTCACGGTTCAATTTCCTGCAGCTAGGATCGGAAGAAAGTTGGAACCATTTGATGTCAGAACTGATTCCAAACCGGACTTAAAGTCATATTTTTTACGAAAATTTGATGTCAGAACTGACCCCAATCCCCTGTAGCTAGGATCAGGAGGTTTGAAATCGTTTGATGCTAGAACTGACTCTCAAACCGAACTTAAAGTCTTATTTTTTAGAAAATTTGTTTGAAATGAAATATTTTAATTTTTTAAAATGAAAAATTCTAATTTTTATTGAAAATACAACTTCAAAAATACTATTTAATAAAAATAAAAAAATTTTGAAATTTTGTTTTTTGAAAAGTAAATTAAAAATAAATTTTTGAAAAAAATGCATTTTTTTAAATGAATAAAATACTCTTGAAATTTTTTTAATCAATATTTTATTTCTAGAAAAATGAAAAAAAATTAAGAATAAATAATTTTGAGTGAAAATTTTGAGTCCATAAATTGACAGGTTTACGTATATCGAACCTAAGAATTTTGAGTGAAAAGTTGAGTCCATCAATTGACAGGTTTACTGATATTTCATTTTTTCTTTTGAGGGAGACAGGTTTTACATATATCGTTTTTTTAGAGAACATTTTTACATATATCGATCCTATATTTACTAAGACCATTTACAATGAGGTGTTAAAAAAATTATTCAATAGTTGAATAGGTGCAATGAGGTGTTGAATAAAGAGTTGAAAGTGATGTGAATTAATATGTGTTGAAAACATTCAACATGTTGAATGAGAAAGTGTGGGCCCACATATATTACTTTGCAAAATTTTATTGGTTGTTGTGATTGTTTAAAATTGTGGGATTGGGTGTTGAATTTTATTAAACAAAACCATTGTAGTGAGTAAAAATTAAATGAATGTTGAATTATTATGTGGAAGAAAGAGAAGATGATATGGAGAATAAAAAGTGGAAAAAAAAGTGTTGAATATGCAAACCATTGTACATAGCCTAAGGGGCGGCATGCATGCTATGTTAATTTACTAAAGTATATGAGAAACTCTTAGGGAGGTTTTAGGCGTCATATGCCTTTTCAAAATTACCCTTATGCTTTCGGAGATGTATTATCGGACGCATCTTTTTTTTTATTTATCGTGAAAATATTTCGTAGGTGCATTTATGAAATCTGTCCGTATGTATATTTTTGGAATAAACTCAAAAACATAAAATCAGATAATCAATATTTCAACGATACAAACAACATTCATAAAATAAAATCGGCATTACATAGATGATTTCAATAGAAAATTAAATATTACATTTCAATAGCCCGGTAAATGCTTGCACATCTCTAAGATTTGCTCGACCGTTCTTCGTATCGTCGCTACAAACTCGAGTGGGATTTTCTCTTCAAAATTGAAATACGTTCGCCATATCGCCAAAATATCCTCTCGGTTCTTGAGCTCAAAGTTACTGTAAACGACGTTCCCTTCGTTGTCAACTGAAGGTGAATGATACTCGAGCTTCACAACCTTCGTTTGTCTCCGTAAGGTAGGCGATAGTGGATTTCGTCAATGATATCATCGAGCGAGGTGTAGTCGTTGAGTTTGAAGGTCCCCCGGGTGTTTTGCCATCAGAGTAGGAGACACTTGCGACATGCCAACGGATGTTGATATCATATTGAGACATTTTTGTGTGTGTGAACGACAACATAAGAAACCCTGCTAAATTTATAGAAAACCTAGGTAATTATGGACCACCCATTTTTTGTCACAGAACTTTCCGTAGCTATCTCCACGGAAAGAACCCAGATATTTTGGTTCCGTAGGTATATATACGAAAAATATCCAGAGACTGCAACTTAAGAACCTTCCGTAGATACATATTTGGAAGTTTCAATATTTCATTTTTTCAACAAAACAGAATAATAAGGAACATTAGCATATTGAAATGATAAAAATTGACTATATTGCAATGTTAAATAGTAACTATATTACACTTGCAAAATTCAAAACAAATCAAAACAACTATCGCTGACTAAATCTATTGGTGGTTCCATCTTTAACTTTTCCGCATTCGATTCCTGTTCGATGTTGTTCAATCTTTCGAATTCGTGCATCCTATCAACAAAATAATGCGGCCACATCTCGGCATTTGTGGTAGAATGAGTCGCCCATTTCAGCGATGTAGGTGGTATGGGGCATCCCGGTTTCAAGTAAACTTGTACAAAATGACTTGATTTTGCAAGCCATATAATACACATGATGCGATCATTTGGATTTCTAGGTGGTGTGGTGCGGAGCAGAAAAAAGGTTTCTGAAAACCCCTATCGCGTGCACACCCTATCATATGCACACGCAATAAGATGTCCTATATATTTCCGGAAATCTCATCCATTTTCATTTTGGTTGAGAAGAATATTATAAGATATTGGAGAGAAGCAAGAGGGAAGCCTACAACTTCACTGTAAAAAAAAATCAGCTATTTCCATGACAAAGAATCTTGTTTTTCATAGTCGGACCAGATACGTTAACACAAAGCATCACTTCATTCGAAGCGTGATTGAAAAAGGAGATGTGTAGTTAGCTTTCTGTAGTTCATAAAAGCAGCTTGCAAACATTTTTACTAAAGCACTAGCAAGAGAAAGATTTCAGCAACTTAGAGAAGCAATGTGAGTTATAGAGCAACACATTAAGGGCGAGTGTTAAAATTAATGTATTGTAACCACTACAACTTAGTAAGCATTATGAGAGAATTGTAACTATCACACTATAATTATTGTTTTTATTTATATTTATGATAGAGTTGTATCATTAAAATTGAGAGAATCAAATAGTCCTTATTTGATTACCAACTTATTGTTTTCTCGATCAGGTTCCTTCAAGCCTATATAAAAAGTTTTGTAATGCTAAGTTGTATACAGTGAGTGTGTGGTGAATTCAATAAAATCAGAGTATTTCAAAGTACAACCTCCAACAGTGAAAATACAGTGCAAAACGTGACTTAAAATATTTTCTTACTCTAAATTCAGTAACAATATAATTTATCGCGTACCACCTCTAGAATACCACCACCAAAAATAAGTTATTCAAAAAGTAGTCATAACTTAGAAAAATAAACATCAATTAAGAATATCGGAAATATCTATCATGAATCCTAGAATGATGGTCATATTTATTTGTTGATAGTAATTTAATTTATGGTCAACATCATGTTTGGCAGTTGGCTCGTATTTGGCATAGACATAACATAAAGATCAAATCCGCATCAGTTCTTCAGACACCAAATGACATTCTTCAGCGTCATTGGAAGAGGGTTTTAAATTTTGTTTACATCCAAGCATTTCCAATTTCTTCTTTAAGTTCACTTTGGATAATTGTGATTCTAGAAAATTGGAGCCACTTTCCCTAAATCTACTTTTTAAAGCTTAAGTTAGTTACAAAAACATTCTTTGTCAAATAAAAAGTGTGAAAACTTTTAAAATTAGAAAGCACATAAAAGATTGAAAACAAAGACATTTTTTGACTTGTAACTAAAACATATAGGAAGCATGCAACAATTTCACAGGGCCCTTGTGACAAGTTCATATCACTCACAGTATGTTTGCCTGATGCCACAGAATCTCACATCCGAAAGGTTGGGAGGCTGGAAAAGTGGTTTGCAGTTCAAGATAGCATTTATAGCTAATAAGTTTGCTTGTATAAAATTTAAAGCATACTTTATCCTGTAGCATATACTAAGACTACCATGAAGACTACATTAAGTGGCTTAATAAGAAACTTTAACTTTGATCATTGATCATGTGAGGTATTAATGTATACGTCATTTTCATCCGTTTATTATGTTGGTTTCAAGGTCAAAACATTAAGTGTGAAATTAAATAATTATATAAAAAGTGCCGAATTAAATAAATACTTTACTTTCATAATGCAAAATTAAGATTAGGTGTGATGTCTTTAGATCTTCTAATTAAAATAAAAAAGATGCAACAGATATTTAATTACTTACAAATTAAACTTAAAGCAAAATTAAATCGTTTACAAAGTTTTTCCATTTGAAAGTAACCTATAATAATAATAATAATAATAATAATAATAATAATAATAATAATAATAATAATAATAATAATAAAAAATAATAATAAAATTAATAATAATAATAATAATAATAATAATAATAATAATAATAATAATAATATGCCTAAGTGTATTTATCGTGGTAAAATTGGTCATAATTATTCTTTTTGCTTCATAAGAAAAAATCATGAATCTAATATGAAATTGACTCCTACTTCTTCTTGCTTAAAGAAAAATTATGAAAATAATATGAATTAAACTCTTAGAAATAACATGCATTTCAACAATGCTAAAGGATCCAATACGATTTGAGTATAAAAAGTTAAAACTTACGTTTGTAACGCAATCATGCTTTACAGTCTCAAATACTTAATGGTATTTTGGCAGTGGTTGTTCAAAGCATATGAATGAAGATATAAATATATGTTGGACATGTGACTTCGCACACAAGTGGGGGGAGGGGGGGGGGGGGGGGGGGGGGGTTGAGTAATATGGTTCAGTAAAACATGGTTTTGAAAAACTTTTGGATTTAAAATCAAAGTTTAAAATCATTTCAAAAATTGTTTTAATATTAAACAACAGAAAAATAATTTAGCAAAATATAAAGTACAGAGAGTAAAGAGTTGAGGAAAAAGAGATGTTAGACAAAGGCAACTTATCTCGTGGGGGTGAATAGATTCCCAAGTAAAAAAGACGTAGTGATAATTCCTTCCAAACGGTGGATGGAAGTTGTCAGTCATCTTTCCACAAATAAAGAATCTTATAGCAGTTGGTGTTCAAGCTTCATAAACAAAGATTTTACCACAGACTAATCTTGAACCTTGTAGAGCTTTTAATATCGGGCTTTGCACACGGACCTAAACTTAGTTTTATCACGGGCTAACCAAAAACCTAGAAGATTTTACAGCATGCTAATCTCCAACCTATCAAGCTTTTAATATCGGGCTAAGCTTAAACCTAATCTTGATTTTATCCACTATCTAACCAATAAACTAAGAGATTTTACCACGGGATAATCTCTAACCTATCAAGCTTTTAATATCGGGCTGAGCTTGAACCTAATATTCGTTTTACCAGATGCAAACCAAGAACCTAAGAGATTTTACCCTAGGTTAATCTCTAACCAAAATGGAGACCGAATCACACAATCCCCAAACTAAAGCTTTTTATGAGTTTAGCTTCTAACCCAACCAAGGTATAAACAAAAGTTCCTTGATGATCTTACAAATCTTCTCTTCCAGAATTACAATTTCTCACTTGCAAAAATACTTTATCTAAAAGCACTTATGCTAAGATCTTAGTGAGAGAAAGTAAAAATTAGAGACAGAAGGACAAGTATAAAATGAAACTCAGTTCTGGATGATTTGAAATTAGGGAAGTGACCTTTATTCATATGCTAGAGATTAGCTCAAAAAGAAAATTGTTTTTAATACATTTTAACACTTGCTAATCGATTATCACATATTGAAATTCAATTAGATACCCTAAAATAATCAATTATTAAGTTTAAAAAGGAAAGAAAATATATTTAGCTGTTGCACATCATTAAGATGTTGTCCTAATCGCTTAGGCTTCAATTTTGAGTTGAGACAATCGATTAGGTTAACGTGCCAATCGACTGGAAACGACAAAACTTTGCCCAGAACTATTCTGATAGCTCCTAACTCATTTGGCATGACTTCAAAGTATTAATGAAAATATTTTCTTGAGAAAAAATATTTTAAAAGTATTTGTGTGTGTGTGTGTGTGTGATTTAGCCATGCACTTGTACGAGAATGTCCTTATGCTTTACAAAGTATGTTGGAACAAGTTTGGTTCTGCAACTATCCTTGAGTTTTAATGATAACAAAGTATAGTGAATAATTTTGTACTCTAATTGTTTTGTTAAGTGTGTATATTCTGTAAATAGACTCTAGACTAACAAGTATTGATTCTGGACTATAGACAACTGAACTCTGGACTCTAGAAATCAAACGCACTCCAAAGAAGGATACAAAGATGTATTTACAAAGAAAGTCAAGCATCTCAATTACCAAGTCAATGCCTCTGAAATAATTCATACCAAATGACTCTATCAAATATTCCGATAATTCAAGCTTCTAGAATCTCAAGCTTTTATACTCAAGAATCTGAAGTCTAATTTAAACTCCATAATCTAAACTCTTATCAAACTTCATCATCTCATTCAAGAGGATAGATTCTGATAGAAGATATTGTGGAAATGATACAAATAGTACAAAATAATATATTTTCCACTACCTTGTACATCAAGATAGAGGATTGTACTATTGTACCAACGTTGTTTCCACTCGTCCCATACTCTCTCGCATTAGGTTGTAAGCTATCAAGCGTAGGATCCTCTCTAGGTCCGAGATCCACCAAATTGAAATTCAACCAGTTGACCTCCTTGTGAGGGTATTTTCCTATCTTTTTCTTCATTTTCAAACTGTCTTTATAGCAATTACAGGCCAATCCATGGTCCCTGATCCGCTGTCGCGCACGGATCAAAAACGAGTTATTTTGAATAAAATCTTAGATAGCGACAAGTGACTCGAGTATCGTTCTCACGAGGATTCTTTATTATATTAACCAAAAGTAAAATCGATTTAGGGGGGTTTGGTTTGGTGGTCGAATTAGAAAAAGTGATTATCAAAAGAGATTATTGAAATAAGCTGTTTTGAAAAAGTGATTATAAAATAAGCCAATCTACCGATCCGATTCCTACCAATCATTGATTATTATAATATCACTATCCTAAGCGGATTCCATTCCTATTTGGATAATAACTCAATGACAAGCGCGGTGAGGTTTGCGAGATGTGCGATCCTAATGTCCGAGTTAAGAAAACAGGATAAATTGTCATGAATTAAGCAAACACGATCGATCAGACACGATATGAATTAAGCAAACATAACGTGTCTATGTTAGGATCATACAATCAACCAAATTGAATCAATATATTTCATACAATTGAATTAAGCATACAAGAATACAAAATATCATTGAAAGGAATAGAAATTAAATTGTAAAATTATAGTAGTCTCATAGTATTAGAACTTGAACACGGTAGATCGACTCAGATGGATTAGTTCTCCATGAAATTGTACAAAACTCAAATTTTCGTGAATGGTGTTCGTGATCAACAGTACCGCAGCTGCTAGACCTATTAGGAATCAGCCAAAAAACGTTTATGACCCAACTGGGTCGAATTACAAAACCCGGCCCACTAGTAACGAACCAAAAACTGAAAATGAAATAGTGTTGCAGCTTCAAACACAAAGCTGGAAAATATAGGTTCCGCATCTGACTTCGACTCCAACACAAAAGTCATAGATCTCTTTCTCAGCTTTCCGATGATTATTCGAACGCCTCAATCAGATTCTAGGAACTCCAGTTATGATCGTTTCTGTCTAGACTGCTAAGGTTGAAAAATAAGGTGCAAAAATCAAATTAAACCAAAAATAGAATAAAATATGAAAACATAATAAAACATAAGAATAATCAAAATAAAGTAAAGAAATGCCTAAGTAAAAATATAGGAGAATGTGCATAAAGATGCACTGATCAGTCCCCATAATCACATTGATTCCCCCACCTCATAATGGATACTTCATCGTTAGATACAATGTAGATAAGGTGGCTTCGAGAGCATTGAAAGTCGGTCTCCCAATGATTATGTTGTAAGGAGAAGCAGCGTTCACAATGAGGTATCTTACTTTCACTGACTTGGCGTTGTTTCCACTCCCAAACAAGGTCAGTACTGGCATGTGCCCGGGCACCTGCACTTGCTCCCCCGCGAATCCGACGAGCGTGCCTTTGAAAGGAAGCATTTAAAAGGTGTCCATACACATACCTTTCAAAGCATGCAAGTATAAGACATCCGCAAAGCTACCCGGGTCAATCAGTACCTGCTTGACACTCCACTCTTAGATATAAACCTTTATCACCATTGGGTCGCTCATGTGGGCCAGTACGCCCATCGCATCTTTCTTGAAGAAACTCATAGCAATTCAGTATTTTCCTCGTCCTCGGCGGATACATCTTGGTACACGTGCATCACCATCTTGACATAGCGTTTCCTTGCCGATCTGGTCTTACCGCCCCCGAAAAATCCGCCCACAATGGTGTTTAAAGTGTAGCGTGTCACCCGTGTTTCGTTGCACTTCCTTGCACTTCTTAGTCTATGAATTTTCCGTCCTTGACTCTTTCCGATAAGGACTTCTCTTTCTAGCTGGTGACGTTCCATCATCCTTAACATAGGATAATAGATTGTCGCGCTGGATTAGTGTTTCGATCTCCTTTTTGAGTTGCAGACAATCCTCTGTGTGGTGACCATTCATGCGATGAAAGGAGCACCAAGGGCCGTCTTCCTTTCCTGTCACTGCACCGACTAACTGAGCTCAAGGAGGTCTGGCTATTAGTCCTAGGTGATCTACTTCACGTAATATGTTAGCTCTTCTTGTATTGAGTGGCGTAAAGGACTCCGGGTTACTATCGAATGGCCTCCGGCTCGGGCGTGTTAATCTCCAATCCCAGGTCGGGTTCCACTATTTCTCCTTTCTGGAAGTATCCCCATCCGACCTGCTTGGAGGTCTCTCTTTTTCATCCCGGTGTCATTTCTCCATATTACTTTCCTGACCCTTGATGTAGCATCCGACCCAATTCATCACCTCATCCATGTCGGAAGCCAGCTTTTGAGCCATAGAATCATTGGAATGGCCCGCTATCAGGCCGTTTAGGAAAGCCCCTACGAATATCTCATGATTTGGATGAAAAGCCTTTATGGTCTCCTCGTTGAATTGGATCGTGTATTCTCGTAGACACTCAGACAGTCCCTAGAGAACATTGAATAGGCTGTTGCTGGACACCTTCCTGTGCTTGCTGGCCGCGAAGTGTTGAACCATCTTATGTGTTAAGTCTTGATACCCGGTGACCAAGTACCTCGGCAAACTCATGTACCAATGCAGGGTGACATCTTTGAAATTTCCTTCCATCAACTTACATTCCAGGGAGTCGGAGGCTCCGACTATGGCCATTTCGTTGTTGACCAAAATAATGTGCTCCTGAAGATCGCTCTTGCCATCGAATGATGCCAAGGGCGGTGGTTTAAAGTTCACCGGCATTGCGTCCTCCCAAACAGATTCTGCCAAGGGATGGAGATCCAAAGGCTCCTCCTTAAAGTAGTTGTCACACCCTGTTTAAGTCTGTAATGTTTGGATGCTGTCTTGGAGGCTCTCATTTTGCTGTCTCAAGGCCTCCACCATGGCCAATATTTGAATTATATCTTCTGGAGGGTCCTCACTGCAGGGCGAAGGTCCAGACATTTTGGGAACGAGAATGGATGTATATTAGTGTGGCCTGGGAAAGTTTTACCTAGGCCCCACGGTGGGCACCAAATGTTCATATAAAACACGTTTGGACTACCTCCCGAAAACGAATCTGGTGAGGCCACAACTATATAAGGTAAGCTCTGAAAGTGATTGTGTTGATTAAGGGATTCAAGCTGCACGATAGTGGTATGCGTGAGCTCAAGAATGAATGTCTTGCTTATCCCTCAGGTTGGAGCCCCTATTTATACCTCTGGAATGATGAACCGCAGCCTTTATGGAGTGACTATTGAAAACCCTCAATAATGGCTATTATCGTAACTTTCGCCGCCCTCCTTTAAGAGGCATCACGCCCTATGTAACGGTCCAGGCGTCCTTTTGCATTCGTAACCGTCGCAGCCGACTATGATAGTCGGTCTCTGAGGTGATGACAGAAGGTGATGATAGGATACTCCTTTCGACTTAGTTAATTCTCTGAGTAGAGAAGATGTTATGACCTACTCGACTGTATACTGAAAACTAAACTCTTTTCCACACCCACTTATCTCAACATCTGAGTTTCAATATCGGCCTAAGTATTTTTTATGTGTATAATAGACAGTCAAAATCTCTTCCTTTAATGTCATACTTGAATATTTTTTTATTTGTTATAAATTTTTTTCCATAAGATAAGTTAATTCTTTACTTTACAAAAATACAATTAAATAAAAAAACGAGAGTTATTCAATTTCCGACATTATATACTTAATCTATAAAATATAATCTATAAAATATATTAGAGAAAATAGAATATGTATTGAAAGTATAAATTATTTTTATATAATCAAACAATTACAATCATATATTAGAGAAAATATAATATACACTGAATGTACGTTTTTATTGATGTATTAAGAAAATTTCTCTTATTTTAAAAATGTTGAGAAAGTGTCCAAAAACAATTAAAATTGAAATTAATGTGTTACGGATTTTTATGGGATCATTAATTAGTTTTCTTTTATAGGAATGAGATTGGATCATTAGTTGGAAAATTTTTAAATTTAAAATAAGCATCCTCTCAATTTATCAAAAGAAATGGAGGAGTTTATTAAATACTTGACATTAATTAAGCTTGCACACTACGTTTTGATTCACAGAACGATTAGTTGATTCTAGCCATTATATACTTCAACTCAATTATGGTGTCAACATTTTGATTTGCAGCTCAACCTTAGTTGTGATTTTGAAACTATGTGTGTATTATTTGAGTAACAAACAACATGCATAGATTAATATAAGTATAGTGTATAATAAATAAATAGAAATGTGTGCAGGTCGGTTTGATTTCGTTTCCACATAATCTGATGTTTAAATGAGAAAAAAAAAGAAGGATTGATTTAGATTAAATTTATATTTGTGATAAAATCCAATAAACTGGAAAACAACAACTTAATTTATGTTGGATTGATCAAATATATTAAAAACCAAAAATATTTTTAAAACATAATTAATTTAGAAAATTTCTTTACCCACCTCTCTATGGGGTCACCTCCAGCGAAATTCCCAAACTACCCCTGCTTCGGAAATGAACTTCCGAAGCGCTTTTTTTTTAAAAAAATTTCCTTGATTCGGAAGTTCATCTCCGAAAACACCTCATGGGGGGTGCGTTCGGAGATGAACATCCGAAAACACCTCATGGGGGGTGAATTCGGAAGTTCATTTCCGAATTATGCAGAAACTGTGTTTTTTTTTATGTTTTTTCTTAAACGCAACCGCATTTTAATTAAACGTTACCGGCAAATAAAATAAACAATAGATAGACTGAAAACACTAATATGATAAATAAACAAAAAAAATACTAATCCGATGAAAATAATATATACAAACCGAAACAAATAAAAATAGTGTGCTAAAGATACAATCCGAAAACAAAAATTAAATAAACCCGACCACTACTGGGTGTGCCTAACCCTCTCACTCTGGGCCCTCCTCTTCCGCCTGTATGTCGCCGCACGGTCCGCATCAAGGACGATCATCTCCATCACCGCGACTGCCTCTGGACCGCCCCGCTCCACGATACCTCGATCCAACGCGTCCCGCCCAATCATCGATATCCGCTGACAGATCGGCATGAGATCAATGGCGTGATCATCCTCGGCCTGCTGGTTCTCCAGGATCTCCTCGTGTGCTGGCCTAGGAGCGCCGGGAACGTCGGGTCTCAAGAGAGGATGGGACACCCGGTAGAACCATGTGACGTATCCCTCCACACTGTGCCAGTCCTGGGTGACCCGCATGCGACGGTACTCCACCGGTACCACATGATCCTCCCAATGCTCCCATATGGCAGTGAGCTGCACTCTGGTCACTGTGTCAGGAGCAGCCTCGAAGGGTGACCTGGGTATGATCTGCACGAATCCGAACTGACGCATGCACCGCTCCGGGAGATACCGAACCATGATGCCAGTCCCGCATGCCAACCAGCCTGAATATAGAGCAACCCCGTCGAAGGGGACAATCTGAGCGTAGTCGGCGAACGGCCTCCAGGTGACGTCGTCGTGCATCGTGCGATCCAGGTATAGGCGGTATGGTCCCACCGCATCGTTCCCCCTCTGGAGAATGTATCTGGCGGCCCTGGGCATGGGGTCCACATACTCAGGATCGATGTGGAAGCCGTGGATGCGGGAGAAGTAGGAGATGATCCAGCTCTGAAACAGAAATACGATAATGTATTAAAATTAAATACGAAACATAAATAAATAAATAAATAAATACGAGAATGTGTTAAAATCAAACGTACCGTAAGCAGAGTGCAGGATCCGACCAGCTGCCTCGTCCGCCAGTTGGAGGCCTCATTCAGCTTCTGGTAGAGATATGCCAGAGTAGCTGCCCCCCAGTTCCACTGGTGAACGGTATCCAGGTCCATGAAATAGCGGAGGTAGGTCACGTCGACGTACCTGGCGCTCTTGTCCACAAAGCATGCAGCGCCTACCACATGCATGTACCAGCACCGGAGAGCGCAACCGCGGTGATACTGTGTGAATAGCTCGTCACCCGCCTCCTCGGCCTCGGCCGCCGCGTCCAGGTGGAACTCAAAATAGATCTTCAGTGTAGTGAACCGGACATGAGGCCCACAAGTCGTGGCGCACTCAAAGTGAGCAACCTCCTCCTCCATGCCTAGATAGAGCGTCATCCACTCAATGGCCTCCACCCTCTGGATCTTGGAGTGGGTCAACAGCGGCCCCCTAATAGGCAGGTGGAGAAGACACTGGACGTCATGCAAGGTGATCGTCATCTCCCCAACCGGCAGGTGGAAAGATGACGTCTCCTTGTGCCAGCGCTCCACAAATGCCCCCTGCATGCCGGTGCTGATGGTGGTGTACCCCGTCATGCAGAGCCCGCTGAGCCCTGAACCTCGCACATGGTCGTTAAACCACTCAGCTGCTGGTTTAAACAGACCGAAAATCTTCCTGGAGTGGTTCACCATTTTCAATGGCTCTCTCTCCTGTTACAAAAAAAAAAAACAAATAAGCGAGAAATAAACGGTAAAATTATAATAAATGGTGACAAATAAACGGCTAAGTTAAAAAAAATACCTCTCCCTCCCAGATCCGCCGAGCGACGTAATCCTGGTAGTGAATCAGCAGGGAAGTGTCAAAAGGCCCTCCCGGATAGCTATCCACCTCCTGCTCCTCCTGCTCCTCCTCCTCCCCGACTGGAGGGTCAACATCCGGTATGACCTCCTCCTCCTCCTCATCATCATCCTCCTCCTCTCGCTGGCGGGAAGAAGATACCCGAGCCAGCCTACTCCTATAGCCTGAAGGAGATGAACTCTCCACCAAGTCCTGCTGAACGCGCACACGGCGTCCCCGACCCCGCCCGCCTGTCGACGCCAGCTGCGCCGCCGCCCGCTCGCGTCTAGCCGACGCAGTCTGGGACTCCCTCCCCTGTCTGATGCGTGCTGGCTGGTTCCCTGTCATGTTCCTGTAAACAATCGAAATCGAAATCGATTAATATGCGAGACAAATGAAAAAACAAAAAAAATGCACTTCTGATACAGTTCGGAAGTTCATTTCCGAAACTGGGATGGAGGTGTTTTCGGAAATGAACTTCCGAAACACCCCTGCGCAGAGCTTTTCTGCAACCTTCAATGGCAGACCCCAAAATCAAAATTCAAAACTATGTATACACATTCTAAACATCCTAAATATCAGTATAAACCTAACCTAATACATTTTTTGCTATTTCTAAACACCCTAAAATACATTATAATCTTAGATCTTAAAATCAAAATGCTTACCTATTGAATAGATTGGAGGACTTTAGAATGTAATAGAGCAAGTAGATGGAGCCTTTGAGGTAGCTTGGAACTGGTTTGCACAAAAATCTCTTTGGGGTTGAGTTTGAAGAAGATTAGGGTAAATGATTTGGGGGAGGGCGCTGTTTTGCTTAATCTGCAAAACGCGCAGTATTTCGGAAATGAACTTCCGAAATGCTGTTTTCGGAAGTGCATTTCCGAAATAAGTCAAATTTAAAAAAAAAAAAGGCGCTTTCGGAAATGCATCTCCGAAAACACCTTTTTCTTGCATTTCGGAAGTTCATTTCTGAAGTCAGGGGTATTCTGGGTTTTTCACCAGAGGTGAGCTAGAAGGTTGGGAGGTTGGTAAAGAAATTTTCTAAATTTATATTAATTAATTTTTTATAATAATATAAAATTGGTATAAGTAAAAAGTGACTCAACAATTGTTTTATTTGTTTTATGAACTCTGGTCCTACTGGCCAAAATATTATTCTCAAAAATCGAACTCAGTATTTCAGGAGTTAGTTTACCACTCGAACTCAATTGCTTAATTTGTTATATTTTATTTGTTTCTTGAAATTAAATATCTATAATTACGATGATATTAAACTATACAAATCAATTATTATTAATTCGAGTAGACATATTTAAATATAAAATTTTAAAAATCTGTAGTTCTAATCATTTAACATCCAATTTCATTAAGTTGGTTGTTTCGAAATTTGTGTAAAACAATGAAGGACTTAATGAAATATTGATACATGAGATGAATGGTAGGTTGATTAATGATGTGCACGTGGTAAAACGCCGCCGGAGGCACCTCTAGTGCCGATCCTTTGGCCGTAGCTATCGTTTCATTGTTGATCATATCGGGAAAAGTGAACCCTTATTATATTTTATCTTTATGGGATTAAATCTTTTGCTTCAGCTTAGTCTCCTTCCACCTTGTAAATACACATAGATGTATACTATATATAGTAAAGCAATTAGAACTTTCAATCAATAATTAATATTAATAGTGGTGAAAATTATAATAAAATGTATTTTTTTAGAGTTTTGAAGAGAAATCATGATGTAAAATTTCTCAAAAATATTACTAATCGTTAGTTGGTCAAGTGGTGATTGGCGCTGGACTTGGTAGGGAGAACCACGATTAGATTCCCCGAAACTGCGATCGAGAGGGAGTTGGAACAATTTAATGTCATAATTAACTCTCGAACCGGACTAAACTGGTGGTGATAAACCAAAAAAAAAATATATTTAACATGAGAGAATCCCATTTGATAGAAGCCAGAAGCCAGCTCAAAATCAAAATCTACAATGTCATAACCGAGCTCATACACCCATTTGATAGAAGCCAGAAGTCCTAAAACTTCTCCAATTGCGAATTCAATAAAGGGAGAGAACTACTTCGTTCGATGCATGATGATCTTGATTAGCTACCTGCAAAAAGGAGAACACGATAGTGGCAAAAGGGCGGTGATTATTTCGTAGCTACTGCAAAACAGGCCAAAGCCTCAATTTCTTCCAACACTCCATACTCTTTGAACATTGAAAGAATAAGTGATTATTACTTTCCTCCTCGTCTCCACAAACGCCACAAATTGAAGGACATTCAATACCTTTTTCTTTTAACCGTACTCTAGTTGGCACGCAGTTCCTACAAAGTCGCCCCAAAAAATTCTTAATCCTTTGCGGAATCTTCATATTCCAGATCAAGTCCTAATTCTCGTCAATTCTGAGGTGAGAGGTATCAATAGCTTCATTAATGCATAAGTGGTAAGCACTACGAACAAAATATTTACCATTTCTATCAAACTTTCAAACTATTTTGTCATCTTTTACTGCCTCAAATAATAGGGTATTAAGGACTTTTTCTGTTGTTCCCTCCCCAACTAGAGAATGAATTACATTTGAATTCCATTATTTACCATTAGAGCTAATCAGGTCTGAAACTTTCAGACTAGCCACCACCTGATTGTTCGACCACGGGTTGAACACCGAGGAACTATCATGCTGCCAGTTTTGACCCAAAACCGGAATACTTTCTCCTAAACTAATACTCCATTTGTACTCTCCTCGAACCACAAATCTCGAACTCCAAATACTTCTCATAACAAAACTACGATTATGCCTAATAACTGAGTTAAGAAAGCCACTTTTTGGAAAGTATCTAGCCTTGTATAGTCTAGTAACTAAATCATCTGGATTTGTTATGAGACTCCAAGCTTGTTTCCCTAGCATTGCATAGTTGAAAGCAATAAGGTTTTTGAAACCCATACCACCACCCTTCTTAGACATAGAAAAATAGTCACATGAAAGCCAATTCATATGATAATTGATATTGGATAAGTTAGTAGGACTATACTCAGAAACGTTCTCACCAGATGTTGAATTCGCGGTTGAAGTCTTACCTTCTAGAGATCCATAGTCGCTCAGAGTTTCAGTTGAATGCTCAGAGGGTTGAGTCTTTGAGAGAATGATAAGAGGCACCTGGTCATAGTTTTCTTGAAGAACCTGAGAATGAGATTTCTTCACCTTCACTCTCACCACGTTCTTCCTAGCCGCAGGAGAAAGTTACATGAAGCAAAAAAGGCCGTTAGAGAAATCGGGGTCATTTGAAACTAAAAAAATCAAAAGAGGTTGTGAAAAAGAAACATGCCTGGCGACCTCCCTCTGGGCTAGAATTGGTGCGCTTAGGCCCATGAGAAGCAGCAGGGGCCGCCTTAGGTTGTCGCTCCGACAACTTGCTCTCTGTCGCTCGTGACGCAGCAGGCTTGGTGGAAAGTGTTGAAAAAGCCCCTTTCGCATTCACTTTGACCTTCCTTTTCTTTTAATAAACAAAAGGAGGGGGGAATTGGGATCCTCAGTCTCTTATCATTCGCTTCTTAAACTCCTACGCTTCTTCAAAGAAGGATCAGGAGAAGGAACGACATCCCCCTCAATCATTTGCAAAAGCAATGGTCAGGAACAAGGGTCGACATAATTGGGTGCCAACGGGCGACGAAAAAGTTCATGAGTGAAACCTCAGTATCTGGAACGGAAAATGTGGCATTGCTAGCAGTCGCCCTAGCACGTTTTCTGTGTTCAAGTGCTGAAATAGAAATAAAAAATCACGGGGTTAAGTTAAGTGACAAAGGGTGAAGGAAGAAAACATGGAAAAACTTCACACACACTTTCAGGAACAGACAAATTTGTACCTTGTTGAAATTTCTGCTTCATGGCGGCAAAAGTCGCCGCCAATCGTTTTTTGAAGGGCTTAATGGAACCATACGTAGTAGTGTACATCACGGTCCACCAGTCATAGAATTCCTTTGTGGTATAGAAGAGGGGGTCGAAGCCTAAGAGGTTCATGCTAGGGGTGTCATTAGCAAAGTGCACCAGGAGTTTGGTGCACTCCTCCTCAGAAAAATTGGCATTCCACAAGACTATGTCATCATTGGGTTTATAAAATCAACGGGGCACTAGTTGATACAAACCAAACTGCTTGGCTACCAAGTTGCGCTGATATCAAAGAAGCTTTACTCCTTTCTCAGGGTGCAGCCTGGTGGAAATCAACCTCGGGGTCAAAAAAAGCTTGCCAAATATCCTTCAACTCAGAAAGCAGCGAAAGGTGTGTTGGAGGAAAAGTCCTAGTGAACTATTTTGGCCCATGTCGCCTATAAGCGAATGGAGCCAAATCAGGAGTAAACTTGTTACACCTGAAGAACAGCAATAAGTATTTCTCCAAGGCTTCGTTGAGGATGAGGTCCAGGTCCTTGGGCGTCATGGCAGCAAGGCGACGCCCCTCAGTAGTTTGATCATTAAAGAAACCCCTTTGCTCAGAGATTCATAGAGGGAACCTAGGATCAGTTCACTCAGGAAAATGTTGTTCCCCTGGTGGAGTTGGTGGGCCAAGGCAATGAACCTCTTGACCACCTTTAGAGAGCGACAACATAAAACATATTTTGAAAGCCACAAGGCTAAGAAAGCAATGTGCTCTTCGTCAGAAACTGAGTCCACTTGTTTTTGTGGAAGCGCTCAGTGTACTTGGTGAAACTGGTAGTGTCCTTGTCGAACTGAAGGACGTTCTAGTCAGCAGTAGTCGGCGTGAAGGATTCTCCAGAGAATGGAAGCAAGAAAAGCGTGAATACAAAGTACTGAAGAATGCAAAGTGAGCGTAAAAAGAAAACTGATGGAGTAAAGTGGGTATTTATACCATCAGAAACCTAAGTGTTTGGGAGGGAAATGGAGAAAGTTATGGTTCGTGGGCAAGCACGTGTCAAATGAATGGAAAACGTTTGAGGAAGTTGGTGAAAGCTAGGGCCCACGTCGATCCTGGGAAGTTGAAGCTAGAAAGTAGGGAAGTGGCCGCATGTGTTGTGACTTGACGTTTGAAACGAAAGTAATGATTAAAATGACGTCAACATGCACTAGAAGCGGCAATTGAAAATGTTTGTTTCCTCTTCCAAGCGAAAAGGACATTTTGGGGGACAATTTGTTGGCTGGGATTTTCGACTTAGACTAAAATCCAGCGAAAGAGAATATAGAATTCAGAAAAGCGTTGTGAGGGAAATACTCTCAAGTCGAACCACATTTGGTCGACTAAGAAACAATAGGGAAAAATAGCTTATTGGGCCTAGAAAGCACTTAAAAGTCCAAGAAACAGACAAAAGGCCCAAAAGATTCAAATAAAAAGTATATTTCACGCAGGTTAAGTTTTGGAGGGGAAAAAGCACCTGAATGGAGAACGTGGAAGACACGGGGTGGTAGTTAAGTTGAAGAACGTGGGGTTCTTAAGAGTGTGTTTGGATGAGGTAATTGGAAAATTTAAAGGAATTTAAAATTTAAAGCAATTCAAATGATTCAATTGAAATTCATTCACTTTAAATTATTTTGTTTGGATGGAGTATTAAGGTAATTCATTTTTAGAGTTTTGAGGTCATTTTTTATCAAATAAATTTTTTTTGGACCAAATTAAAAACTTGAAAAGTAGAGACCAAATTGTAATTTTTATAATTTTGAAGGACCAAATTGTAAATTTTAAAAATTATTAAGGACTAATTTGCAGTTTTTTAAAAACATTAAGGTTAATTTTCTAATTTTGGAAAATATGAGGACCAATTTGCAAAATTTGAAGAAATAATAGTAACAGATACATTTTATGGAGTATGAAGGAATTTCAAATTCTTTGGTTTTTGGTGTCATTTCAAAATGATTAAATTTAACTTAGATAAAATACTCCATAAATTTCCATCATTTTATCAATTCTTCATTTTTGTATCCAAACAATAAATTTTGTGCAAATCATTTTAAATTCCCTCAAAACATTACATTACCTCATTAAAATGCTTCATCGAAACACACTCTAAGGGAGTCGACAAACTCCATAAAGTAGTTATTTTTATGCACTATAAATAAAGAACTTTATACATAGTTTTAGGGGTTCACAATTTTACAAACTTCTCCATGTTGTACACTTAGAGTACCTAAGCGAACGAGCGAAATGAGTCAAGCAAGGGGTATGTATGTTTGAACCATCTATTTTTATGCAAACTTAAAATGTTATGTCATTTACCTTTTTACTTTTGTCGTTTTCCTTTGTTTATTTATGGTTTGATTTTCACCAAATACGTTTTACAAAAATATCATTCTAAGTGTGTTAGACGCCGTGTCGAACACCCTCATCTTTGTAACTAAAACAAAATAACTTCTTACAAAAACTCTTGCAAACGAAAACACTATTCTGAGATTCTCTGGTCGATCTCGCAAGTAACCATCAAAAAGAGGCTAGCGAAGTTTACCAAAACCCGAGGTAAACACATGGATGTTTTTTCCTAAAATATATCGCATTGTTGGACTTCCTAGCGAAGGTCCTTACTGCCCTCTAGGCAACATCTCATTGCTAGACTTCATAGCGAAGATCTTTGCCACCCATCGGGGAAATATCTAATTGATTGACTTCATAGTTAAGATTCTTGCCTCCCTCGGTGTAACATCTCACTGTTAGACTTCATAGCAAAGATCATTGCTGCCCCTCTGGGCACTATCTAACTGTTGGACTTCATAGCAAAGATTTTTGTCTCCCTCAAGGAAACATTTCATTGTTGGACTTCGTAATGAAGATCCTTGTCGTCCATCAGGGCAACATCTCATTGTTAGACTTCACAATAAATATCATTGCTGCCTCTCTAGGAAATGCAAGTGGACTATCAGGTTTCTCGCCTGAGGGACTTATAGTCTCATCGATCGGGCTATATACATTCCCGTCCGGAAGACTTAGATTCTCCAGACCAAATTAAATCCTCGCTTGAGAGACTTAGTGTCCCCTTGGGAGGGACAAAACTCAAGTGTCCTGCCCAAGAGGCGCGATATATATCATCTCCTGAGGGACTTATTGTATCATCATTAGAACTTTACACAGATTTATCTAGAAGATTTAGATCTCCCAGGATAACGAAAACCTCGCGAGAGGAAGCACCAGTTCTCAGGATACTTTCATTAGTCATAAGTGAAAAACACTCCGCGTTCTACCAAAGACCTCGTTCTTAAGGGACTACGTAGTGTTATATTTGCAAAAGATCTCACTTAGGGTGATTCCCATATACCATCTTAGGAGAAACGACGACGAAAGGTTGCCTGAAGGGATGTATCGCCTCGCCCTATAGTCTTCCCTCGCCCCTACGTGATAAAAGGTCGGATAAGATGTTTATGGGATAGAGAGAAAGTCAAGGTCATTAACTAATCAACGACTCCCTTGGAAATAGGGATTCAACTGTCCACTATTGCAAGGGGAACATGCACACCTGTATTTTTTGACCAGTACATATAGCTTGCTACATCAGTTTGATGCATCCCATCCATAAGCTAATCTAGAAAGTTCTCTATTATTCTTCTTTTGAACTTTAAAAATATGCGAGAAATTGTTGAAAATTTTGATTATATTTCAAAAAATTTAAATAAAATTTTCCTCAATTTTTAAGTGACAAAATATGAAAACAAAATTTAAAAGAAAATTATTATTATTATTATTATTATTTTATTTATAATTTATAGCAAAATTTACTTTGAATAATAATTAATTCATTCATGGTTTAAATAGGTAAATTGTCCTTGTAAGCTCGGGAATTTTTTATTTTAGTATCTATAGTCGTCTATAATGTTAAAATCCACATCGAAATTCTTAGATAAAAAGACTAAAAATTGTTTTGGTACTCATGCTTCTGAGTTTGCACGAGTGTGTGTAGTAAAAGTAGCGGTGTGCGGATGGCAGATTATTTGTGATGAACAGATCATATTGGACTAAGTTGCAGACCACAACACAGTGCCTATGTAATTAGGCAACACAAGCACCACTACGCTATCACATCCTCCAAAAAGGGGTTTTGATCAGTCTGTGCAACAAGAACCGGTGTTGCATACACATTATGCATGCAATGGGTGCTGAACTGAAGCATGCAAGCGCTGGACTGGGTTTGTTCCGATCGCCAAGTCTTTTTCCTACTCACTCCAATTCTCGACCGTACTGTACCGGACTCTGTGAACGAAGCTCCTAACCCAATTGTCTTTTGATTTGCGTGTTTTAAAATCTACGTTCTCCGCAACAGGAACCAACTGACTCAATGCATGAGGGTAAGTGGCTGAATTTGGCCGTTGTCTTTGTCAGAAAATGTTGTGTTTTAGCAAACTCTTCATTATTCACTGTTGCCAGTTAACTCTGATGCAAGTTAGTTTTGATTAACTGATTGTGAAGTTTCTATTAATTCGCTTTATACCAGTCCTCTATGAAGGGCACTATGGTGTCATATTACCAAGATATATATTGCAATAATGTCTGTTGTATAGGACAATAAAAACAAATGATTCTAATGTCTGTGAAAGTATGAATTAAATTTTGAGGGATGCCCGAGACTCTGCTAAATACTGAAACCATAAGGAAAACTTTGGCATAATTGAAAATGTACATTGCATATTTGCATTTGTATCATCTTAGTTTGCCAAGACTCGAAGCTATAAAATATTGAAGCAATATCAGTAGACAGTGGAGACATAGCGATCCCCTGATATATATGTTATGAAACTGTTCTTATGATTTACTCTTTTCTATGTGATGTGTGAACTAATCCTTTTAGGTTGAGCCAGCCAAAGAAAACAACTCTGGAGGACATGCTTTATGCAGACTTCTCATTACTTCCCTCAAAAGGGAACCATGTTTAGCATCAGGTTATGTTGCATTCATTTCATGGAATTGAGCTGAATTTAGTGTTGTGATTGTATCCATCAAATAATGAAGGTGCTGCTGGCACATTTTTTCCCTTATTCAATATATAAATGAGGTGTTGTTTGTAAGTACATCCTTTGCAGAAGTGAAAGTTGCAAAAGGATGTTGACACAGGTTTTCATGATTGCCTTTGCCAGGAAAGTTCATATATAGATGGATTTAATACGCAACACAGAAGCATACGCAGTAAGATATAGCAGTAGAGTTCACACCAAAGTATTCCTTTGTTTAAGCAAATGCATGGAATGGGAAAGACTATATAATATTGTTCCTTAGATCCACGGGGCAAAATCAATTGGCTCATTGTCTACTTGGTGCAAACCTACACGGTGCAAATCTCCAAGTTATAAAAATCTTACTTTAACTGTATTATACTTGGAAGTGAAAAGCTTAAGCTTTTATGGAGTAATGTTTATTCATATATATCTTTATGGATGAAATTTGTTTAATTATTTTTCATGTTGAGCAACCATGGAAAATGTATCGTAGTAGAGCATCACCTTACCTGAGCATATACATCGTAGTAGAGTATTTGCTTCTAAAACTCCTTTAGAATCCGAAGAAAATCTACATGATCAGGAAGAGGCTAGGTGTCCAATATGTATGGAGCACCCTCATCGACAGGGATCAAGCATGAGTTGTCGCATGACCATCAATGACCTCAAAGGCAATATAAATGTTGGACTTTTACGGAAAAATCATTATCGCCCCATAAGGATATTGTTGGACTCCTACTCGAGGACCCTTGCTATCCTATGGAGTAATACGATGTCAGACTACCATATGAAGATTCTTGCCAACTCTTAAGGCAACATGTGAATGTTGGACTTTCACAGGAAGATCATTGCCGCCTCTTAAGACAACATATGAATGTTGGACTTCATAGGAAGGTCATTGTCGCCTCTTAGGACAATACATGAATGTTGGACTACAATAGGAAGATTCTTGTCGATATGACTGTGTTATCCACTGGGGACCAATTATCTAAACACCTCGCCTGAAAGACTTGAAGTTTTCTTGGGCGGGAGTCAGCCTAAAGTCTCGCCCAAGGAATGCAACTTAAAGTCTAGCCTAAGAATTGACTTAAAGTCTTGTTTGAGGACTTGATAGAAGTCCTGCCCAAGATGTCTACAGCCTCGCCCGAGAGACTTAGAGTTTCGTCAACTAGGCTCAATATATAACCACGCTGAGGACTTGAAGTCCATCAATCAGGTTTATCGAAATGCCTCACACGGGGACTTAAAGGTTCCTCGGGCGGGATCCAGCTTAACGTCTCGCCTTAGAGACCCAACTTAAAGTCTCACTCAAGGGAATCAACTTAAATTCTCTCATGAGAGATTCAATATATAACCTCTCCTGAAGGTCTTGGAGTCCACCAATCATGCTTAGTTAAACGGCTCACTTAAGGGACTTGAAGTTTCATCGAGCGATATCTAGCTTAAAGTCTCGCCTAAGGGACTCAACTTATAACTCACTTAAGGGACTCAACTTAAAGTCTCATTTGAGGGACACAATATGCAACCTCACCTGAAAGACTTTGAGTCCATCAATCAGGCTTATCTTAACGGTCTCAGCTTATAGTCTCGTTTAAAGGACTCAGCTTAAAGCATCGCCCGAGAGACTCAACATAAAGTCTTGTCTAAAGGAATCAACTAAGAATTTCGGAAAATAGGCTCGTTTGAGCGCACCTCCTACATGCCTAAGCTCCCCTTACGCAAAAGTCAATTAAACACGTCGCCCTTTGTCAAGCCCTCATGCTTAGAGACTGTATAGTGATATATTTTTATCATGCTCTGAGAAGGCATAGCTTACGTAAAAGTAAGGAAAACCAACACGGGGGAGAGGAGCGAGGTACCCAGCAAAGTCAACGGCCGCCCGAAAGAGGCCATGCCGCCTGAATTGGGCCTCGAAGTTGCCAAATCTTAGTGACGGCCCACCCGGTTGGACTTATTCCACCTAAACTATTTTCCACTTGCCTAGTAGAAGTGGGAGACGACGTGTCCCATTATAATGGACTAGAAGAATGGGTCAAAAGATGAATAACTACTTCCTCCCCATGATCTAATAGTGGGGGAGAAATAATTTCCCTCAACCCAGGCCCATTAACCTCTATAAATATCCAAACTCTAGGTTTGAGGAGACATATCACAACTTACCTCACGTTACGCGTAAACACGGAGCCTTTCACCTCATACCACCGAAAATACCATTAAAATCACCAGACGGGGTCTCTCACCGTTGTGAACAGACCCTAACCATCATCAACGACTAAGGCCTTTAAGTATCCCTTACACGTGTATGGATACCACGCACATATTTATTTTTTGTCAAGTATAAAAGAGTTCGCAACTTTTCCGTCCAAAAAGTATAGTCGGGAGAATTTATAATTTTATCTTTATAAAAACTAAATGTTGAGTAATAAAATATTTTTGTTAAATTTTATTTTATTTTAAATTTTTCTTCTTCCTTTCCTTCTTTGTAGGTGTGCTTCTGTGTGTGGGTAGAAATTTAATTTTTTTTAGCTTTCCCGAAAATAAGGACAAGGGAGCGACAAAAGGCAAAGAGGAAGGTATGGTGGTTATGGTTGCAGCTGCAGATGACCATGTCGACTCCAAGGTCTGGTTCCTCGACACAAGCTGCTCAAAACACATGATTGGCAGAAAAGTGTGGTTGGCATATTTCGACGAGTCAAAGAAGAGCAGGGTCAAACATACAGATAATAGATCATTTAAAGCAGAAGGTACTAGCAATATAGTTATTTAAAGGAGCAATGGAGCAAAATTTATGATCAAAGATGTACTATATGTACCTGGAATGAAGTGCAATCTACTAAGTGATGGAAAATTGGTCGAAAAAGGTTTCTTAGTGGTTATAAAAGATGGAGTCTTGGAAATATTCTATACTCAAAATAATATGGTCTTAAAATCTCCTCTATCAAAGAATAGGACATTTAAGACCATGATCAGTTCGATAGAGGTACAATGCCTAAAAACAGTTGTCGACCACAAGAATGGTTGGTTGTGGCATTTGAGGTTTGACCATCTAAACTTTAGGTCACTCAATAAATTGATCACTCAAGATATGGTAACAGGTATACCAATTCTTGTGATGCCCGAAAAACTATGTGAAAGTTTCTTAGTAGGTAAGTAGTCCAGAAATTCTTTCGTTTTGACTATGCCGATGAGGTCCTCTTGCATACTAGAAGTAGTAAATTCAGATGTATGTGGCCCCTTTGAGGATCATATCATCGATGAGTATAGTCAAAAGATTTGAATTTATGTTATCAAGCGAAAGGACTAAGTATTTGAAATCTTTAAGATATTCAAGATGCTTTTCAAAAACTAGAGTGAAAAGAAGTTCAAGGTTTTGCGAACAGGTGGATGTGGTGAATACAAATCCAAGATATTTGAATAATTTTGTGCAGAACATGGTATTGATCATGAGGCAATGATGTGGATATCCACAAGTGCACAAAATCTATCGTAGTTATAAAAGATATCAAACCCACGGGGACAAATAACCAATCTACCACTATCTATTATTGATATGTAAATCTAAGGCTATGGATCTTAAGGGGAATAAAGTTTAAAACAGGAATTAAAGTAAATTGGTTTAAGAATACTGAAAAAAAGCGAGACCGAAATGTGATTTCCGGTATACCTCTGGGACTCAGATAAATCTCTGCACTTAGTTTCGGTTTAAAATATTTTTTGGAGGAAATAATAATTTAAAAATACTACTCACTTTCACGCAGCCCGTGTTATGTTTCAAAACCGTAAATGTCATGTTATCGCTCCACAAGTTACAATTTCAAAACAATTTTTGAAAATGGATAGGTCCTAATTAATTACTAAAGCATTGTCGTTGTTTTTAGAAATTAAAAATCTAATTTTTTATGATTGGATAACCGATCTCACATTGTCACATTGTTGACCAATATCAAAACACTCTGGCTTTCATGCAGAAACATTTTACTGATGGAAAAATAAGTTAATATTAAAAATCAGTGCCGGTATAATTTACCAAGTCCCGTCAGAACGACATTCCTCACATCTAGAGCTATCAAAATGGGCTACCCATGTGGGTCGGCCCGTCCGGTCCGAAAAATCATAGGGCTTGGGTCTTAAAATTAGAGCACATAATTTTAGGGCTTTTTAGCCCAGCCCTGAAAAGCCCACTACCCATTAGGGCTAGCCCATATGGGTCGTGTGTAGCCCATTAGGCCCGCATAACTATAAATTTCAAAAAATATATATTAATATTTATATTGTCTTACTCCAAAATAGCAAATGATTTTTCTCACCTCACTAAATTTTATCTCTATTTATTCAATCTTTCCCTTTTAAACATCATACATTAATATAATCAACATTCTTTCATCGTATTATATTAGTTTTTCTCTTATGTCAAATATTCAAGTATTATTTTATACAATTTAAGCATATATTGTATTTAGAAACAAATTATAATATTTATAAGAGATAATATAGTACTGAAAAATGTATTATGTTTAAAATAACATAATTTTTAATTTTATTTATAATAAATATTATGGAGTTTTTATTTTAATTTTTTTAAATAAAAAAGCCCGTTTAGGGTCGGGTAGCCCGAAGCCTATCTAGGGCCGGACTCGGGTAGTAATTCTCGAGTCCATATTATATTTGGCCTTTTTGGCCTAGTCCTAAAAATCCCAGGGCCCGCTAAGGCCATCCCGTTTAGGGGCGGGTAGCCCATTTTGACAGCTCTACTCACATCCCAAGCTCTAAGAGCTTAACCGGACATGTTTATCATAATAATCATACTATTATAAATTTGCATACCAAACAAAACTTTAAACATAATAATATAATATTAATAAGTAGAAACTAGCATGCATAAAGCAGCAACATGGAACAATTGGAAAAACCAGTAGAACAAAAGTATATCACTTAAAGCTAATGTTGTGCAGGAAAAATTCTGAAATGGAAAACTTCAAACTAATGTTGTGCAGTAAGATTACACTAAGTACGATCCAAACACAGACAGATGATTCACAATCCTTAACTCTAAAGTGCAGTAATTCTTCATTGTGAGAAACTACTGCTTTTCAATTGTATTTTACAACCTAACACTAGATTCTAGAAAACTTGGATCTCAAAAACCTAAAACCTAAGCCTCTTTATAGAGTTCCAACTGTTTCATAGCCAGACAAATTAGTGTAGAATTCAGGTACGAAAAATCAGCTCAAGTGGGAGAAGACTGGGCAATCTCAATTGCTATCTTTCTGCTAACGAAGTCCATGGTGAAGGCCATGGCCTCATGGCGAGTGCCATGAGTACTAAGTGGAAGACGTGGCCAATGGAGGGGTCATGGCGAGCGTCATGCCCCTGTAGCAAGCGCCATGCGTACTAAAGCGCAATCCTTGGCTTTCTTCATGCTGAGGTGTCTTTTTCTCCGTTTATTTGCCATTTTTTGCTTTGCTCTAATTTCTAATGTGCCAACTCCTACTTGGAAAATATATGCAAAAAAGATGAAATACCAACATAAAACTATATAAAAACATGAAATGGACCTAAAACGAATAAGAAATGCATGTGTATCGAGATGGAAATACCGATAAGTTTCATGGTCATCAAACTCCCTCATACTTGAACCATTGCTTGTCCTCAAGCAATTCATCCAGCAAGTAACATTAAAATGTGGCAAGACTATTAAACATATTAAGCGAAGCAAAGAATTGAAAACTACTCGTACGTGGCTGATGAAATTTAGTTTGGCTATGATCAATTTTGTAGGTACTAATGCAATACCAAGGATATTTTAATAACACAAACCACATTTTGTGGACACAAGACTCCCTCCTATGCATATTAGTGCTAAATCAAGCCATTGGAACAAAGTCTAATTTTCCTATCTACTTTTAATCCTCTTTCATTCATGACAGTCAAATTAAGGCCCTTTATCTTTCATCTTACATGGTAGACGGTCAATTAGTGATTATGATCCAAACATCTTTCAAATTTTTTATTTTTCTTGGTTTTTCAAAGATGCGTTTTCTTTCTTTATTAGGGATTCAACCACTTCATTTGGGCTAAATAACCTGATGAGAGTTATCTAACTTATGTGGTCTATTTCTTATTTATTTGCAAATTGGATCGTCCAATTATTATTCTTCGACCGACCCGTTTAGTGACTACAAATGGTGCCCGACTCGATATAAAAACTACTTTGAGGATTTTCAACAATTAAAAGCTTACGACTAAGGTTCAATGGGGGGGTTTTCACTAATGTGCATAATTGGGAGTCTTGAGGTGTTAAGACCATACCGATTTTCTCGGATTTTCCCAAGCCTCCTTGATTTATCCTATCCTTACTTCACTTGCTATGTAATTTTCAAAAAAATTGGTATGACTCAAGAAAACAGAAAGTTCAATAAATAGCAGAAACCACGCATAAAGAGTCGACAGCTCGTGCATTGACTCTACTAACAACAATTAAACTAGAAATTGACAACATCCTAATAACATGAAATAAACTAGAAAAAAGTAAGGCTTACTAAAAAGCAATAAAGAGGAAATAGTAAAATTCCTCCCCCACACTTGTACCAAACATTGTCCCCAATATTTTGATATTAGCATGAAAAGAAAGAAAGAAAGAACATGGTGAAGGGGGGAAGATCAATGCGGACCACGACCTAGCCTGTGGTGATGCTGCTGACGAGGTGGTGGAGGCATACACATACTGCACATGTAATGTAACATGTCCTCCATCTGCTTGTCACGATAAATCTACTGTTGAAAATCTCTAGACTCTCTGTCCTTAATCCCCACTTGTAACCCTTGCAACCGCTCGGTCAGATCGGCTATCTGGTGCTTTATATGTCCCGCATAATCATGTTATGTTGCTACTCCTGTATACGTTGTATGTATGTCAGCATGTCAATTTGATGCCTCTGCATAGCTCTGATTAGCTGGTCGCGTTCAACATCTATGTCATTACGATGGCGCAGCTTTTGAAGGACCTCATTTAGGGAGGTCCGCATAGCAACATAGTCATTCTCCTATCCATTATCATTAATTTTGGAGATTCATCTCTGGATAAATCCTATTGTGTTTTACAAAAAAATGTGTTTTCGAATATGCATATCCGTAAGTGCCTTGTTGTGTTTTTTTAAATTTAACATTGGGTGTATTCGGATAGGTAAGCCTAGTTTTCATGCATCACCAATGCAAAAAATATGTATATACCAACAATGTCCCTATTGATAAAAACTATTAGAAAATTGAAAAACGATTAAAATAAAATTATAAAAATCTGAATATACAACTAAAAATCAAATCAAGTAAAATTAAGTGTCTAAAATTTTATTTCGTATTTTTTCGATAATATAAAAACAGAAAACAAATCAAATAAAATAGAAAAACAAGGAATTTAAGATTTTTCTGATGAAATGGTACGGTAAAATTTTGATTCTAAATTGATTTTTCAAAAATCCAAGTTTTTTACGCTAGATCGCGTAAAGGCCAGAAAAGCAAGGGCCAAAACGCGAGGATACAATTTCTATGATTCTAATATTGGTTAAAATCAACAGAGTCTCTGACAACGACACCAATTTTAATGAAAAATGTGTAGTAAATGGGGTCAGGGGTGTTTTCGAAGATGCATCTCCGAATTCATCTTAAAATTTTTTGGAGATCATCTCCGAATTAATTTTTTATGAAAACAAAATAAGGTACGTTTAAGTTAAATCTTTAAAAATTTATGAGGCCAATTTCAAATTTTCGGAGGTGCGAGACAAACCATAAAAATGAAGAAAGAAATTGCCTTTTATTTTTATTTGTTGGGCCTTTATTTTTATTTGTTGGGCCTATTAAAGCCCGTTTGTACATTAGTTATGTTCATACACACATATGAAACTTGGAATATTCTGTTCTTCACACGATTTGTTATTAAATATAAATAGAATTAATCAATCTTAGGTTTGCTCATTCATCACATAAATATGAACCCCGGAAAATTAATTGTATTCTCAAAAATACTTTTGATGATGGTCATTGCAAAAAAAAAAATTATTGAAAAAACATATATTTTACTTTTTTCACACAGTTTAAATTTTAATTAAACAAAGTGTACTTCAGAAATAACATTTTATAAAATGTTCATATTTTATACCAAGAAAACTGATATCTTAGAATAATTGATTCTAAAGTATCAATCAACCTTTATAAGAGATTTAGGTTTTTCACTGACATGGAAACTTCTAATCTCAAGAATTGGAAATAGATGCAAATCTGCATCAACTTTTAAATAAACAAACCTATCAATGATTATGCATTCATCTTCTAATCAAAGAGTTGGAAGAAGTTGCTCTCACTCTTATAAAACCTACCCCATTATGATAGAGAAATTGAAACAGACTTTCAATATAATAGATTGGTTAGACCTAAGAGGTTGGTGATTAAATTGACCCAAATTTTGCACATTATTAACATGTAAACCAAAGCATACATACATGGGTACACACACATTGATGATATAATTTTAAATACTGTTAAAAAGTAAACATAATGAAGAGGTAGCTTGTCCTTTTATGATTTTATCAAAATAGTAACATGTCTTAAAATAGGGGAGATGTACATGTCATAAAGAATATCATATCCTATCATATCACCTGATGAAGTTGAAGCAAGTGAAATTCATTTGAGCAATTATTTGAGCTTACCAGCAAGCAAATATCATTAAATTTATTGTTAGTTGCTAAGTTATGGGAGATCATGACATGTTGCCAAATCCTTTATAAAAGAACCTCAACTCATAATTACATTTATATATTAAGCATTGTTCTTACCTTACAAGGAATGACTAAGTCTTACCAAGAGGAATCATCATTTCTTTCCCTCAACTTTTTTTCTTTTTGGTTTGTTAGGTGTCTCCCAATATATGTAATTTATATTATAAATGATAACTAACTTGTCTTTTTCTTTCATGTACTCTTCACTCCTTAGTTAAGGAGTCAAATCTTAAATCCATGTAATAAATAATAATCACTTTCCACCTCACAATGAAACAGTATATCCTTTATGGACAGATAGCACTAAGAATCAACTGGCACAGCAGAAAGGTTTGGAATTGATGCTTCATTTTATGGTACATTTCTTGCTCCACAGAGAATATAAGCAAGATGTCTAGAATCTAATACTTCAAATTTTCCTCAAAAATATATTCCTCAAATACTTATAGATGTTGTTACTAGTATAGGATATATGCAAAACCAGAGTGATAAAAATGAAACAAAGCAAGTGCAAATTTTTTAAGTCTTTACTCAACTCAAAGTTTGGCTACAAATAAACTGCAAAAAGAATTCCCAATAAGGATATTATAAAAAGAGAGAAAAAATAAAACGAATGCCAAGAAAAAGAAAATGCAACTGAGACACCAACTCCTAAAGACCTAAGTAACCTAAAACTACTAGACCTAAGACTCTACTCTTTTTGACTTCCATATCTCTTCTAACCTCTTTTCTTCTGTTCTCATTAAAATCTTGTTCTAAATGCTAAAAATGATCTTCATCATCATCTAATGCTCCTATTCCCCCATTCCAACCCTGTACAGAAACCAATGACCAAAGGAAATAAAATATCAATAAGAAATAACATAAGACGCGACACTAGAGAAGGCGACGAGCGAAAAAACTCCACGACTAGGACTAGGATCGTTCTCGCTTCAAATGTATTCCAGGGCGAGAATGCTGTTAGTGTTTGGGATGAGTTCTGGAGAGGCAGCTGAATGTGATTCAAAACCAGAGCTATCACTGTCCTTGGTTCTCATTTCAAGGACCTTCTTGTGAGAATTGGAGTGCAATGAAGGACAAAAGGTTGGACTGGCAGCAGGACGGTATTCAGGGAAAAGCCGACCTGACTTGTAGCGCACGCCACAAGCATTGCAGAGTGTTTTCGGCCCCAATGGACCTGCCCTCCATTGTGGTGTCTTGGTTATTTCACAATGCATGCATTTCCTAACAGGCAGCGAACCATTCTGATCGCCGCTGTCAGCCGGAGCAGCAGGAAGCGGCATTTTGATCTTCTTTTTCTTCTTAGGTTCTCCAGAAGGGAGCTTTGGTTTCTTGGCTACAATTTGAGACTCAGCAAAATTGTCAAAATCTGACGATGCAGCCGCCTTGGTGGAGATAACATTAGGCTGCACATTCTCCCCAACAGAAGAGGAAGTAGGGGAAATGAGCTGCATGGCGGAACGGGGGTTGAAGGTTGCAGGACGTGGACGCTTGGTGCGTGCACGTCCACAAGGCACTGGGATGTAAATCCCTGCTGGCGTCATCGTCTTTCCGCCAGAGCAGGAACTGCTGCTTTCAAGGACAGAAACTGGACTTGATGTCTGGAATTGGTTATGCACAGAGTCCTCCTTAGTGGTGACACATGATGATGGTGGTTGCTCAACTTTCTTCATTGTGAGACTCCCCTCAGAAAATGAGTCCTCCACAAAAGTTGACAGCCATTCCAATGGAAGAATGTCTTCATACTGTAATAATAACAAAGAACAAGGCATTGATCAAAACCACATTTAATGTAAGGTTTAATTCATATGTATTATTACTCATTTAATATTAGTAAAAACACGTATCATTAAACCAGTTCAGTTAGTTAAATAGTTGTGCAGAGACATCGTATAATAGAAAAAATCCAATATTAGTATAAGACCATTCACAAGTAGACAATTCAAGCAAAGAATACATGTTAGCAAAGCATATTAGAAAGTATATTACTCTTCAAATTGAATGAAGAATAAGAATTTGTGCTTTTGTATAAAATAAAATAAAAATCAAACGTGGGTTGTTACTGGCTAGATTGAGGATTCATTATTTAATTGTGTGGGTGCTCACATCACGTGATCATCACATGCAAAATCACATGATATTCAATAATGATGATCCAAATAATTGAGACAGCGCACCACGAAATTAGAGAGTAGGGTGGAAGTGATATGCCACATGTCACCGACACAATCAAGTGTCATGTCGAAATGACCAAACTGCCCCTCTATAAAATATTCAATTTTGTCATTTAAGAATAATTACTTCAAATTTAAGTAAAGGGATTTTCACTTTTTTGGACCAACTTTAGAAAAAACATATTGTCAAAATAAAATAATTTTTATGCATTTAAAAACTAACCAAAGAGAGGCTTTGAATTCAAGTAAGAGGACTTTCACTTTTTTGGACCGTCATAGAAAATTAAAAAATATATAAGTAAAAAAAATTAATTTTGAGAATTGTATTTCAAAAAATTTATACAATTAAATTACGACATAAACATTTAACAAAATAAATTAAGAATTAACATTCAAAAATAACTTTATCATACTATTTCATCAAAAATATTTTAAGTTGTCGGTGAATATCTTATATAAATAAATTCATTAATAACTGATTTAAATTTATCCCTTAATTCTAATAAAAAAAATTAAATTTCTTCATAAAAAAACAAAACTTTTCAAATATATTTCGCCTGTTAATTTTTATGAAATAAAGACAAAAAAAAACTATTATATCCATTAAATGTAGTGACAGACTGAAAACAGTACAAGTTTGAAACGGACAATAAGGTCCGTACACGCAACCATCGTGTCATCATCAAAGAATCGAACGGCTAGAAACGAAATTAGATTGAAACCGTTGGATTTTCACTGATAATAATTACATAACACTTCACGTAAAAAACGTGAACCTGTCCAATTTTTTAATTTAATAATATGATAATAATGAAAATTAAAATTATTTACATAAATTAAATTTAAAACAATAATAAATAATTACTCACCGGAACGGAAAGCTCCACCGAGAGGTCAGAAGGACTGTTGCCGGAAAACACCGAGTCAGAGGCAGGAAACGAGTCAGACTCATTAGGCCAAATACTCGCCAGTGAGTTGCAGTTCGCGGCGGAGGTGACGGTCGACAGCGAAGCGGCGGCGGTGGCATCGACGTCGTCGACGGGGAAATCGAGCAAATCGTCGATGTGGTCAAAGAAGCTACCACAGTCAATCTCGTCCATGAAGTTTGGTCCAACCATTTTCTCTGCAAGTGAAATTTTCGACTGAGTGAATTCAAAACGTAAAGAGAAAATCAAGGGTTTTGTAAAATGGGAATTACAAAGTGGCGGCTTTTATAAACCGGAACTTAACGCGCATGTTAGCATTTCGCGTATATTAATTATGGAAATTTTCAAAATAAAATCCAAAACAGTCAAATAAAGTAAAACAAGTTTTTAAATTTTTTAAACTATTACGTAAACAATTTACCTTTTAACCAATAATGTATTGACACGTAATTAAATGATGTGGCAATATATGTATTTGAATTTTTTTTTACATATATAAATTAATGAATTTAATTAATTTCCATTTAGATTATAAACTTTTTATTAAAACCAAAAGTGACATTGTGCTGAAATGTGACTGGGTGCATACACGTAGAAATTAATCTCTTTTATCACAACTTTGTATTTTCCATAATTTTATATCAAAAATATTAATTTTCCTTTTTTATGAAATAAATCCGAATTTGAAGATTTTTTAGGATAAGAATGAATTGAATGTTGAAACAAACCAGAGAAAATGAATTTAATTAATTTGGTAGAAGCCCATTGTATTTTATGAACCGCTGGTCCCAATTTTTTATTTACCAGCTCATTTTATTCCTTTTTTTTTACAATAATCAAAATTAAATTGAAGATACCCACAACACATAAGAAATTTGAAATTAGAAAATTGAGATAAAGTTGAATAAGGTGACCAACCTTGTTGAATTTCAAGTATAATCTAGAGAAGAGTGTATGAGGAGTTGAGAATTGAAGTCCTGCAAAATAAGATAAGAAACTTAAGCAAGGTGAAACTCAAAATTGGGTTTGTGCCGACACTACACTACTACACTAGTGTTTGTTATCCTTAGAGGAGAAAGTAGAATTTGAGAACCAAACCTGAAACTAGAAATTGGTAATTTGAGGTTAAATTGAAATGAGGAGAGAGAGTGTTAGAGAGAGAGTTGAGGAGAGAGAGAGTTGAGAGGGAGGTGGGTTTTTTGAAAGGAGAAAGAGTGGAGTTGAGAAGGTTTAAATGGAAAAGAAGAGAATGTGATGGATGGGCAATGGTAGGTGAGGCTCCTCCTTCATTGCTAGCTGTCTTTTACTATCCCCACTGTCGTGATGTTGAAGACTTCTTTCTTCCTTTCTACTAACACTTACTCTCTCTTTAGTTTACCCACAGGTCCCACATACCCCCAACCTTTCCTCCATTCACGGATTTTATTTTAACTTTCTTTTCATTCAATTCAAATACAATCAACCTTATATCAGTTCAATTAATAGTTCTGCAGAGACATCTAATAAAAGACGTATGTTCTAACTCACGATATCTCACTTATTAATAGATGAATTATCGGTCACTACACTATTTAATTAAAAAAACTCTAAAATAAAATGATTACTACAAATTTTAATGTAAAACAGAAAAATAAACATGGTCACATGAAAATGGTTACCTTTGTTGTTTGAGGTTCAAGATTGTGTGATTACTATTTTGAAAGGGGGAAAGTGAGAAAGAAGATGAGTGAAGGTTGGATAAATAGAATGCTAATTGGAAATGTCAGGCTTTAACCGCCGTTGTTTCAGACACGGTTTGTCTTGGTGTGTGTTTTATGAAATAAAAACAAAAAATTAAATTACTGCATGGGTTAAATAAAACTGGGTATTCTTAGTATTCTACTGTAACAATGTTCAGAAAGTCAAGAGTTTCCTTGAAGCGCGTGATGGACACGGAAAGTGTTTAAGTTTTTGTTTTGGGTTCGGAAATCGATGATTGTTCTTTGTTCTACGCTACCTGTGGTAATTTTGAAGAACGTTATACTTGCTACATCCAATAATATTTATATTTGTTTAATTGTATGGTTTTTTAATAATATTTTAAATGTGTGTTTCGATGACATAATTTAAAAACTTACTATGTTAAATGATTTTATTTAAAAGGTTTTTGACCAAACAAAAATTAAAAAACTAATATATATGGAATAAGATAAAAAATGAAAATAATTTTGCTTTGTTATTAAAAAACCTTATACATTGTTCATTCGTAATATTTAACCATCACAATGGTAATTCCGACTTTTATCATCTGTAATTTTTAATCATCTGACTAATTTTAAAGTGTCTAAATCCATCTTCCTCACTATTCCTTCCCTCCATTAGGATATCTAGTTCTTGGAAAATTTAGAAGTGTATAAATTCATCATCCTCACCTTCCCCTCCTTTCATTAAGATCTCTAGTTTCTAGAAAAAATTTACTAACGATAATTGTGATATTTTTTTGTAAGTGAAGTGACGCAATCTTGCATCAAATGTGATTTTATTGCAATCATGATCTATGAAGATAAATACTTAGCATGAGTTAATTCATGCAATGGTAGGATACTTTAGTCAAAAGGAATAACTCATTTTGCATGTTGACGCATAGTGTGAGAAGTTATATGTCCTGTTGAAATCAATCAAAAAAGGTTTCTATGCTTTCAATTTCTCGTCCCTTAAAAATGTGAGAAGTGTTAGATCGGTGAAAGTTTAAATTTGAAATCGGACCTCTTGAGGTTATTTACTTGGTCGCGTAATCTCAACCCCAACATTTAGCAACAAATTGCAGCTTAGGATGGATTTGAGTCGATGGGTTGTCACAAGAGTATCGGAGACCCAAAATCTTATTTACTATAGCTAATAGTATCGAGATCCCAATTTGTGTTGATGAAATAACAAATAAGTCTAAGTTTAATAGAATCTTTGGCTATTTGCTAGGATTCTAGTTGAAGTTGATCTCTTCACGCGGTTAGAGTATAAGGTCTTGGTAGAAAGACAAATTTTGCTTTCTTTGTGGATATATTACAAAAATCTACCTGACTTTTGTAATAAGTGTAATATGAAAGTTATTTACAAGGATATTGCTCCCGTAACCTCAATCTCTGGTGTCAAAAACCTTGATGAAAGTCATCTTGATGAAAATAACTTGAACCGTTCCACGAGATAGATGAAACTGGTTAGAACGCTAACTTCACGAAATCCTCCTGTCACCCAAGATCAACAAGATGAGAGGAAGAAGGGGAGAAATGGCTAGTTGAAGTTGATCTGTTAACTTATACATTTAATCTCTACAATCATTGTCTAACTTATGTGGCATACAAAATATGCTACAATGCACTAATGCAATAACAAATTTAATGAATACATGAAAATTAAAAGAGATAAGGGAAGAAGAAAAGATACACAGAGATATATAGTGGTTAGGCGTTCTTCCTCGCTTTGTTTACTCCAATCATCAAAGGTGTTAAAAACCATTGGAAAATAATCACAATCTTTCACTATTTTGATAATTTTGATAATTTTGATACAAACATTTTGGTTATAATGAACTATCAAACAATAATCCCTTTGTTGATGCAGACACTCAAACTGCTAAGAAAAACAAGATCTCCACATGATCTTGATCCAATAGCCTATATATCCATAATATTGTGCTCCAACTTGATCCCATTGATTTCTTGTCTAAGCAATTTCCATTAGCTAAGTGTTTATTGGACAACTCCCAACTTTGTCTGTGAACAATCTTTCTCCAAATCCACCAAAGAGGGATAACTTTCACCTCTCCCTTACGGGACAATTGATACTTGATCTCGCCAAAGTCTTCCTTTGAGTATAGTGAAACTCTCTTCTTGATAGATAATAACAAATACCAAAAATGCGTTCAAGAAATGATATATGTGCCTGTAAAAAAACAACAACTTCACACAAAAACATTAGATACCCTAATGTACATTAGTCTTCCTCAACACTCAATCTATAGAGATGGAGGTCCATAACAATGGAAAATTAACAAAGAATGAAGATGATAAACATTTCCATACTATCTCACAAACACTATAAAACACAATGTGTTAGTCAAGGGATTAGATGAATATGATGAAGAACACACACAAGGTTCTCTCAAATTTTTGGATAAATGGGTCTTGGTTCTTGATTGTTATCATGAGCTTGATTAATTATGAACACCACAATAAGATTAATCAACCCACTCTCTCTCTCTCTCTAATTCACTCAAAATAACAACAAATTGCACAAGAACAAGATGTAACAAAAAATGTGAATCTGGCATGGATTACGTGTAGCGGTAAAAAATTAAGACCGGCGGCCAATGGATTGACCCGACTCGTATTTTAGTGAAATTCGTCACCGCGCTTTATTGTTTCCAAAGAGAAATGAGAAAAATAGAGAAATAAAACCCAAAGAAGTTTTTCAAATCAAAACTAATAAAAGAAAACAGAGATCTTAGGTTCGGGGTTGGTTATGCAATGGGAGGGTATTAGCACCCCTCACATCTACGGTAGTCCGTAAGAACCTCTTTAAAAATATACTATTGTTATTGTTATTATATATTGTTTTTGTTTTGTGAAATAGAGTGGGATGGTGAGAAAATAAATTTTTAAAAGTGTGTTCGGTAAGACATCACATCTTGTGCCTACATACCCCTTAAGTGCAATAGGGAAGTCAGAGCATTTGTAGTTCCCCTTTAAAAGAAAATAAAATCCAAATGGCAAAATCTTTTTGGGTGTTGAGTTTTACCAATACTCAACGGGTTTTTAAAATGTTAAGTCTTACCAATACTTAATAAGTTTTTTAAAAGGGTGCCAAGCTTTACCAATACAAGACAAGGGTGATTTAAAAGAGTGGTGATTAAGCTTTAACAATATAAAATCAAGGTTGATTTAAAAGAGGTTGAGCTTTAACATTACAAAACCATTTTTAAGACAGGGAGGGTGCTAAGCTTTAACAATACTAAGCACAAAGTAAAAGAGGAGAAAAAGAGAGTGAGTACCTTGAGAAATTTAGTCAATACCATTCATTCCCATTCCTTTGGATTTTTTAGCATCAGTGAGGAATCAAACATCTCAAGCAAGCATTAAGGGTAAGTATCTCAAGTGGTGTGTGAGACATGTTATGTGTATCATGGACAAAATCAAAGAATAGTTAAGATATAAAGGTAAATAAACTTAAGTGTAAAAGGGTTATGAATAAAAGTAATGACATACCTCATGATCATTTCATGTATGTATGAATATGATGTATGATGGATGAATTTCTCATGGGTGTGGGGTTAATAAACAATGTATATATACAAAGATAATAATATAACCAAAGTATAAAGTACAAGGAATAAATGAACAAGTATATGTACAAGTGGATAAACAAAGAGGGATCATGGCAATCAAGTTAATATCAACATGGGATTGCATTGAACTTAAAAGGTCAAAGATTTGAAGATTAGGGTTTTGATTATATACACTAACCTAAACCTAATTATTGAAAATTTTAATTAAATCCTAGGTGAATCAACTAAGGGATAATTGTATTATTTTCAAGATAGGCTCATCTTAACCCTAATTGGTTCACACAAATATGTACAAGTCGTTTGGTAAAGAAAACATTTTGAAAACATTTGATTTAAAGATCTTTAAAAGGCATGAAAAGTACTACATTCAAAATGAAACCATTTCAAAAAGTATAAACATTAAAGTTGTATAACTTTTCAATACAAATTCAACCATGTGCATAGCATAAATTTATTTAGCCCGTAGCTCTTTAATTTTTCAGAAAACTACATGAACCCTAATATTTGAAATCAAATTAAATGACATATAGCCAATATAAATGAACACCAACAAAGGGCTTTTGATTCTAACATGATTCTAAATACGATAGAATCGAGAATTATTGAGAATGATACATAAATGTTAGAGTTCTAGTTTTGAAAACTTACCTCTGTAGGTCGAGATCAAAATTGTGTTTAGAGCACTTCCAGATGAGTGTTGATGATTTGACTAGCTTCCTAGAACCTTGGTGATGCTAATTGAATGCTTAGAACACCTTGAGATGGCCTGAGTTGCTCTATCGAATTCAATTGCAAGTAACAAAAGTTGAAAATGGAGGATGGTGTTCAGGGTGTTACAAATGCAATGTTAAAGGTTGGACAGTTTCTATGAAGTGTATGGAAGGTGTTTGAGTGATTGGTTTACGCATAAAACACTTGGAACTCAAAAACTATAAGTTTATGCAAAGTGGAATTTTGGGACTTACAAGTGAGTGAAAATGAGATTTTTGAACCATTTAATACAATTTTTAAATTTGTAATAACAGATACTAATATGTCATTTTTTGAAAATTTTAAAATTCAACTTTAAAATTTTGAAAAAAATGATGAACAACTTTAAAATTTTAAAATATCAATCGAAATTAATTTGAAATTAACATTTTATATAATATGTTCATTTGAAATTAACATATTATTATATTCGAACCGTAATTTAGTAGTGAATTGTCACTTCGTCTACATATAAAAAAAAATCATTTTTTATTTTAGATATCGTTTAAAATTAGATAATATATTTTACAAATATTTAATTATTTAAAAAGGTCAATTTTTCATCAAAATAAAAGAATTTTAACTTTATAAAAGAAAATTATGTTACCTTAAAAAATTACCTTGGTTAAAGGCACACTAAAAAATACAGTATAAGTGAAAAGAGTAAATACAATATTTTTTTATATAAATTTATTATTTTTTTATTGTTTTACCAATGCTTCTAGAATACTCGTTAATATTTTCTTCATTATCTTTTATACTATTAGTGATGCTCTTGCACACCTTAATTAAAAAAAATCTTTATTATTTCACACTCATTTAGTTTCATAAAAATATCTAATTTATTATATTTATTTATCTTCAGTAATTTGTTTTTGGTTGGCCAAAAGTTTGATACGGGTGAGATCAATGTATTGAGCTCAATCATACAAAATTCAATCGAAATTATCCAACATATATAATCAACTAGTAACAAATCCGTGCATATGCACGGGTTCTGTTCGATTACACGAATTTGGATACATCATTTATTTTAAATAAAAATGCTAAAAAAAATTAGATAAATAATTGATTATTTCATATATAAAAATATTTAGATCAATGATAGATTTTTTCCCGTATACCATTTTTTGATTAAAAATATTTAATCATAAATATCATTTCTCGTATATAAAAATATTTAAATCAATAATAGATTTTTTCCCGTATACAGACTTCATTTTTGTTTAGGTATCATTTACAAAAATATTTGGATCAATAATAAATTTCGTATATAATAATATCTAGATCAATAATAAATTTTTTCCCGCATACCATTTTTAAATAAAAAATATTTGGGGTCATAATTACCATTTTTCGTAAATAATAGATTTTTTTTCCGTATACAAATATTATTTTTGTTTAGGTATCATTTACAAAAATATTTGGATCAATATTAAATTTTCATATATTAAAATATTTAGATCAATAATATATTTTTTCCGGTATACCATTTTTTGATCAAAAATATTTGATCATAAATACAATTTTTTGTTTATAAAAATATTTAGGTCAATAATAGATTTTTTTCCGTATACAGACATCATTTTTGTTTAGGTATCATTTACAAAAATAAGAGTATTTTGGACTTTTCCACAACCATTAATTTTCTTATATTATAGATTGATAGATTATTTTTGGAAGAAAGAAGTGAAAAAGTGATGAAAGAGAAAAAAATAGAGAATAGAGAGATTTGATAAGTTTGATAAAATATAAGAGTTGTATTATTTTAATAATAAAATTAAGAATTTTATGGTACAAAGACCAAAAAACCACAATTTTAATGTGGTGGCAAAAAACCAAATAAGGGTATTTTGGACTTTTCCACAACCATTAATTTTCTTATACTATAGATACACCTAAGATTTAAGGTACACTTTTCTAATCTCATAATTTATCTTTGAAAAAAAGATATTTTATTCTAAATTCTTACACTACACCGTATGCCACTTGGTCACAAATACTGTGAACAATGACATTTTTATTTTAATTTTTTTATACATTTTTTCTCCCTCTCAAAAATAATTTTTGTTTAGTGATGTGTAAAAATTTGGTTAACGCAATATATAATTTGGTTAATATGTACATTAGCATTAAAAGTAGTATTAAGTGGGAAAATAAAGTTGGTTAATTGAATATGATAAGCTTAAGCTGGTTACTATATAGTTCATAACTTGGTTATTGAGTGTCCTGATATAAAAGAATAAGTCTTACGTGGTAAATCAATTTTAGTTAATGTTATGTATAAAGTTGGTTAATACATTTAATAAATTTGTTAGCGAGATCTCAAACATAAAAAAGTCTTAAATAGTAAAAGAAATGTGGTTAATAGTGTATAAAGATTGGTTAATACATTTTACAATTTGATGTCACAAAATGGTTGATATTATGTATTTTATTGATTAACACAGTAATGAAGATGGTTAATGAATTATAAGTAAAATAAGTGGTTAATAACATACATTATTGTTGTTAATGCAATGGTAAAGTTGGTTAATAGCACAACCTTATATTTGTGTTACAAAATAAATTTTAAAAAAATGATATTTTTTTATAATAATATTTTTTATTTTAAAAAAAGTTTGCAACAAAATATAAACATTGCTCACTGTATAAACACGGTGAATAGTGCATCGTGTCAAATTTTGGTGTAAAAGATGGTGTCAACATAGCATACTTGTTTATCTTTACTCATCTTAAACTCTATAACTGACTTAGGCATTAGAGTTCCAACCTTGCAGATCCACCCCCGCAACATTGTATTGGAGACTCAACACCACCGTCTTCAGAGTCTATTATCATCAATGAAACACAATTTTGGTTCTAACACTTAACAATGATGTTGTCTGTGGGAATCCACTTCTAGTTCCCGCGAAATTCCATGATCAAACACCGTTTGATCCAAAGCCAAATCTCAATGGAATCACAATAGGAAGAAGTTTGTCCCCCTACTAGGCGTCAGAGAACTTTTCTTCTAAACCTTCCAATCCAACCACCGACTTTGATGATTGTAACCAAGGAAAGTAAGAAGCAATCACTGCTACAATAATTATCTCCTTCCACCAGTTTTCTCCCTATAGGATATACAAATCGAGAGAATTTGTGAACCGATGTGATAGTAACATAGTGTGCGAGTCTTTGAAGAAAATTTGAAATTTTACCATATCATAAAGACAGACCATGCCATGCTAGGATACTCAAGGTATAATAGTAGCTTGATTGATCCAAACGCAACACGGAGCAAACATGAAGGTAAATTTTCGTTGCACAAACTGAGGTAAGAATGAGACGAGGAAAACGTTTTGCACCCGACAGATCTGTCAATTTTCTACGAATGGAGGCATGTCTTCCTAGGGAAAGACGCTTGAAAGGAAATGGTTAAATAACAACCAATGATTTCCAGCAAAGTCAAATTATTGAAACATGCAACACTTCAATAGAAAGGCTGATATATGAATGTTACAGAATCCACCTTGATACTTTGAAGAGGCAAAAATCCAAAAAAAAATGGATTGTGATTCCAAGCGAAATTCCAAGTACAAAAACCTATAAGAATTGATCCCCACGACTCAATGTAGAGAGAAGAAACCCTTAGGGAAATAAAATCCACTAATTCATATCCCATCAAGGTAAAATCGATCTCCAGACAATCATATATGGACCCCCTGATGCTAATTATCAAAGGTATGTATGCCAACCCTCTCGGAGGGTAAGATAAGTTATTCTCAAAGCTCCTGAAAAATTATATAATTAAATATTTTGTTTAAAGGAATAATGTGCGCATAAATAATATCTCTACAGCGTGGCATAGATTGTCTTTATGAAACAAGACCCTGTTAGAACAAGATTTGGTTCTGCAATATGTCTCTGAGTTTTGATGATATACATGAAAATGTTTGTATGAACAATTTTGTTATACTAACGTTTGTTATGTTGAGTACTTAACAAACAGGTTCTGACTCTGATGAAAAGGCATGGCCAAAACATCAGAAGCTACTAAGTTATGTTTTCGCGCTACACAAGTTCTGATGAACAGTAGCAAAGCTTCAGAAGCATCTGAAGTAATTAGTCTGATACAAAGTCTGAAGAAACTATTCTGAATACCAAGTGCTGAATGTAACGACCGTTTTTCTTTAATTATTTATTTATGTGAGTTATGTGAATTAATTGTGAAATATGTGTTAATTATATGCTTAATTGATTTTATGTTGTTTTATTTGGGAATTATTAGTAAATAATATAAGATAGTAAGTGTTGTTGATTATTGGGCCTAAGTTGGTATTAGTAAGTGAGGGGTGTTAGTTAGAGCCCATTAGTAATTTAAGATAGTAAGGGTTTAACTAAAAATAAGGGTTTTAGAGGAAATAGAAATTAGAAGTTCATTTGGGGTTTTTGGTGAAAGAAGAGAAGAGAGGAGAGAAGAGGAGAATCTCAAGGTTGAAGATAGAGTTGGCTTCAATCCAAAACCTAAGGTAAGGGTGAGATTCTTTCATGCTAAAGGGATGTATGATGATGTTTTGGGTGGGGTTTTGATTGTATGTTGCTATCCATGATTGTGTGAGAATTTGAATAGAAATTTTTAGGGTTCATGCTATGTTTCTATGAAATTGTGAATTTAAGTATGATTGATGATGTTTGTATGGAAACCCATGAGTAGAAATAAGTTTAGGAGCCTTTACATGTGTGGTAAATTGCTTTCATTGATGTATAAATGATGTGTGGGTTAATGGGTGTTGTATGATGGGATTAGGGAAGAAAAATGGTGATTTCCTGAGTTTTACGCAGCATAGGTCGACCTACACAGAGGTATGAGTCGACCTGAGCAGCTTAAAACAGCAGAAAATCCACTTTTCTTCAGCATGCGTCGACCTGAAGATTCTATGAGTCGACCTATATCATCCCTTGCGTCGACTCATGAGTCGACGAGCGCATACCCGAGGGGGGGGGACAGCAACATTTTGCGTCGACCTATGCATTCTTTTGCGTCGACCTACTGGTTTCTATTTTTGGCAGATTTTTGTAAAAGCCATATCTTTTGATCCGTAACTCGTTTTTGAGTGCCGTTTGAACCTATGTGTAGCTATAATTGAGATCTTTCTAGTGAATATGATTTAAGAATCTTTATGAACCTTTTTGAAGTTTTCTTTAAATCAATTTGTTTGATGTTATGATTTGTGTGGTGAAGTGGTGCGTTGTTGTATGATGATGCAACATAGCGACGTGGTTGTGAGGTGGTGAATTACTATGAAAGTAATGATGTTTAGTCGGTATTTGTGATGTATTATGAATGTCGTGTTTGTATGGATGTTGCATTTATTGAGTCACATCCATTGCATAAAGAGACGGTGGCCTTAATGGTAAAAAGCGACGGTGGCCTTAATGGCAAATAGCGACGGTGTGCCCAATGGCAAATCTTGAGACGTGGGAGTTTTACTCCAAATGGTACCACATGCATTTGCATAAGTCGAGTCACATGTGAATTGCATTCGAGTATTACTTGATTATGATGTAGTGACTTGATGATGAGATGTTTGTTGTGATTGTGCTGGAATCTTACTTATGAATTGTATATATTATCATGGTTGAATTGATGACATTGTTGTCGTTTCTTAAGATGATTATGTGATGTGAAATCGTTGCTTTGAGTATTGTGGTGAGAAGTGGTGACCAATGTATGATCTTTTCTCTTGCTTTGAATATTATCATACGTTTCTTTATAATGAATGATATCTCACCCCTTATGTTTGAATGTTACCCTCTGTTGGTAACGTGCAGGTAACGACGTGGAGTAGCCGTGTACCTTATAGCTCGAGTCGGTGTGTCAATACTCTGATACGTAGCACTCGGGGGGAATGTTTGCGATACTTGCTTGTGTCTTGTCTTATGTTGATTATCTTTTCTTAGATTTTAATGTTATGTCTTGTGGAGACGTTTTGGACACATTGTGCCATGTTGGCAAGAATATATGTTGATTTAGATATGTGTTGTTATCTGGATTCCGCTGCAATATTATGGAGTTGTTTGGATTTAAATGTTTGATGAATTATGAGTTTCCTCTGATATAAGTGTTATGTATCCATGTACTTTGAGCATGAATTGTGGTTTCGTTTAAGTCGAATATGTGACGCCTCAAATTAGTTGCTTGTTTCGATGTTTTATACTCTGATTTCTCTTATTATTTGAGGGGTAGATTTGGGGTGTTATACTGAAGACTCTGAAGACGTGGTTCTGCAGACTCAGAAGACTTGAAGTTGTGAAGACTCAAGTTTCTGAAGACAAATGGTTCTGAAGACCAAGTGTTGAAGACTATGAAGACGTGGTTCTGAAGACTTGAAGATATGAAGATCCAAAGCTTATTTTATTTTCTTCTAACTCATGTTGTGAGCCTCTGAAGTTCAAGAAGAATAGAAGATAACGTTATGTAGTACGAGATACAAGGTACAGACGAATGTTTCGTTCCACTACCAAGAAAGAACAAACGTTGCGTACTATCTTGTCTTCCACTACGTTCAAGCCGCCAAACTTCTGGAACTTCCATAACTGCCCTCAAACGGATATATTATTTTATTGGCTATATAAAGGGCTTGAAGACTCAAGAGAAAGCTACTAATTCACGATATATTCATTCTGAAAAGACTGTTCACAACTTTATACTCTTAAGTCTAGTTTTGAAATATATCGTTTACATTCAGCTTGTGTAAAAGCATTATACTGTGAACAAACATTGATTCAAACGGTTGTTTGATTCTGCATCAAAAGACCTGTTTGTCAGTAGTCTTGGGAAGTTTAGGACTAGAGAGTTTTAAAGGTTATCAGTCACAGGCGGTTGCTTGTGCAGGGTTTGTCACTTGTGGGTAGCTTTTGCATGGTTAGTCACTTGCGGGTAGCTTGTACAGGGTTAGTCACTTGTGGGTAGCTTGTGCATTGTAGTTAGTCACTTGTGGTTGCTTCTGCATTGTTAGTCACTGACGGTTGCCCGTGCAATTATAATCAGTTTGGCTATAGTGGATTAAGACCTCAATTGAGAGAGGCGAGTTCCTTCTTGCAATTTATAATTATTATGATAAAAAATTGAGGCAGGGATGGGAACCCCAACCTTGGTAGGGATGGTTCCTAATGACGTTGAAGACTCACACTATCTCTCTTCGACCATGATAGGTAACCACAAGCTCAGAAGTTAAACCAACTCCCTTCGATTGGGACGAGTAATGATGAAGCTTAGTAGTTTTTCCATCTCCCCCTGACTGGGATGAGTAATGCTAAAGCATGATAGTTACTCAAGTTCCTATCAAAAGGGCGAGTAACAATGAATTCTAAAGGTCTCGTCGATTCTAGTTTAGGAAGACCTAAATAAATTATTACAAATAAGGCAAGTTCCTTTTCTGAAGACAATTAATTTCGATCATAACAAGGGAAGAAGTCGCAAGCTTGCTCGAAGCTAAGAGACGTATCCAAGATTGAACCAACTAGTATAGCAAGAGAACTACAACATGCATAAAGAAAATATCACAAAAATAAAGGTAAATAAATTGGTAATGTGGTTCATACAAATTAGAGATGAACATTAGAGCATAACACTCAATATAAATGATAAAAAAGAATAGGAAACAAAAACCATGCATCTCCGCCTTGAGGTTGAACACCATCATCTTACACTAAAGCTCCATCCTGGACTGCCTTCTGCAGGTCAAGCTGCGAGTTGAGAACCTGAACATCGGGATGAAGGGCCTTCAACTGATAGGCCACTTGGTCAAAAGAACCACACACCCCTTTGAGGGTTTGAACATTTCATTAAACTCCTTCTTCAATTTGGCTAATCATCCTTGATAAGCCTCCCACTCCTTTTCCCGAGACACATTATCCTGTTAAAGAGCCTTCATAGTTGTGTTCGTGTGACAAGTCATCATTGCAAAAACAATGGTATCCTCCTCACGGTATTTATTCTTCGTCCCTAGAGAAGATTGAAGCTCGGGAATTTTACAGCAAGAGAAGGGGGAACCATGCACCTTTAATTCCTAGTAAAGAGACTCTAACTTGTCTACCTTTTCTTGAAGATTCGTCAATTTATTTTGGAGTTGGGATCTCTCAGCCTTGGCTCCCTCGTATTTTCCCTTATAGGTATCCCTTTCCTTTGAGGGGGTTTCCTTATGCTATAATATCACCCCATCCAGAAACAACTAGGGAAAACATAGAAGTCGTCCAATAAGTATAGAAAGTCTACTTAGGGAAGAGTTTCATCTTCTTTGCCTCAGGAAGATTAGGGAGATATGCAAGATCATCCTTAGATATTGAAGCATTTGCCTCTTGAAAAGTGCGAGGAATCTGGAAAGAAAAAATGTGTGACAACTTAAGTAGAGGTGTGGATGAATTGGAAGATGCATCCCCGTACAATTGGACCCATTTGACCAAATCTCACTCTGGAGTACTTTGATCCTGGTCTCGGTCCATCTTGTTATTGGTAGAAAGGGACGAGGTCTAGTATTAATTACCTATAGTAAAAGCCCAAGCAAAAGGAAAGTTTCAACTAGAGGAGATCAAGGAGATTTCATGTGCAGTTGATACGTTAGGACCAACTAGAGGAGGAGTGGGGGCCCGAGTTGAAGAAGTGATGGTGGCAGATTTAGCCTCCTATTCTTTAGCAATATCAAAAACCTTCTTTAAGAAAATCATTTTATCTGCAAACACCAAAACATCCCAAGTTTAAAAAAGGGGGCAATGAGGGCATTAGTCTCTATCCTCAACCAAAGTCTCTTGTCTTTCCATATTACCGGTTGCTCCCACAATATCACTAGTGTGAATTGACTATTTCCTCTATATGAAGGGATTTCCCTTGGAAGCATCAAACACCTCTTCATAACCGAGACCCTCATAGAGATATTCAAGGTCTGTATACATCTTAATCCCTCCAAGGGTAAGAAAATCCAAGGGGACATCATGCTCACGTTTAAAGTGAATCCAAGCCCAATACTTTCAAAACCTATCTATATAGGTACTAAGGGATCAAGCTTGGAAACTAAAAAGGAGAGGAAGCCTGATGGGAACCAAATAGAAGGTGGAGTGAACTTCCATAGTATAGGGTTTTATCAACATAAAATAATGTTAGAACTCGTCTTAATTCTCAACCCAAGTTCCAAACCAGGGAACTTTCTATCATAGTGAAATTATGCCTTGATACTGAAAATTATTCCTTGAAGTATGCACCATGGAAAAAAAGATGGAAGAACATTCGATAAGAAGGATTTCAAAACTGATAATTATCCTAGAGTTGGAACACCTTTATCAAAGCATAGACGCTAGGATGAAGCTGCAAGGGGAGAATCTTCATGAACTTTAACACTTCCACCTCAAAATTGAGCTAAGGTAACTATAAATTTATCTAAGTAAATAGGGATTCATGGAAAGGAATAGAACACTCCATGATGTTATTACATATCCTTTTTCTTGATTCAAGGAGGAGAACCAACCAATCAAAGGGACGACCTACTTCTATATCAGTCTCCTTCACAAATGCATAACTATCTAAAGTAGAAGGGGTTCCAGTATTTTAGAATCCACCCAGCTATACTTTCTTGCATCAACCAACTCTACAAGGTCAATACTCCTTAGGGGTATCTCGCCATCCTAAAAGATATATGATGTCCTGAGCTAATCGGCACCAGCAACACGGGTTCCTCCACTACAATAAATAATACATTTTATGATTAAGCTTTCACCTTAACCAAATAAATATTGGAAGTTATATGACCTGAAGCACATTATTTTATTTTTTAAAAAAAGTTTAATCTAATCTCTTGGTTTTGTAGAAAACCGTCAGGTTATGTAGCTTAGAGTTTGAACTTTGATTTCCAGCTCTTGCAAATTTATGCTTTATTTAGAACCAAAATCTCATCTTTATTTTCTAAATCATCTTATACCTCGATTTTTTTATAAAACCGACACTAAAAGTTTATTTATATTATATTTAAATAAATTGAACGGAGTTTTTACCTTTGTTATTTACCTTAATTTTTTAGAAAACTGAGATTTTAACTCTAATTATTATTTTACTCTTTCATCAGAATGTTAAGTTTCATTCATTCACCTTTTATGCCCTAGAAATTTTCTTTGACTAAAACACCATTCCCTCCATTTAACGGACTGAAACACCATCTTCTTCAAAGAGGAGGATGAAGGAAGATCGAATCTCAAATGAACATTTTTATTCATGTTTCCGGTATGTGGAACTCTCTCTTGTGAATGTTGTTGTTGTTGTTGTTATCGTCGTTGTTGTTGTCGTCATAGTCGTTGGTTTTTTTGTCGCCGTTGTTATTGTTGTTGTCATAGTTTTTAAGAATTAGGGTATACTGTACAATGTAGTTTTTCAGCTATTTGTAGTTGTTGCACTTTATTGCTATTGTTGTATTATTTTGGAATGTTCATTTTTATTATACTTTCAAAAGTTGTATGTTGTTATGGATCGTAGTTGGATGAGAGCAAATAGATTAAGTAAATAGTATGAGAATGGATTGATTCAATTTCTTGAATTTGCAAAAAAAAAAATTCTTTCTAAAAATCATGGGATTTTTTGGCGTCCTTCTAAAATTCACTGAAATACGCAAAAACATCCAAAGGATTTTGTATTCAATCATTGTGGTTGTGAAAGAATTATTCAAAACTACACAGAATGGGAATGGCAAGGTGAAGTGACCAAAAAGACACGTGTCACATAGAGTTGAATATGATGAAGTTATGAATGATGATCTAGAAGGTATGATTCATGATATTGGAGTGGATGCTTTTAAGAAAGTCCATGCGGAATATACTTTGAAAAGTAACATGGACGAGTCGTTATATCAAGGATGCAAAAAAATTTCAAGACCCTCAGTTGTGTTAAAACTATTTAACTATAAGTCAAGAGGTGGGTGGAGGGATAAAATTTTCATTGAATTACTTGAATTGTTACAAGAAATGCTTCTATAAAGGTAACACATTGCTGAATCATAGTTATGGGGCTAAGAAGATATTATGTCCAATTGGTTTGGACTATGTAAAAATAATTGCATGTCGTAATGATTTCATATTATATGGGAAAGAGTATGAAAACTTTAAGGAGTGCACGAGGTGTGGGGAGTCAGGCTACAAGAAGAAGGACAATAGTGCTGATGATGGTGATGGTGTAACTAGAAAGGGTGTTCTTTCTAAGGTGATGTGGTACCTACCGATAAATCAAAGGTTCAAGAGAATGTTTGCTAATTTAAATTATGCAAAGAATACTATATGACATGTACATGAAATATTATATGGTGGAAAAAATCTCCATGTAGATTATTCATTGCAATGGAAGAAAATCGATACGTTGTTTCTAGACTTTTCCCTTGAGCCAAGAAACCTTAGGCTTGGACTTTCCACCGAAGAAATGAACTCATTTGGTAATTTAAGTACCAACCATACTTCATGGTCTATTCTTCTCATAATATACAACCTATCTTCGTGTTTGTGCATGAAACACAAATATATGATGTTACCAATGATGATTTTGGGTCTAAAATAACCAGGAAATGACATAGATGTTTATTTAACACCATTAATTGAAGATTTATGAATTTTGTGGGAGGAAGGTGTTGATATTGATGATGAGTATACGGTGATAAATTTAAGTTGTGTGCCATGTTGTTTTGCACAATCAATGACTTTCTTGCATACGGTAATTTGTATGGGTAGAACATTACGAGATATAAAGTGTGTCCAGTATGTGAAGATAATACATGCTTCCACCAGTTAAAAAATGGAAGAAGAAAAAATTATTTACATTGGGCATCAAAAATTTATAAGACCTAATCATCCATATTGTAGATTATGGAAGGCTTTTAATGGAAATCAGAAGTTTGATATCGCTCCAAAGCCCTTAACTAGGAAGGATGTTTATAAAAGACTACAACACATTAATGTTGTCTTTGGAAAGAAACAAAAAGGGTCAGTGGAGAAAAATAGTTGTAAAAAGAGTTCGGTATTCTTTAATCTTCCATATTGGTATATCCTTGATGTAAGACATTGTCTTGATGTTATACATGTGGAGAAAAATGCATGTGATAGTTTGATTGGATCACTTCTCAAAATTAAAGGCAAAACAAAATATACGAAGAAATCCGGTGAAGATATGGTGTTGATTGGTATAAGACAAGAGTTAGCCCTAGAAGATATAGGAAATATAATATATTTCCCCCTGCATGTCACTCTCTAGTTAGAAAGATAAGAATCTTATACTGGAATCTAGAGCGTACTTTAGGGTCATTGAGGAGATTATGAAGATTGCTTATGTTACTTTTAAAGTGTGTTTATTTAAGTGCAAGTGGATTGACAATAACACTAGTGTATAAATCAATGAATTAGGATTCACATTAATCGATCTTTGAAAGGCAAATTATCTGAACGAACCATTCATCGTGGAATCCCAAGCAAAACAAGTTTTTTCAATTGATCATTCTATCCAAGATGGTCAATTATTCTTCAAGGAAGATATGTTCCTGATAATGATAAAAATCAAGATTTTAATTTAATACCCCATGTTTCACAACACATGTACGTCACTCATCAGAATAAAATGATTGTGATGATGATGTGCATGTTATTTGTCATGATCATCAAGAGGGGATATGAGAAAACTAATAAGTAAATCTTTTATATCACTTAGTAATATATATTTTCTCATTTATCTTTTTATATTCTTTTTACTAAATATTTAATGTTGTTGTTGATGATGATCTTAATTGGTTTCAAACTATAGGTGCTTAACAATCGGTGACAAATCACAAAAGAGAACTTTTAGACGACCTACAAGACTTTACATTTTAGTTATTACCTTTGTTGGTTTATCATTTGCAAATGGATATTGAATTTTAGTTTTAATTTGTTGTAAAATTATAAGGTGTACATATGCTATTTTGGCTTTTCAAATGGTGTAAACAATGAATATTTATGATACAAGGATTTTGTTTGAGAAATGGGAAAAAGGTACAAAGTTTCTATTTCGAAAATGGCCAAAATATAGTTCTGTAATAATGTTTTTGTTTGAGAAATGGCCAAAATATGGTTCTGTAATACAGGTTAAAAGCAAAATACAAAAAAATTAAATAACAATGTTTTCCCCTCGATTATTATTTTAAATTGAGGTAATAATGCTAAACTATTACCTATGTTTCTCAAATAACCGAAAGGTAATCGCCGTTAAATTTTGAAAATAATAAAAAATACAGAAGTTGGGGATCGAAGCCATGTAAAGAACAATTTATCCCTCGGTTTTACAATAGCTGAGGGGTAAAGTGGCAAGTTTTCATGACCCCTTTTGTTAGCTCGCCTTAGTAACCGACTTTAAAGCCCTTTTGTGTCTGAGGTCAGATCCTTTTTTTTATTACTTCACACGAAATATGATCCCTAATATCGGTATCACCTGGATCCAGACTAAAGATGAAATGGAAAGTTTTGATAAAAGTTCGAGCCTCTTCCTTGTTCAAGACAACAACTTTTGCCTTCGCATGAAGTCAAAGTAGGGAAACTTGAATCCTCGACGGCTGAGGAGGGATTATGCGCATAACTTACCGTGCAATCACTTCTATCATTTCCATGAGAAAGGAGAGCGTAGAATGCAAATTCATCAAGTGGAGTTTCTGTATCAAGGGAACCGCTAGAGAACCTCTCAAACTCTGAACTATCTACCACATTTACGATGACTGGGGGAAAATGGAAATGAATTATTTCGTGATGAAATCAGAATTGTGTTTGATTGGTGATAATAGGATTTGAATACGGTGGCGTTGATCTTTGATATGGTGGGGCACGACCTTCAAGATTAGCAATCCACCACTCAAGTCAGTTACAGAGTCCAACATGAGTAAAGTAAAATTATGAGATTTAAAAAGTGTACTTTAAGTCTCATGTGTATTGATTATAAGTTAGATAATTTTGATTAGGCTTTGTATGGTTGGGCTAGATATATGTATCTCACCCATATGAGGCCTTTGGCTAACCCAGAATCATTTATTTTCATAAAAAAATATTTAATTTATTATATTTATTTATCTTGAGTAATTTTTATTTAAAAATATCATTTATATAATATTATTTATTTTTTATCAATATAATATTATTTATTACTTATTTGTCCTTATTTATAAAATGTTTTTGAAATATTTGTATGTTCTTTAATGTAAGATATCATATAAATTTTCATATATTTATTTTAAAATTAAATATAGCGCTTATTAATATTATTAATTTGTAGATTTATAAAGTCACCATTAAATGTATTTACATAAGATAATTTTAAGTGTGCGAGTAAATATGTGTTAGTTCAGGTAAAAGAGTATAAATTGTTAGTCTAAAGTTTAATATCTGCAGTAGAATTTTTTTGTATTTTCTTGAAATTCGTTAATGTAAAAAGTTATTGACACTTATAAATCAATAATATTATTTAATAATACATAAGATAAGTTAGTAGTATTCATACACAAATTATATATTTTAGTTACACTATCAATTTTTTTAAATATACATAAAAAGGGTAAAAAAAAAGTCTTATAAATAAGAACAATGATAGTGCTCCTACTTACTTTATTCATTTGATAATTAATGTATAAGATATTTTTTGATAAGTAATTTAGTGAGTGAAATTTATTTTTTAAAAATGACTAAGTGGGATGTTATAGGTTCAAACTCACGCCTCTAAATCTGATGCTCATGCATAGCTACCAACTATGCAGATCAAATACACCCGTTGTTCAATTAAGATATCTTTTTATTATAATGAGAAGCTATAAAAGTATATCTCAATTTATTTAACTACTTCATTTGACTTATAAAAGTATTTCATCCAATTAATCTATTTCCTATGAAGCATTTTAACACATGAGAAGATAAAAGTATTTTATTTGTCTTCATTGGAAGACACTGTCTGTGTAAAACACACCATCATCCAATTAAAATGAAACATTTTAACACATGAGAAGATAAAATTATGGAAGAAGTAGTTATTAAAATGATTTAATTATAATTTATTTATTTTTATATTTAATTTCATACTTATGTGTCAAAATCATTCATTCTAATTAAATGACGGTGTAAAGGTACTTTTCACTGTATTTCAGTTAATTTCTATTTCAATATGGATTCATTATTTATGAATTTTTTCCACTAGTATTTTTTATTTTTTTAATTTCACTCCACTTAATCTATTCACTAACTACAATTTAAAATAGTATTTTAGGTAATGATTATTTTTACCATTAAAAACAATAAAAACTAATCATTTTCTTAAGAATAACACAAAACTTAAATATGGCTTTTTCTTATGAGACGGATAAAGTATTTCATTAACTACAACTAATAAAGATGGTTTATTCATAATATATTCATTGTCATTAAATGGTAGGTACAGTAGACTCTCTGATGGTAGGACGCGAGCTCGAATCTGCGACATCTAATTTATTCACCTTTTAAAGATTAAATTGGAACCATTATTTCTACTAGAGAAAAAAATCAATTCAACTATTGATTTAATTAAAAAATCATGCACAACTCATAATAACCTTGCATCCTCGGTCTAATAAAAATGTCCTCGTTACAATTATTATGTATTGGAACATAAAATGGATTAAAGGATGATGGCGATTTGTCTAAGAAGGCTTCCAATAAATAGGTTATGGTTCTTTGGTGATTAGAAGGGGTACAGGCAAAATGTTAGAACTCCAACGCTAAAGTCAATGTTTGAGAGAGATTTAAACGTTGCAAGTGTGAGAGTAAAGAATACTTTGGTGTGACTCGAAGTCACACTTATATAAATGATATTATTAGAATTATTCTCGGCTTGTCTAACATTGAATACGGGCAACCGTTGGATGTAAATCAACGATTGGGATAGATGAGAGGTCATGCTCAAGTGTAGTTTTCCAAAATGAGGGTCTACATGTACGTTAATAATTAAAATGCTATTGTTGAATTAAGCCTATTTATTTGGTTGAACTTATTGGGCCTTTAGACAACCCGAAACGTTTTCCCATAAGTCCTTGCTATCAGTCTTTAAAGTGAGGAATGTTGATGCAAAAAGTAGTGAGCTCAACCTTGGAATATAGACCATGGAGGATATTCACGATTGAGAGAAACTCCATGGGAAGGGACTGCTCTGTTGTGGTGCCAAGTAGGAGTAATTATCATTGGGAACATGCATATTTAATGTTCTTCATGTAGACTGAACATTGCTTCAAGAAAGGTCTCCATGATGCCCACATGCTTATAGTAGGGAGGTAACATGACTATGTCCACTTGAGTGCACACTAGTGGAGTTACAAATTCAAGATTTCATCTGAACTGTTGGATAAGATTTTTGATCTTTTAAGGAATCTCAGTCGTCAAACTTGGCGTTCTTTGTATCTATAAATCAAGAATTTGACGCTCAAATTCACTTTCCAATTTCTTCTATACTTCTTGAGTAAAATAAGATATAACCAATCTTTATTCATATTTCTTTCTTACAGCGGGAGATTCTTAATATTTGGTTCGTTATGTTAAAACTGAGTTGGATTCATCTTGAGTTCTCTTGAAACATACATTAAAACATAAGGCATGTTCTCCTTTCCCTTTGTTTGTCTATGAGTTTTCATTCATGTTTGAGTATGGAAGACCTAGAGAATTCATATTTAGATATTCCAATTGTAGACACTAGATTGTTGACCCGTGCGATGCACGGGTATTTTAGAATTGAAACATTATGATATTTATTAAAAGTTGATATTCAGTTTTTAATTAACATGATAAATTATATTATTAGTGTTAATTTATAACAATTACATCACATCAAGACGCTTTTTATTAATATTATTCTATTATATAATGTTATCTTTTATTTACCATAAAAGTTGAATCATTCATAATTTTATTAATATAATAACACAAAATTTTAATATTAATTTTAAGAATTTTTTGATAAAAATTTCTAAAAGTTAAACTTATAGTATTTTGAGATTAAGTATATAACTTGTGTGTTGCATGATTTTTATTATAATATATTTATAAGAATTTTTTATGTTGAAATATGATTATTATTTTTAAAAAATTTATAACTTTGATAAATTATAATTTTACTAATAAATATGTGAATTTTGTGATGTTTTATGTCACTTGCTTCTTTTTTAATTTTTAAGGATCTTCAAAACATGACAACAATATAATTATAATTAGGTATAAAAACTTTAATAGTTCAATATTATCAAATTTCTCAAAGCAACATTGAAAAACACTTAAAAGAAAATATCAAATTTTCTATCAAACAAATATTTCATTTTTCAATAATTTAAATTTTTTTTTAATTTTTTATAATCTCTTACCTTATATATTAAAATTATTATCATTTGTATAAAATTTTGAAATTTAAATAAAAGAAAAACTATTTAAAGTTTTTTTAATGGCCGAAAATCTACCATACCAAACAAAAGAATAGAGGAAAAATGAAAAGAAAAAGAAAATAAAAAGATTGATTTACCATGATTATATTTTAAACCACATATTTATAACTCTTTTAATCTCTAACATTTTTCATAAAGAATATCCCACATGTCTTTAATATTCTTGCGCATAAAAGCATATACTTCTATATTCTTATTAAAATATTCATTTTTTACACCATCACCATCGAATTTGTCCATTAACATTCTTCAAATAATAAAATCCAAAATAAAATAAAAATAGATTATCTTATTTCTCAACTTAAAGATTATAAAATAAATTAATAATAATTGTATTTTTTTTAGTTTTGTTTTTGTTTGTTGTATAAACAAACTAAAGTTTTTGTGTTTAAGAAGTGTTATAGTCGTAAGTGTATATGATGTTTAATTTTTATTAAAATTGAAAGGATAAGAAGAATTTTAAAACTGGTATCAAAATGAGTATACATTACAAAGGTGTTTTTGATAAGACTTCTACATAATGAATTCTAAAAACTATTTTTTAGATCATTGTTGAAATCAAAAGTATAAGAATAATTTTAAAATTAGAATAAATTTGAATCATATAAAATATAAAGGCGTGACATTTAGTTTTGATATGTGATATTTACTTCAGATGTGCGATATTTAATCATTGGTAATAAGTTGGCTCATACATCGAGAGATCGTGCGCTCAACTCCCACAGATAATGTGAGGATCCCTTGATGGATGATCTGTAAATACATCTTAAGTGCTCTTTGATCCTTGAAGTTTGTCTTACCATGGTGAACCCCCAAAGTAAAACTCATCTAAACTTTTTCACAACAAAAAAAACTACTATCTATAAAAGTTAATCGATATGAATTTTTATACAAATAAATATGTATATAATTTGTTTAAATATTGTTTAAATGATCTAAATATTAGATTTAAAAACATCAAAATACTTACATGAGGTGCCATTAGCAAATGAATAATCTTTTATTCTGCCACGAAAAAAATTAATATTCAATACACGTATATAAAGTAAGAAAAAGAAGATAAAAATTATCATACAAATTTGAAAAGTAGCACATAAGTGAAGACATGAAACTAAAGTGTCATATTTATACTCATCTAGAGCAAGTATATCAATAAAAATTATAACAGAAAAATTTATTATTAAAATTTGATATTATTACAGTTATTATGGGAGTAGTTGAAAGATTGTTAAAGTTTTTTTTATAAATATAAATGACAATAATAAATTTTTAAATTGTAACGTTGCAATTCACTAATTTGTTGGTTATATAATTTATAACATACCATTTAATTAAAGTATAAATATGTTGTTGTATATTATTTAAGTTTATTATAATGAAACGTTTTCATTAATATATTTATTTGTCATAAAATGTATAATAGACCTATAAGTTATGAGAATTAAATGATAATGAAATTATTACATAATTGCCTATTTAATGGTGGTTTTGTTGTATAGAAAAATAATTCATAAATTTAGTATTTATTTATTTATTCATAATTTAAGAAACTATTAAATATTCTAATGATATAGGAGATTTCTCGTATAGAATAATTTTTAGGAGATGTATCAATAGATATTAAATTAAGTTAATAAAAAATTTAGAAATTAAATTAAGAAACCAAAAGCATTATACATACATAGTTAAATGAGATTTTAACGGAATAGAATTCAAAAATGTACTAAATAAAATTTAATGACTTTATTTAAAATATTAAATTAATTAATTGGTTAGATGTTGAAATAGTGTAACGTCAAAATTTTTAAGATTGATGTGTATAACGATGATTTTCCATTTTAAAAAAATAAAAATAAAAATTATCGTAATTTTTTTTTTGAAAATATTTTTATTTATATTAATATAGAATTAAAATAAAATGCTTATGTATATATATGATTTAATTTAATAAATCTATTCATTTAATATACACATATTAATATAATGCTTATGTATGTATGTATGTGTGTATATATATATATATATATATATATATATATATATATATATATATATATATATATATATATATATATATATATATATATATATATATATATATTAATATAATTTAATATATATTTTATTTAATTTAATAAATTTATTTAATTACAAATTTTTCTTATGTATGTAGTCTTATTAAATTATTTTATTTTTTTATCCCGCACTAAAAATTTTTTATTTAAATATACAAAAATTATAATAATGTTAATAAGAATATTTATATAAATAATAATATGATAATATGTTAAAATCATGTTAAATGATATATAGTTTTGATTTAATTTAATAAATTTATTTAATTACAAATTTTTCTTATGTATGTAATATTATTAAATTATTTTATTTCTTATTTAGCACTAAGAAAATTTATTTTTTATTTAATAGTAATAGTTAAATATTATATTATTATTATTATTAGTTGATCAATTTTAAAAGAAATATAGAAATAGAGTAGGTATTAATTTTGAATTTAAAAAGTTAGAAATAGGGTTGGTGTTATAGTGGATATTAAAATGACATGTGTCTAGATTAGTTTGAGAGAAATTATTAGAATGACATGTGTCTAGGGTTGTCATCATGACAACCTTAGATTTATATTAAGTAGATTAGTAATGTAGGTTTTTGTGACATTGTGTTAAGCTGGTGATGGTAACCATAGGAATAAGGATCTTGTCCCTATTAGGATGGACACGAATTATGTTGGGGATGAGGTTACCTTTTAGGAAATCCAAATAGCTTATCCCATGTAAATAAATCTCATTGATGATCATAATCCGCTAGGTGTTACTAAAAGCTTAGAACATTTATTTAGGCGTGAGGTTTTTATGGATGTGATGGGCTGGTGTTTAGGAGAGCAACCAAAATGTATGAATTATGGTAAACATATTATGTCTATGAACAACCAAGAAGACATGGAGGAAGAATTCATTGCCATTGATGCTATATTTTCTCCTGGAGTTAAGGTGTATCCTTGGATGTATGATGAGGTCTTAATAATCAAGTTGTTATACTCGAGTAAGGACAAGATAGAAGTATCATACTGGGATGTGGAACCATATTTAGACTAGAAAGTGATGTACCCCGTAAATGATAAACATATTTATATATATATATATATATATATATATATATATATGGCTTGAGGTGTGCGTCTGGCCTATGTATGAGTGTTTTTTCTATAAGATATGGGGTTCCTTTCAATAACTTTGATGTCGTAGATCTTAATTATCTGGAAATTTCTCTTTCACAACTCCATCCTAAGAGTTATGGTAATGTGAAGCTATCCAAACATTTGTTTGAGTACAAGATAAATTTTCCCATGTTGACCTTATTCTTCCACTTGTTCCACGTGTTGAGGAAGTCTGTTGATCCTGACCATCCTCAAAAGTTGATCTCCTTAAAGTAAGGTCACAAGATTTTTGAAGTGTACATGGATAACTAGAATAACTTTAAAGATAATTATTACTTTGATTCCCGCGTCAATCTTACCGCCCATGAAAGTCTTTGCGAGATTCTAGAAGAAGCCTTTGATGAAGAAGAAATGGTGTGCCCTTATCGAGAAGCAATGGGACAATTATGAAGCTACAATGTTGGATGACAATTCTTTTACTACTTAGTTAAGCCCGAAGAGAGAGAGAGAGAGAGAGAGAGAGAGAGAGAGAGAGAGAGAGAGAGCACAATATCGTATTCTTCCTCCCCCTCATTAATGTGAAATAAGTTCCCTAAGTTATACGAGATCATTTTCTCCAAGGTTCACAAAGGTACATATATAAGGAGGCCGACCTTTCCTTAGAAGAATCCAGGTTGAATAAGTCCATCGTATAGTTTTAGGGTAAGTTTGAGAATGAGGTTCTACTAACCTCTACATTTATACTTCCTTGTTACTTAAGGCAAATAATAGAAAAGAGAGAAGAAAAATTTACGAGGAAGAGCGAATTCACTATTTATTTTTGTTAGGTGGTCTTTATTCATTTTATTTCTTTTTACATACATCGTGAAAAGTTTTTACATGATAATGCCTCTAGATAAAGGAGGGAAGGTCATCCCTTCATCATCTATGACATCACTCATACCCCCTCAAAGTTATGGTTAAGGAAGTCACAGAGGGAAAGGCCCTCGTATATGTGGATTTGGATCTAATTGTAGAGGAAGTAGACACTACGAAGAAGGATGAACCTGTGAATAAAGATGCGTCAAGTAAGGGTTTTGATTAGAGAAGGTTAATTAACCAAATAAACATAAGCTTATGTAGGCTTCACAACCTATTGAGAAAGCACATTTGAAATCGAAGGGCGCCAAGGATGGTGAACCTGAAAAGATAAAACAAATAAGGGGAAACCAACCTTTACAATTTAGATCTAGGAGGAAATGACCTCTCTCTTTCTCTCCCTCTCCCTCCCTCTCTCTCTCTCTCTCTATATATATATATATATATATATATATATATATATATATATATATATATGACTAAAAAATGAGGTAAAATATTTTTCTTTTTAAATAAAAATACAATAAAATAGGTGTTTTTACCCTCAATTTCAAAAAGAACCGAGGTAATAGATGACACCTATTTAAAAAAATGGTTAATGAAAAAAATTTGAAATAACATGTATTGTTTCCTTTTTCAAATTTTTTTATCATTCACCAATTTTGTTGTGTTATACAATATGATTAAGAAAAAATTTCCAATAGTGTCAACCAAAGAAATCAACATAGAAAGTTTTCTTTGATTAACAACATTGGAAAACTATTCCTTTAAACATTGGCAAGAGGTGGAAACAACAACAAAGGCAGCAACAATAACAACAACAACAACAAAAACAACAACAACAACAATATCAATATGTGAGATAGATTGTAAGAAAGGAAAAATGACTTGTTAAAGGTTGGTGTAAAACAACAACACATAACCAAATTTTTTTATGTCTCACAATCCATCTGAAAGAATGACGTTTAAGAGTGGGGAGTGACTGAAGATGTCACTAAGAAAGGCGCTACTTTTAAATAAAATAAAAAACAAAAATCGCAGTTGCTGGGACTGGAAGCATGTACCCTGAATTAGTTTACCCCTCAATTTTGTTCTTAAACCGAGGGAATAAATGATAATTTCTTGAAAAAAATTACATAACGCATCTTGAAATTTTACATCGCTTTTTTGTTGGGTGATTTACATACTCACTGTGCTATGACTGATGCTAGCTGATACATATCATTGCCAAATAGTGACAAAAGGGGAATAATGGGGTGTGCGCATGTATGCATGTGTGCTTTTTTTTATTTAGCATATGTTATTTCTGCTTCAATGGATGTTTTGATGTGTGCTCATATGTTGGGGCTTCTGGCTTGTCATCTGACCCTCATATATGTGTGAGCTAACTGATTGCTGACTGACTATGGCTCTGATGTGTAGTGATTATGATGTGACTGACTACTATTGATCGTGTATGCATGCATGTTTAATTGTGTTTCTGGCTGTGTATAAGCAATGTGATTATATTATGATTGTGTAGCAACCACATTATTTTATGATGCTTCTGTTGTTGATTTCTCTATGTGTTCTGAATGTTCTGCGTGGTGTGATTATGATGCTTTACTTGTGATACTCTTTGAAGATTTACCCAAGTACATCTTAAAAGTTTTGCAAAAGTTGATTTTACCAAATTTTGTCAAAGGGGAAGATTGTTGTTATATGTGATTGGCTGCATTGCGAAACAACATGGAGTATACAAGATGTTTTGGTGAAGAAGTGACACATGTGAGACATGATGTTCCAGCATGTGTGTAACATCCGACCCTTGTCATCAGGCCAATGTTGTTGCAGTTTGAAGCTAATATTCTGATTGTGTTTCAATCAGATTTGTTGTTATCTTTTAGCAATGCGTTTATGACATTTGTTTGACAGGTTGCTTGAAATTAATTGGAGATTTAAATTAGAATTTGAATAAAAAAACAAATCATATCTTTTGGAGACTTTTTTGGAACAAATAAAAACATAATCGAAAATCAAATCCTTTACAAATTTGGACGAGATCACAACTAATATCCAAAGGAGAAAATTCCATAATTACATTGTTATTTAAGGATACTCAAATCTCTCTTGAGATGGTGTGCAAAAGGATTGAAGATCTTTTGTGTTAGGGTTATTTGAGTCTTTTGTTTGTATTACTTGTACACCATGCTAGCGCTTACATTCATATCATAAGACATGGTTGTTGGTTTGTTGAGTTGAGTTGTAATTTAACATTTATCATTCTGATTATTGTTGTTGGTCACTAGGGATTAGTGATTGAGAGAAAGTGAGAGATGTCTCATATTTAGGGGGAGTCCTAAATAGAAATACATTAGGGGTAGAATTAAGAAGATGGACAATGAACAAGAGACTTGTTCATCTAAGATGTTTTATACTAAATCTATTGGAGAATGAATTTTATTTCTTAAATTAGAAGCCCCAAGACATAGGTGAGGTTGCACCAAACCGGACCATCAATTCTATTGTGTTCTTTAATGTTTTTACTGTGAATCATTATTGCTATCATATTGTGTTAAAATTGATTTAATAAGTTGGGTTAAATATACGTTACTCCCCTGCCATATAGATTCGGTTTACCCCTTTAAATTTTTTTTTGGATTATCCCCCTATAATTTTTTAGTACCCTCTAAGCGTGTAAAAACCAGGGCCCTAATAAAAAAAAGTATTTTACATGGGGTAGTTTGTGCCCACAGGGAACAAAAGATATTGAATTTTTAGACTTCAGTTGATAATCCAAAATAAAATTTTTAAAAGGGGTAAACTGAATCTCGCCTATATGGCAGAGGATAACGTATATTAAATCCTAATAAATTAGATAAATTATCTCGAATATCTTGTCTAACATTTATCCCATGAGAAACAGAATTTCAATAATAATCAGAATTTCAATAATAATCAACAGACACCTATCATTTATTATTGAATTTCTTCACTAGAATTCCTCGATGACCCTCTTGAACCACTGTAACATTTCATCACAAAGCCAATAAGTAACGGAAAACCTCAGGACTTTTTCCCAGTGTTTTAAAAACCGGACCGGTCATCGAACCGGTGAGGGTACTGGGTCACTGGTTTATCGGTTGAACCACTGGGCCACTGGTCGAACCGCACGACCAAACCGGATAACTCGGTTGAATAGACCAGTCATTATATAGGTATAAAACCGGTCGAACCGGATGATTCAGTCTCTAAAAAAATATAACTAGCTTTTAAATTTTTTAAAAATATCATATCATAAATTCACAATTTCATAACTTAAATTCAAATTTTAAACAAAGGTATCACACATAACAAAATAGTAAAAAAATTACAAAGTCTAATTGCAAACAAAGTCTAATTACAACATAATCTAAACAAAGTCTAATTACAACATAATCTAATTGAATAGTTTATAACAAAATAACTCCAATGTGTACCAAATTTAATTAAAAATAGGATCCTCCTAAAAAGAAAATAAAAAAAAATTCAATATGTTTATGCTATTTAAGAAAATTTATTAGCAAAAATAACAAATAGACAATAAAGTTTTTAATTTGTCACTAACGAAAAAAATTATGTGAGAATGCTATTTAAGTAATACACAACTAAATATATTTTAAAAAAAAAAGTTTAAAAGAAATGTTAAAAAAAAAATTTAAAAATTTTTTTTTTAAAAAAAGTTAAAAAAAAACAATTAAACCACCGGTTTTCTGATTTTTCCGATTTGATGGCATACCCGATCCGATTATTTACCTGACCGGTTCCCAGTTCGACCGGTCCGACCGACTGGTCCGGTCTGGTTTTTTCCTATGATTTCTTTGGCAAACTTGGCAAACAAATTCGAAAGCTGAATGTTGCATGTAATTGTTGTCTTTATAACTAATGGGTAAAAGAAAAGATAGAGTGGATAAATTCTTGATAAAAAGTTGCATATTTTATTATTAATTAAATAAGGTATAGAATAATCTCATTGAAATTAAACAATTAACTAACATACTACTAACATTTACAATTTAATTAATTAAGAAAATTAAAAAAAGAAAGTTTTATAAAATAAAAGAAAAAGGTTCACAAATGTGACTGCACAACTGAAGTGTGTTTTGGCTTTGTGGCAAAATAGAAATGATGAGTCTCTCTCTCTATATAAAAAAGTACCTTGAATTACACTCTTTGAATCAATTCCTTAAAAAATACTCACCCATTCTCTTTCTAGAAAAAAAATCTATTAAAATTAAAAGAGAGATGGAGACAGTGAGTGTGGTAGTGCAGTGGTGCAGTTTCCATTCATCTTTTACTTCTTTAACTAACTTAGGTTGCACTCTTTGAATCCATTTCTTCTAAAAGACTTATCCTTCTTTAAATGATAATCATAATAATTGGTTCAAAACCCAATAAAAAAATCTAAGTCAAGCTTTAGGCTTATTAGCAATCAAAATCGCAGCCTTCAAAGTTTGTTGAAAAACAACTTAGAAGGGTAAATATACACACATACACATATACGGTCAAAATACATAAACATTTTTTTTTTTATTTTGGTATAATGGATAGGGATGAAAAAAGGGCTCGAATCTATTGGACATATATGTTTTATCTGTATTTTTTTCGGGATAAAATAAAGTTATAAATATATATCTTTTAATATATTTATTTATTCTATTTTTTTTATCTTTTGAAAACACAAATATTGACATGAATTTTTATAATTTTAAATTTTAAAATACAATGCATGGGATTTGTCCTGTGCCGCCCACAATTTATACGAAACGGAACAAAATCTTAGATCCGCATCATCAATTATATTTTTTCCGATTTTCATTTTTTTCTCCATGTATTTATGTAATGGAAAATGTCTATTTGCCATCTCTATATTCAACTAATTTATTAATACAAAAAGTGTTAAATAGCCTAACACACGAAAAAGTCTACCTAGTCTAATATGTTTTAGCATTTAGAAGTTTTTGAAATTAATAAATTTTAGGCCAAATCCAACGAGGTCTTTGAAAATTGACAAGAGAGTAAGAGTGTCACAAAAATGTGTTGATATGGACTTATAACACCTCAGAATTTAAAGAACGAAGTGATACTGCGGGTATATAAGCACATGTCTGTACCCCATAAAAAGGTAAAATAGATCTTGACCAAAAATAAAAGTAAATTAGATAAAAGTTACATAATTAAGACATATGATAACATTTTTACCGTTAAAGATGGCAGAAAATTATAGATTTCTAAAATATAAATTAACAACAATAGTGGCTGGCATTTTCTTTATATTTGATAGCTAAGTATAATTTTTTTTATTTTTTAGGTGTGAAAGCATAATAGTATTTTAATTTTATTAATCGGAAAAACAAAAATAAATAGTCGAAAGTCACATATAGAGACTTGTTTTTATCTTGTTTTAAAAATAAAATAAAAAATTTCAACACGCTTATACGCACCAATACAACTATACTTTTTGACTTTACATAACAAATACAGTTCATTTATCACAATTCACAAGCAACTTTCTCGTTTGTTCTTCTTTTCTTTTAAACTACTTTTGTTCTTTTCTATATAAACAACTATATACTCTGCAATTTCATGTTATTTAGTAATTGATTCAACAGGTAATTAACGTTAGTCGCAGATAATTATTAATTAACAACGTGCTTGGTGATTGATTGAAGGTGGAATCGCATGATCTACTAATAACATTATCTTTAAGGATTTTACATTTACATGCATAAGATCTATATAAAACAAATTAGTTCAAGTTGGTTGCTAAATTAATTGTGTCGGTTACGAGAAGCAAAATGCTCTCATACATGTACGAATTTGAAAAATGTGTCACATGGGGTTGTATCCTTATTGTGTGAGCATGCATGATAAATACACAATGGCCAAATATCCCTAAGATTGAACTATACTACATATTATTGTGTATATATAACTATTCTTTGGTACAAGAGGGCCAAAGTCCATTTATTGTGCATAATTTACTACAATAAATAAATCACCATTATTTCTTTTTTGGAAAAGAATATATATATATATATATATATATATATATATATATATATATATATATATATATATATATATATATATATATATATATATATATATATATATATATATATATATATATTATAAAAAGAGACGACCACCAATTACGTAGAATTATCGGAAGGTTTTAGGATTGTTGTGGATATTAGAGCAAAGTCATATGAGGTGAGAAGTCTTGTTTCTGTGTGATTTTTAGGTGAATTAAATGTCTTGTCTCAACTCCTTATTGAACTCATGTGGTAGTTATTTTGCCCCCTTTCAAGAGCGTAGAAATTGATATTCACCTATTTTTCGAGAGAACATGGCTCCCCCCATTGACCGAGTTTCCATATCTTTAGTGTCCAAAGACACGTCAACTCTCATGTTTCATAAGTGGATAAATGATGGTTTTATCCAATCCCAACGGAGGACGAGTGATGCGACCTACAGGCGAGTGTTACAACCAATAAGTGCGTATTTTGATAAAAGGACAACTAAAACCCAACCTTAAATAACATACAGTGTTAGATATCCATCCGCCTCAAACTGGTTTGTTCTATCTCCTTTTGACTTACCTTCTACTGGCAAAACAAAATTATCTAAGTACAATATATAATATAATTACAATCAATAATATGGAAAAACATACTCACACTTAAACTCGATACAAGAGATACTAAATAGAGGTCTAAATAAAAAATTCAACAAAAAACAAACAAAAATCTTAAAGAATAAAGTCTTAAAAACAAACTCACCCTCTGAAACTCAACAATCATAAGGACATCTACACGTTAACAATTTTACCTAAGAAAACCAAATCACTATGAGATTTCCAAATTACCGATATCACAACATGTTAGACCATTAAAAGGCATCCTCTAATCTTATCGAGCTTCCCTAATACACCAAATAACTCAAACAACAATAACATATCCTTATTAATAATAAAAAGATTAACCTAGCCACTTAAAAATCCTATATCATGGAGTCAAAATAATATCACAGGTGATAAATAAATGAGAACTTGACTCCGTGTCTACCCATAAAGGCTACAAGACACCCTTAGAATATCAAAGTGAACCCCACTTTTTTCAAGATTTTCTCTAGATTGAACTTCTCTAGAAGGAGCTTCTATGAGAAGACATTCACTTGGAATGGGTCCAGCTAGTCCATCTAGATGACTAATGACACTTTGTCATCATATAATTTATATAAGCGTTTGCATATATTTTTAATCATTTTCAGGTGATTTTAGCTAAATTTGATTAGGAAATATAAAGAAAATGATGAAGTTAAATAATTAGGCAAAAAGAGGAAAAATAAGAGAATTTTGAACAAAAAGAGCCGTTCGCCCCTAGAAAAATCGTAGCCCCATTGTGACGAGTTGAACATCACATTGCATTACGATGTAAAGTCACAGTGGCGCGATGACTGCCTTTTTCTGTCACATTTGAACTGCTATAAATGTTGAAGCGGTAGAGGGCCATAAACAAAAGATTTGAAAATATTATTCTGGGAATTTATCGTCTCCACAGGGATTAGTGGTACTGAATTATCGTTCGACAAGTATCGCGTTTATGAGTTTGGTTTTTGAATGGTTTTAAAGTAAATGCGGGAATTAAACATATAAATAATAAATAATACATTCTTTGGAGAAGAATACTTATCAAGCATGAATTTACACTACTGAAAACAAACTTAAGCCTATCAATCAGTCGCACTCAACCTACAATACTCGTCAAAATAATCAAGTATCTCTCACATCATCGTTCATCTCTGAAGCACCAACGAGACGTATCACAATCGAGGTTATCTAACGCAAAGTTGCGAGAACATCCGTATTCTCGCGTCGGCGATCTCTCGCGTGCAACCCGAACACAGAAGCATTAAGCTCTGATACCCACATTGATTTTTAGCTCTAAATCTATCTCTAGAATTCAAAAACTAATAGATATCCATCCCTAATCAAGATTTGTGAGGTATATGTCTATAACAGCACAAATCAAAACATAAATGCAAAAAGATCAAGGAAGACATCAATAATGATTTCTAAAGCAAGTTTCATACAATGCCATGAGCGATAAATATACATATGTTCAGAGTATATATACATACAAACCCAACAAATGGAAAATACATAGAGAAAAATAGAAATGAACCACAAATCTCCCGGTTTGTCAACACCGGTCAACGAGAAATCCACTCTGAATCATCCATATACAAACTCCAATGTTGTTTCTGAGCCTCAATCTACCAAAAAATGATGTTGATGGTGTTGGAACTCAAAAATACCCAACCCATAACCTAAAAATGTGATTTTTACCCTTTTTAACGAGTCTGAAAAATTGCAGATCTCGCTTAGCGGCACAGAGAGCCCGCTAAAGGCGGTCTGCTGCAACTTGAAATCTTGTTTCGGCCATAACTTGAGAACTGTAACTCCCATTTGCGCCTAGTTCGAAGCGTTAGAAAGCTTATTCAATGCTCTAACTAACAATGACTAAATGGCAATCAAATTTATGATTTTTATTATCCTTATTTTGAGCATTATTCTTTGATAAATTGCTAAACAATGCAATCTTGAAGCTTGGCCTTTGGCCTTTATTACTCAATGCTCCAACCATGCATGAATACCTACAAAAAGACATAAAAACGATCAAACGATACATAAATGAATCAACAACATAAATTATATACAATATGTACAAATATAACTAAAACGTGCGAATTTACGCACAAGTTGAGGAAAAAGAGACGATAAGTGCCACAAACTATATACAAAAACTATGGGTTGGACGTTTTTGGTACAGATTCTTGACGGCAATGCAAGTTTTGGATCTCAGGAGCGTTTTGTTTTCATCACCGAAAGTAAAATTTTAACCTGAGATTCATGTATTGTCTCTTTATTTCTACAATTATGATTACTATGAGTATGAATATAACTAAATATCTATTGATTAGGGCTTGGTCAATATCATTATTCAGTTAATTTCATGTTTATTGCTTTATATGTTTTGGAAAATTCATATATCGAACTTAGACACATATCGATTACCGACCATAACTATACGAGTATGGTCTAAATTAACTGTTCAACTTAGAAGATGATTAGGTATAAGAAATTCTAAGTTGTAACTTCAGGTTTAATGTACCAAATATTGCATGTTTTAACTATCTAGATGACCTAAGGGATTAAGGAGTTATAGTGTAGAATAATGAGTTATACACCAAGGAATTGGGTATAAAGGCTAAGTTAAACTATCGTAATTGTTGAGAAATCAACATAGGGATAATAGACACCAACATTGATAATGACATGTGGGGGATTCAAAGAAAGGCATGATCATCTTTAATCTGATTAATTTTTCAACAAGTTTTTATTTACACAATTGTCATTTCAAACCAAATTTTGAAAACCCCCAAATGTTAGTTTCAATTGCACATGAATCGTCTTGTTAAGATAAAACAATTCTTGTGGAAACAAATTTATTTTATTACTTTTATTTAGTACACTTGCTAAAAGCCTATTAAAGACATGGCCCAATCCCTGCTAATGAGGGTAATGGTCAGGTGAAGCTTATCCTCACGGAAGGAGCTATAAGCTGAACCATCACCACCTCAACTCCACTAAACACTCCACCTTAATTGGCCCCTAAAACATTGCCACCTCTCTTACTGACCTACCTTGATTATTATCAATCAAATAGATTCTAATACACCTCTCTCTAAGATGAATAAGACCCACCTAAGGATTATCTAAAAATTATGTGTGAGGATCACTCCCTAGTCTTTTACAAATCCCAAGCGCACCACTTCTAACTAAACCCAAATCTATAAAGCATATAATCAAACATTATCTAGGTCATAGAGTCATATGCCTTTTCAAAAGCCACCTTAAATATGAGATAATCTTTCTTAGATTTCCTAGCAAGGTCCACTAACTCATTAACAACCAGAACCCTATCAACTAACATACGCCCTTTGAAAAAAGCATATTGGTTTGGAGAAATAAGTTTCTCCATGACCTTAGAAAAATTAGAAGCCAAACTTTGGTAACAAGCTTGTGAATATAGCCCATAAGAGAAATAGCCCAAAACCCCCTAATTGGGATGACGACTCCAATTTCATAATCAAGGTCACAAAATATGAGGACAAACTCTAGGGAAGAGTAGATTGTGATTGAAATTGGTCAAATAAAATTGAAATCATTTGAACCAAAGCTCATATTTCCATCATAGAGGGATACCGCCAAATCAATATGTAAATGGAGAAAATGGGAAGACCATATTTCAGAGTCGGCTAAAGAAAGAGACTTGAAAGTAACACCATCCAACTGTGGTATATGCAAAAGAGGTTCCTAAAAAATGATCTGAAAAGTACTTAGTTTCTTCCTACCGAATCTCAGTCACACCATCAACCAAAAACTATCATGCTTGAAAAGCCAAGATAGCATTCCTCATATTCCTACTCTTAAAACAAGCATGAAAGAGTCCATTATTAGCATCCCTGATGACAATTCTAGCAAGTGTACTAGTTTCATCGAAGCAAAAAAATTAAATTCGTCTCCATAGGGATTGCAAATTTTAACAAGGTAACAATAGTGAAAATTAAAGTAGATAATAAAGAGGGCTTCAAGGTTGATTTGATGCAAGAATAAAACGAGAAAATAGTCGAAATAAAATTCAATAATTAAAGGAGATTAAACCTTTATTCCAACTCTCTTACTTCTACTTGTTGATAAATTGTGTATTAAATGAATTTTTAATATGTTAAAGTATTAGGGAAAATTAACAAGGCCACTGCACCCACTTCCTTGGTGTACAGTTTATTAATCTACATAATAATTCCTTAATTCCTTAGGCAAATTCAAAGTTAAATTAGGCGTTCTACGTTCGTGAATTCAAAAGACATCAAAAGCATCGAAAGCATTATAATTACCTATTCCTAATTGATTACTAATGAATAATTACCCTAAATCGTATCGGTAGACTTACAGTCAATAATCCATACTCGTCTAATATCTATTCATGTATTCGTCAACACATCAAAAGCATTAAAATCAAAGACAATAAAATAATAACAACAACATAAAAGACTTCAAATAATCTTAAACAACCATATGATCCAACAGAGTACAAACATGTTTTTCTAAAAAGACCTAATCTAAGGATTCTAGCTACTCATAGTGCACATAACAATTACCATGAGTTTAGATGAAAAGAACATAAAATTCAATGAAGACAAATATCTTCAATGGCTTCCAAAATCCTTCTTTTAAAACTCCCAGCGGTAATTTTCTCTATCAAATTTGGAACCCTAAAAAAATAGCCAGAATGCCCTATTTAAAGATGAAAAATTGTGTTAGATTGTAACCTCATCGAGCCCGCGTTGTTCATTATCACACCTGCGATTCTGCTTCATCGCGCCCACAAAGAGAGCATCGTGTGCACGTGAAAATCAGAGGAAAATATGGCTTTTTCCTCCATTTTTCCTCACTATTTCTCTAAGTCCACTTTATTCACACTTTTGTAACTTTGTTCCATTCTTTCACATTTTTGCTTGACTTTTGTATATTATTTCTATGATTCTGTCAAAATTGCTCGTGAATTTTACGTAATGATAGCACCATTAATCAATCCCCTTCATTCAACCACGTATTTGGGGATCTTTGAAACATAAGAGAGTCCTTAATACAGAGCAAGGACCCAAAAAAAAAGCTCTATACCTAGCAGAAATCCCATCTTGATTGAGTAACCCTTAGTCAACTTTAAGGTCTCAAACACTAACTTCCTCTCTTAAATTCTTCAATTGGAAATTCAAGTTACTAAACATTTCTCTATTCCAACGTTTTAGATAAACTTTCAATGACTTGAACTTTTCTTTAAGAATACAAGCTTTATGACCAAAAGAATTGGAGGAAGCTCAACTCGATTCAAAAAATGCACTCAAACTAGGATTACTAAGCCAACAATTATTAAATATGAAAGGTTTTGAATCATATAACTTGTTTGCATAACAAAGAATGATGGGACAATAATCAGAGACGTCTCTCAAGAGAGACCACTGAGACACTTGACCGTAATGAGGAAGTTATCCATATTGATTCGCTATACATTTATGATTATTGGATTCGGGCTTACCGAATAATTTTGAATCTATCAAATACCGAAAATGAGGCTGATATGATATTAGAGCCTTATGCGGAAGGTGAACAGGCTTGCATGCGGCCTCCTTGTGGAGTAGAGGGTGAATACTTATACTTCTAGTATAGAGAAATTATCAACTTTAGAGTTGCATCACACTCACTATCTTTCAAGATAACATCCTAAATGCCATCAATCACTACCACGAAAAAATCTCTTTTTACCTCGGTTAGAAATAGGGTTAACATTGGTTTCATATGTGAGGTAACGAAGGACGTCATAAAATATGCGCCATTTTTTCCCTCGGTCGAGATTCTACCGAAGGGAAAGACTTAATGGTCATGGATTTGATCCCCAACAACTGCATTTTTATTATTTTCAGAACTGGATGGCCCCACATTTTCTCTTGGTTATAAGAAAAATCGAGGTAATAGAGTCAATCTAATTACCTCGGTTTAATATAATAACTTAGGGAAAAACATTGTTATTTAAATTTTTTTATTGTTTACACCAATTGCAAAGCCAAAATGACCATTTCCGAAATATAAACATTGTACCAAAAATACTCATTGTTTACACTAATTGCAAAGCCAAAATGACCATTTCTAAAATAGAAACATTGTACCAAAAATATTCATTGTTTACACCAATTACAAAGCCAAAATGACACACACCTTATAATTTTACAACAAAACTAAAACAAATGATTAAAAAAAAAAAAGCAAAAACCAAAATGCAAATTCTTAAAGAATCGTCCAAAAATTTTCTTCTATGCTATATTTGTAGTAGTGAATATTGTCCTCTCTCAACTTCATCTAAATAGTATGGCCTTTTCACGAGAATTCCAGATTATCTATTGGGCACATGACATTAGATGTACTATCACTTTATTCTTATCACTCTATAAGACCAATGTAAGACTTAGAAACTTTTTTATATTTAAAACTTGACTTGCTTGAGAGTTTAATCACTCTTGGTAGACCCGATTCCCTTGCTTAAAGAACTCTCTTCTTTATAAAATAGTCATGATTATAAAGTTCATTTGAGAATATTACAAGTTATTTTTTTGCTGATATCTACTACAATCACCTTTAATTCTTTTTGAATTCAATAATAATAATAATAATAATAATAATAATAATAATAATAATAATAATAATAATAATAATAATAATAATAATAATAATAATTTTATGATTTAATAGATATGCACTGACAGTATAAAATAGTTTTACACTGTCATTTAATGGTAGTATATCATTCAGCCATGTCATATAAGTTATTTAAAATTTTCAGTATGACTTAGAAGAATACATAATCGTTATTGGTTGACACTATAAAACTATTTTACGCACTGTCAATGCGAATTCGTTTACATTTCTAAGATCTCAGATAGTGGCAAGTTCGTTTACATTTCTTTTAATATATCTCAAGTTCGTTTACATTTCTTTTAATATATCTCTTGCTTGAATCAGTTAGTCTATCTTTATTATAAACAAAAGTGGTTTTCAACTAAAGCCCGTGTACTAAGGCAAAAGAATACTTCATAAAAAAGCTTGTTCAACAAATCACTTATTATTATATATATTAGTACAATTTTTAGAATATATCTTATACAGTTATAGTGATAGAACATAACATGTATGAAGTCATTGTAATTGAATGAAGTGTCTGTCACTAGTGCGAGATGAACGGAGTTTGAACTTTGAAGCCAGAAGAGAACAGAACAGAACAAATGCTGCGTGCGAGCAAGTAACAAACAGACACTTTTGTTTTGTTTTATAATTTTACTTTGAATATTTGATCTTAAGTTTCTTGCTTCCCATGTTCCAGTGGGTCCCACATTGCATGTTCTAATCGTCGGTCCACACGTTCATCAACGTGGCGAATAGAACTATTTTTTCACTTCCCGTGGAGACCCCACCCAGTGAATCAAACCCCCATTCAACTTCCAGCTTGTTTTCCTTCAACATAAGCACGCGACGTGGGGGCATGCTCACGTGACCTTTACATTTTTTATCCGTCGCATCAGATTCAGCCACGTGTAATTGCTGACTTTTGCATCAAATACTGTTTCTCCTACTAGGACGAATTTAAAATAGTAATAATAATAATAATGTTTCGTTTTGATTGATTTTATATTAAGGAAAGGAAAATGAGTGAGTGTTAAGATATTTTTATTAAGTTTTTTTGTTATTGTTAATTGAAATATTTCATGTGGTGGTGGGGTATGGTGGTGCTAATGCCGTACCTAAGCAAGGTCCTCGACAAAATGGGATCTCAAGGGTTTATGTGGGACATCATGCGTACAATGTCTGCCCCCACAAATCACTGCTTAATTTGGGACAACAACTATGACTAAATATTATTCAAAATTGATTTATCATTTTCTTGCCATATTCACTTGCTTGTTTTAATTAATTCATACAAATATTCTATAAAATGTATATATTGGGTCTGTAAGGTAGAAATAGTGGTTGACTAATAAGCTAATTGATAACTTATAGTTTATGACTGATGGTTTATAACTTATAGCGGATGGTTGAGACTGATAGTTTATAAGCTAATTGAAGTGTTTGGTAAATTAGTGGTTCAATTAACTTATAAATGTAAAATTAGTTAAAAGATATTTAATATATAATTATTTTATTTTAAATTAAAATAAATTATAAGGGTTAAAAATAGATTTTAATTAAAATAATAAGGATAAAAAAGGAGAAAAAATAATAAGCTATACGACATAAGCTAAAACGCTATTTAAAATAACGTTTGGAAAATAAGCTATAAGCTAGTAAAATAAACTATAAGTTTGTCATGAAAATGTCGTTATTAAATGAGCCTAAATTATCATATGAGCTTATAAGAAATAAGAGAATTTTTTTTTTGAATAACCATATTTTTAAAAAAAATTCCAAAAATAACTAGGTTTTCAAAAAAATTACACAAATGTCACTTTTCAGCAAAATATTACACGTTGTCGCCAGGGGGGGGTGGCGACAACAATGGGCTAGAGGTGTACTCGCCAGGCCCACTGGCGCCTATGTGTATTTTTTAGGTGTTGTCGCCACCCCCCTGGCGACAACACCCCCCCTTATTTTTTTTTTCTTTTTTTTTTTGTAATTTTTTTTCTTTAACATAATTTCTCTTAAATTTTTTTAGTATTTTTTTTTAATAACTACAATTTTTTAATATTATTTTTTAGTATTTTTTTTTTTGAAAACAATTTTTCAATAATTTTTTTATATTGTTTTTTTTATCTATCTTGTTAAAATTATTTTTGGAAGTTGGTGGTGGATTCATTATTTTGAAAGTTGGACATTCGTTAAAATAATTATATATTAAAATACAATAACGATACATTGACGATACAAATACATTAAAATTAAAGACATTTCAAAATACATTAACGATACAAATACATTATAATTAAAAACATTACAAAATACATTCACGATACAAATAAAAATCTTATTGCGCGCCACGTGGACCATGGTACGATCCACATTGAGGTTGCCGAATGGGTCGTGTAGACGGGTCACGAGTTGGTAATGCCCCCCTATTTCCGCGACGACGCCCCCTCTATTTGGTTCGTCTTGTGCCATAGTCGACGGTCCCTGAATGAAACCTGGGTCTTCAACATCTTGACCTATAGAATTCCCTCCATAGGATAGGCGGGTGCCCGCGGCGCTGTCGAAGCTGTGTCTAGGCGGGTTAAAATTTCTCCTAGTGGGTGCGGCCTGGAAGTTTTGGAAGTTGGTGGTGGATCCGGTTTGGTTAAAATACAATGGTTGTGGCGGTGTGTTGAGGTCAAATTGTTGGCTGGGGTACTGTGATGTGTGTTGGTCGAATGTGGTGTATTGCGGGTATTCTTCTTCTATGCCCATGTCGGGGGTCATTGGTGGTGATCTTGAAGAGCCCCCCGCATGGAATTCCTGGAAATGTGATCTAGAAGAGCTCCCTGCATGGAATTCTTGATTTTGTGGTTGAGTTTGGGATGGAAAAAACTGGTGGAGTTGTTGGGAATGTTGTTGGTAAAAAGGTGTTTGTGGTTGCATTGGTTGTTGGTGGTAACTTTGTTGTTGTTGTTGTTGGTGTTGTTGTGGGTAATGTTGTTGTTGGTAATTTGGTGGTGGTTGTTGTTGTTGTTGTTGGTGGTGTTGTTGTGGGTAATGTTGTTGTTGGTAATTTGGTGGTGGTTGTTGTTGTTGTTGGTAATTTGGTGGCGGTGGTTGTTGTTGTTGTTGGTGGTAATTTGGTGGTGGTTGTTGTTGTCCTCCAAAATATGGAGGTTGTGCTCGCGGGTCAGCTAAATAGAAAGGGGCAGACACAATCATTTCAGGATTTGTGACGGATCTGTACCAGTTTACATAGTCAACAGTTGGCTTCATTTCTCCCGGCGCCACAGGAAATTCTAGAACCGTTTTTGATCGACGAGCCCATATTTTACGCTGATCTATGGCAAAGGACTTGTAATTTTTTACGTACCACTGTTCGCTAACCTTCGCAAGATGTCAACGTCCCAAACAGTCAGGCTCAGGTGGGTCAGGGATACCTTGATGCATGCCGAATTGGAGCTTCACACGGTCACTCGGGTGCATCTCCACAGTGGTGAACCGTATGATGGGTGATTTTGCTGTCCAAATAGCCGCCTCGTCAAGGTCGGGTACGTGGTCCAATTCCAAGTAAGGACGCCAAATAAACTGCAAAGCAAATAATATTAATTTCAAAATATAGAAGATAGTTATTTTTAAAAATATATTTAGAAAATGGACATTTTGCGTGGTATTACCTCTTGGGGTCCTAGTCGATCTAATATTTGGCGGTAGAAAATGATTTTGGATACAGGCGTTTTGGACCAATCCATTCCGAGTGCATTGAACCTAAACACATTAAAAGATATAAATCAATATAGTTATAAATAATAATAGAATAAAAAGCAATAATTAAAGTAAGATCCAAAAGTTACCTTGAAGCGTAAGGGAAGGCGTAACTGTTTGGATTTGCAGGGGCCAATACCGGCATCCTCCACCATGCCCATGCTTGTAGCAAGAATGCACATCCACTAAATGTACAACTATCCTTTTTTGCACATTTGCACAAGGAACTATATAGGTGTGCCAACACAGCCGAACCCCAACTATATGTCTTTATTGCATCAATGTCCCCAAGTAAACACAAGTACATAAAATTAACACTATTTCCCGTGCCTTCGGGAAATAGAAACTTACCAAACAACAACAAAATATACATCCTAGTTTTCTGCATTATAGTTTCTTCGTCAGAAAACTGATCCAATTGAAGCCCATCATAAGCTAGCTGAAGGCCAGCAAGCTTTATACCTTGGCCCCTACCCCTTTGTTGCCCCTCACCCTCTATTAAATCCACACCCAACAATTCGACGCATAGGGCGTTTGGTTGTTGGACATTTCCATACACTGCCTTTCCATTTGTTTTGAGATCCAACAACATGTACACGTCCTCTAGAGTGACGGTACATTCACCCATTGGAAGGTGAAAAGTATGAGTCTCAGGCCTCCAACGCTCACACAATGCTAATATTAACTTCATATCAACTGAGGTATGTGTTAAGTTCATTACCTCACCAAATCCCGCACGTTTAACGTAGTCCTCAATCAAAGGGTCAGGAGCATTCATCTTACCAGCACGGGTCCTAAATCTCGTGACATCCTATAAAAAAAACATTACCCATAAGTATTTGAAATTAGTAAATTTAAGTAAAAAAAATTAAGTGTTTACTCAAACTTACATAAGTGGCAATGTTTGCAATGGTGCCTCGATGCTCTTGACCCATAGTTAGGAGAGACATGTTTGTTGATGATGAAACACAAAGTTGCTCTGATGATAAGTTGCTCTGATGAAAGTATAAGAGGTGATGAAGAAAATGAACAAGTTTGGGAACATATTTATAGCCAAAATGCATAGATTATTACGAGATTCCCTGCAGTGTCTTGTCCCGTCAAGTCTGTGGTGGGGACGAGATTCCCTGCAGTGTCTTGTCCCGTCATGTCTGTGGTGGGGACGAGATTCCCTGCAGTGTCTTGTCCCGTCAAGTCTGTGGTGGGGACGAGATTCCCTGCAGTGTCTTGTCCCGTCATGTCTGTGGTGGGGACGAGATTCCCTGCAGTGTCTTGTCTTGTCATGTCTGTGGTGGGGGGACTAGATTGCTATAGAGGCATGCATTCTTGTCATGCTAAATTATGTTAAACCATTGCATGCACCGATTTATCATATACTTTTATTTTTTATTTAGATGTTTTTATTTTTATTTTAATTCATTTAACACATATACTTATTTGAATCTTGTGCAGAATTATTGCTTCATTTCTTGCATGCATTAGCCTTGTGTAAGAGGTGGGGACGAGAATCTTTTGTGTCATGCATTAGTCATGTCATATTTGAATCTTGTGCAGAATTATTGCTTCATTTCTTGCATGCATTAGCCTTGTGTAAGAGGTGGGGACGAGAATCTTTTGTGACATGCATTAGTCTGGTCTTGTCATGTTTATGTTAGATTTTGAGAATTTTATATTATAATAGATTTTAATTCATTATCATAATTTGTGACATGCATTATCATAATTTTTAATTCATTTAAAACATACAATTATAATAGATTTTGAGACTTTTATATTAAACTAGCGCAGATATATATATTATGGAAAACATTAATTCATTCATTAATTAAAAAGGTACATTGACAATAACCAACACAGAAACTAAAACATCTAAGAAAATAACACATAACAACTTGTAGTACACGCTCGATCATTGCAACAAACACAACAACACTTAATCTAAACTACTCGAGTATCACTGCAAGAACAATTGGATTTTCAACGCCTCGGTTAACCTCTCCACTGTGTGTCCAAAACATTAGATCCACGTCCACATCGTCTTTCACACGGTCCCAATAATACATGTAGGTGCCTTCTGGATTATTATCCGTCAACGTAATGTATGGACAACGGTAATCTATCTGTTTAACTTTTCTGGTCGGACCATCTAGTTGACGAAACTCAGTGTTGATGGCTCTAACAATTCTCTGGAAATTCCAATGGGGGTTAAGGCAGACACGCATGTGACTACCTTCCTCAAAAAAAACGACAGCCCAAACTGAGTTCATTTTTAGTGTTTGCAGTAAGAATGAAGAAAGAGTTGGTACTTCAACTCCACACACACACACCTTTATTTATAGTGGGTGAAATACCGCGGAAAATAATTTTGCTAATTATTAATAACTTAAATACTAATTGGAAACTTTGTAATGTTAAAAAAACATTTCATTAATATATGCTCAGAGCATTTAATTGGACGGTACAGAAGTAGCTGAAATGATAAAGAAACTGCAACATCTAGGATATTACAACGGTTAGGACAATGTCTTCTCTGTCCTCCATCATTCGAGTGCATTGAATGTCGTCCTCCATTGTCTCCCACCAACGCTGTCTTTCAAGAAAAGCACCTCCCCTTGTTCTAAGTCTCTTGATAGATCTGATTTGTTCGCCTTGACTCCACTCTCCCTCCAAAAACCTGAGAAGGGTTCTCTTAAGTTGGTCCATGGATTGAATGTTCCAAAACATTACCTGCATGGGAGGTTTGACGGCAGAGAAAATAACGTATCCGTTCCTTCGAACAATGGGAGGTTGATAGTCCAAACGCCTTACAGGTGGTGGAGGCTCAGTAGTCCGGTGCGTGCTATCTGGCCTTATTCGAGATCTCATTTTTTCGTGTGTGTACTGATGCACACAAGAAACCCTAATTTATAGAGGGACAATTAGGGTTTCATTTACAAGGGAAAAACATAAACAATAATTTTGAAGAATAAAAATTAGGGCCCCACATGGTCCCCATCTGTTTTCTGTCCTTCGCATGCGTCCGAAACGAGTTCCTGTACCCTAGCATGCGCCTGTAATGATTCCTGAAGCGATTCCAGATAGATTCCTGCAACGATTCCCCCTATCTTCATGCATGCAGCCCTATCTTTTGTGGCATGCATTAGTCATGTCAAAGTTACTATCTTGTGCAGAATTATTGCTTCATTTCTTGCATGCATTACCCTTGTGTAAGAGGTGGGGACGAGATTCTCTTGTGGCATGCATTAGTCATGTCAAAGTTACTATCTTGTGCAGAATTATTGCTTCATTTCTTGCATGCATTACCCTTGTGTAAGATTTCTTGCATGATATATAGGAACTACTTCACATACTATTTTTTACAACCATCACAACTCTCCCAAACATTTCTTCCTTTTACAACACAACACAATTCTCACATTTCTTCTTTCACAAACACATATCAAAATTATGGCATCCACCTCGCAGTTCAAAGTTCGTGTTCATATGAATGGTGAGACATACCACTGCGACACAAACGGTTTTCTATTTAGAAACACAAACTCAACACGTTTTGCTCTAAATAGACAATCAGATTTCTCTTATCTAAAAAGGAAAATCGAATCCAAAATAAGAGAACAAGTGTCTCAGATATTTTACCGACAACCCCTTCTTCAACCTAACAACTCAGTCATATTTTGTCAATCACAGATAACAACTGACTTAGAGGTTCAAAACATGTTCCTCACCCATGAGCATTTTGGTTATGATTATCTGGAACTGTACATAGTGGTTGAACAAAATGCTCCTTCGCAAAATATTCAGTCACAAGTTATTGATCCTGTTGTTGATGACGAACAACAACCCGAGCATGTCATTGACGAAGAAACTGATATAGAAGATGTTGTTGATGAGTTGGTGAATCGTGAATCCGAAGATGAAGGTGACGAAGAAGTTCCAGTACCGGATCGAGTACCGGATACACATGCATATTCACCTCCGGCACATTTCACAACGCTTAATTTAGGAGAGGACGAGCCATCGTCCGATATGTTCTACAATCCATATATGAGGTCAAGCGAGGAGTTAAAAGAGGGTGACACGTTTCGTTCGAAGGATGATTGTCTGTTGGCTATAAAAAATTGGCACTTAGCAAATTGTGTTGATTTTAAAGCCGATCGATCAAATCCAGAGAGAGTCACTATTGCATGCAAAAACCCGGAATGTGGATACATGCTGAAGGCATCATTCAGAAAGAAGTTTAACGCGTGGGTGATACGTTCGATATCTCAAGCCCACACCTGCGTCACCACTAACATGGCGCAAGATCATCGAAAACTCAGTCATGACATGATATGTCATACCATCATTCCTCTGGTCGAAACTGACCCATCCCTGAAGGTGAAGACAATTATTTCTCATTGCGTTTCTGTGTTCAAATACAGACCTTCGTACAGAAAGGCTTGGTTGGCGAAACAGAAAGCAATTGAAAGAGTCTACGGCAACTGGGAGGAATCGTACCAACAACTTCCTCGCTATCTGGCTGCACTGCAATTGTATTCACCTGGGACTGTTAGTATATTGGAGACACTGCCGGCACAGTCCCAGGACGGAACCCCTCTCGAAGGTAATGGAATCTTCCATAGACTATTCTGGGCGTTTCGACCATGCATCGTCGGTTTTGGTTTTTGCAAGCCGATTATTCAAATTGATGGAACGTGGCTTTATGGGAAATACAAGGGAACTTTGTTGATGGCGGTCGCGCAGGATGGAAATAGCAACATTTTTCCAATAGCCTTTGCTTTGGTAGAAGGGGAAACAGCTGCTGCTTGGGGTTTCTTTCTGAAGAATCTCCGAGCTATAGTCGCTCCACAACCTAATCTTTGTTTGATTTCTGACAGGCACGCTTCTATTGACAGCGCATACAACAATCCGGCAAATGGTTGGCACAACCCTCCGTCTAAGCATGTCTACTGTATTAGGCATATAGCACAGAATTTTATGAGAGAGATCAAGGATAAATTTTTGAAGAACCACTTGGTGAACGCGGGGTATGCCTTAAACCAACCTGGATTTCAATACTACCGCCGAGAAATAGCGTTGACAAATCCAGATGCAGGGAGGTGGATTGACAGCATTGATAGAGCAAGATGGACTAGGTCATACGACGATGGGGCTAGGTGGGGCCACATGACTACAAATCTTGTGGAATCAATGAACGGGGTTTTCAAAGGCATACGAAACCTACCTGTAACTGCCATTGTTAGTGCTACGTATTTTCGGATGGTAACTTTGTTCGCCACACGAGGTAAGAGGTGGAATTCAGTGTTACAAACACAACAGGTATATAGCGATGTCTGCATGAAATATATACAACCGGAATCTGCCAAGGGTAACACTCATCGAGTGACCGAGTTCGACCGTCATGGCCACACCTTCAGTGTCAAAGAAACAATTGACCATAACCAGGGGCTTCCACGACAAGAGTATCGCGTCAATATCCCAGGTCGTTGGTGCGACTGTGGCCAATTTCAAGCATATCGCATGCCTTGCTCCCATGTCCTTGCGGCATGTTCACATACTCACTTTGATGCATTATCTTTGGTATCAGAAATTTATAAAGTATCAACGTTGCTCAACATATACGACAACTACTTTCCGGTGGTAGCAATGGAGGCATATTGGCCTGTGTACGAGGGGGAAACAGTTTGGCATAACGATTTAATGCGTCGGAATAAAAGCGGTCGACCAAACAGCAGGCGTATTAGAACCGAGATGGACGTAACTGAAAAAATGCAGAGGAAGTGTAGTATATGTCGTGAGGTAGGACATAATAGGACCAAATGTCCCAATCGTGGATCTGGTTCCACAACATAGTTATTAGTTTCGATGATGTTTGTAATTTACTTTTTCAATGAAATGAACTTTTTTTTATAAATTTTATGGGTTACAACACAAAAAAAATTACCAAATAAATAATGGATTCATGATACATATTGAAAGGAATTACCAAATATTACCATGGAAAAAATATTTGGAACCAATAAAATTTACAAACATTTAAGAGAAAATAGTACCGAAAACATTAATATTGAAAGTAATTAAAGCAAAAGGGGTCCACCATCTTGGACTGGGTCTGCATGCATCCTGACTGGGTCACTATGCACATCTGGTCTTTTCATAAACACTGTAAAACTCAGTCCTGAACATAACTAAAGAATGCAGACTTTTTTCATTGGCTCTCTTAATTGAGTTGAATTCTTAAATAAAAAATTAATTCTTGCACTACTCTATCTGTATTCCCAACTACATTTTGTCCTCTAACATTCAAAGCAAGCAAAATAAAAACGAAAATAAATACAACCTCTCTGCATTCTCAATCCCCATTCAAAACGAAACCCTCCCTCACTCTTTCTATCGCCGGCCATTCAGATCTGTCTCTACATTTTTGTATTCACTTCCTACTGGTATGTTTTTTTCCACTGCAATTTGTTATTGTTTTCTTCTTATTGCTTCTATTTTTTTAATCATTTTCTGTTGCTTCATATTATTTTCAATGATTTTATCCCTTAATTGTATTTTTTTTACTTGCAAATTAGGAGTTTGAAAATAACTTTCCAGCCCAACGTGAATATAGTTTGAAAATACATATTTGAGAATTAGATTAATATTTTTGGAGATCTTAATTTAAGTAGAAATGATTGAGGTTAGTCGGTCACTACAAATTATCAAGAAAAAAAATTAAAATTAAAATTAAATATCAAATATCAATCTTCAAATATCAACAAAATATTACCATGGAAAAAATATTTGGAACCAATAAAATTTACAAACATTTAAGAGAAAATAGTACCGAAAACATTAATATTGAAAGTAAAAAATTACCGAAAATATAATACCATGGAAAAAAAATTATTTAAAAAATCCATGTTGAAATAATATTTGAAAATATAACATAAAAAAAAATTAGAATAAATTATGTTAAAGAAAAAAAATTACAAAAAAAAAAAGAAAAAAAAAATAAGGGGGGGTGTTGTCGCCAGGGGGGGTGGCGACAACACCTAAAAAATACACGTAGGCGCCAGACCCACTGGCGAACACTCTTCTGGCCCATTGTTGTCGCCACCCCCCCTGGCGACAACGTGTATTTTTTTGCTGAAAAGTGACATTTGTGTAATTTTTTTGAAAACCTAGTTATTTTTGGAATTTTTTTAAAAAAATATGGTTATTCAAAAAAAAAATTCGAAATAAGACATAAACTACTCTGTTTGGTATGACGTGTTTTCGAGCTTATAGCTTATGTCTTATGTCTTATAAGCTCATATGATAATTTAGACATGTTTGGTAACAGTCTTTTCATCACGAGCTTATAGCTTATTTTACTAGCTTATAGCTTATTTTCCAGACGCTATTTCAAATAGCGTTTTAGCTTATGTCTTATAGCTTATTATTTTTTCTTCCTTTTTTATCCTTATTATTTTAATTAAAATCCATTTTTAACCTTATAATTTATTTTAATTTAAAATCAAATAATTATATATTAAATATCTTTTATGTCATTTTACATTTATAAGTTAATTGAACCGCTAATTTTACCAAACACTTCAATTAGCTTATAAGCTATCAGTCTCAACCATCTGCTATAAGCTATAAGTCACCAGCTATCAGCCATCAGTCATAAGCTATAAGCTATCAGCTAGCTTATCAGTCAACCGCTATTTTTACCAAACAGTCCCTATAAGCTCGAAAACATATCTTACTAAACAGAGCCTATATAGTTTTTATTATAAATAACAAAATATTGAATAATTAACTTATCATATACAGGATGGTGTACAAGACGGATTACCGCCTTAAAATTGTTAAGGTTAAATTATAGATAAATAATATCTTATAAATTATTTGTCAAGTTAAATTGTGATTAAATAGGATATATATATATATATATATATATATATATATATATATATATATATATATATATATATATATATATATATATATAGGGGACGACTCAAGTGAGAACACTTGGTTATTATGAGAAATGAGAACAATGAATCACGACCATTAAATTTTGATTTGTTGATTTTAATGGACTGGATTGGTTTCTCTTTCCATGTTGATTTAAAATAAATATCTAAGATCATAGAAAGAGAAACCAATCCAGTCCATTAAAATCAACAAATCAAAATTTAATGGTCGTGATTCATTGTTCTCATTTCTCATAATAACCAAGTGTTCTCACTTGAGTCGTCCCCTATATATATATATATATATATATATATATATATATATATATATATGAGGAGGGTTATATTTACTTCAGGAGTAAGTTATTATAACTTACTCCAAATCTAGACCATCGATTCTTTTAAATCTAGTGGTTAAAAATAATAAGTAATTAAATGTGGAGAGAGAAAATTATTACTTATTATTTTTAACCATTAGATCGAGAAGAATCAATGGTCTAGATTTGGAGTAAGTTATAATAACTTACTCCCGGAGTAAATATAACCCTTATATATATATATATATATATATATATATATATATATATATATATATATATATATATATATATTAATGGAGGTGGGAATAGACTGGAGCGAGATAGATTTTGCTAAGTCTGAGTTTGACCTAATAAAAATATCAAATTTTAAGGGCCCGTTTGTTTTGACTTTTTTATAAAATGATTTTTATAGTGTTATATAATTTTGTTAAAAATATTTTTACAAAGAAACTTTTTATAGAAGCTTCAAATGAAAATTGTGTTTGAATAGTTATTCTTAAAATGTGATTTTAGGTATTTCATCTATTTATGGGAAAAAAAATTGGATATCAAAATTTCAAAAAATTACTTAATTTTGAGACTATTTCAAATAGATTTTTCATAAAAATCATTTTTGAAATACAACTTTTTGAAAAAATTGCGATTTCGACTAAGTTTTGGTTTTCAATAATGTGTGTTTATATTATAGAATGTCAAAATTAGTGTTTTATTTTAGAAAAAACGAATATAAAAAACTTGTAATATTTTGAAAAAATGTTTTGGAAAATCTATTTTAAAAAATAGAAAAGAAAAAATCCATTTTTTTTAAGCTGAAACAAACAGACCCTAAATTTGGTCTATATATAGTCTATCATAAGCTTATTTTTGGATATGAGTTTGGCCTTTTTGAAGGTCTGATTGGTCGTTTAGCCTACTTAAAAATCTATTTATTTGAACATATACAAATAAATACAAATAAGCAATTTAATTAATGTTTTTATAGATTTAGAAACTAAAAGATCAATTGTATTAAAGAATGTTTGCATTGACTTATGTGAGCTTACCTATCAACATAAGTAATGTGAGACTATTTGCTTAAGAAAACTAATGAAAATAACATATTACACGGTTCATAAAGTGTTTTTTAGCATATTCTTATAAGATCTTCAAAATAATCGAGTTTTATTTTTGTTTTAATTCAAAATTTAAAATGTAATATAATTATAATAATGAAATTATTTATATTTATATTTATTTATATAAATCGGTCCGATAGATTTATAATGTTTTTTCAGACCGAGATTTAGTCTTTTAACCTAAATAGACTTATAAAAGATTTAGGCGTGTAGTTTAGATCATAAACCCATATTAATTGGCGGACTTAATCCTGCCCTACATCCAACTAAGCAAAATAGTAAAATTAATGTCATAAAGTCATAAGCCATATAACCAATTATACAAACTACTTTAACAGTTTTTAATCCAATCCACATGAATTCCATTATTCATCATTTATTGTTGTTGAACAAATCTATCCTTATAAATAGTTGTGTTATGTAGTGCCAAATGATTCATTCTACATATCACCCTTTCTCTAATCCTCACATATCAAGAACGATTTATGGCAACATCCACTGCTAGATAGTATTTTGATTTAAAACTAATTATTTTTGTCAAAACAAATCTAAATTCTGCAGTTGAGTGATCCAAAACTCCATCATGACTTGTAATATTATGGACGATACAAAACTTCCTATCTTGTGTTAAAAGGTTTATCGATTATTATATAATCATGATTATTGATATGAAATTAAAAAAAAATTGTGATACTTATACTAGTATTAATTTGTCGTTGTTTTTTGCTGAGTCACATTCACATCTAAATGAAGGGAGATTTATCATGATTGGTACTCCAAAGGGAGTAGCCGAAGATAAATTATGTTTACATTATCAATAAAGTTTTTTAGATTTTCGCACACTATTTTAAGGTAATTTTTAGGTTTTAAAATAATTGTTTTTAAAAAATTTTGTATATAAATTAAGAAATATAATTATTTTTACTAAATTAATTTTATTAATGTATTGAAAATGATATACAAAGTAATAATTAAAAAATACAATCACTTCTACGTTGAAAAGTGATAATAATATTTGTTTTGCAATAATTTTTTTTCTTTAACACAATAATTATTATGAAATGGATGGAGTAATTAATTGTTACATGTTGAGAAGTTTTTGTAATTTATTTGATGCTATATAAGATTTAGTCAAATAAATATTTTCTTCTATATGATGAAATATGGAATAAAAGTTGTTTTTATCATTTTGTTGTTCATTTTATGATTATACACCATATAATTGTCGACATTGAAATCCAATTATTTTTTTGAATCACAACCATAAAATAATTATTGTTGGTGAATACATCAGTCATCAGAGATTATTCGCTAGTATATGTAAACCACCGATTAAAATTGACAATTCACCTATTTAATAAAGAGTTTAATTAAGATACATTGGCAGTGTAATAGAAACATATCACTCTCCTATCTCCTATGTCATATAAGTAGTTTGAAAACTTTAATCTAACTTAACAAATTATATAAGTGTTATTTGTTATTAGTTAATCGTGTAAAATTAATTTATATTTTTAAGTGCATTATCTCTTTTTTTTTTAATAAATTAGTAACAAATTCGGGCATACGCACGAATTCTGTTCGGTTACGTGAATTTGGATACATTATTTATTTAAATAAAAGTGTTAAAAAAGAAAAGAAATGTAGATAAATAATTGATTATTTCGTATATAAAAATATTTAGATCAATAATAGATTTTTTTCCCCGTATACCATTTTTGGATTAAAAATATTTAATCATAAATATCATTTCTCATATATAAAAATATTTAGATCAATAATAGATTTTTTTTTCTTATACAGACTTCATTTTTAATTAGGTATCATTTACAAAAATATTTGGATCAATAGTAAGTTTCGTATATAAAAATATTTAGATCAATAATAAATTTTTTCGCGTATACCACTTTTGAACAAAAAATATTTGGGTCATAAATACCATTTTTCATAAATAATAGATTTTTTTCCGTATATAACTATTATTTTTGTTTAGGTATCATTTACAAAAATATTTGGATCAATATTAAATTTTCGTATATTAAAATATTTAGATCAATAATATATTTTTTTCCATATACCATTTTTGGATCAAAAATATTCATTTCTCGTATATAAAAATATTTAGGTCAATAATAAATTTTTTCCCGTATATAGACTTCATTTTTGTTTAGATATCATTTACAAAAATATTTGAATCAATATTAAATTTTGTATATAAAAGTATTACATCAATAGTAGATTTTTTCCCTTATAGCAATTTTGAAGAAAAAATATTTGGATCATAAATAACATTTTTCGTAAATAATAATACAAATATTATTTTTATTTAGGTATCATTCACAAAAAAATTTAGATCAATAATAAATTTTCGTATATAAAAATATTTAGATCAACAATAAATTTTCGTATATAAAAATATTTAGATCAATAATATATTTTTTTCGGTATACCATTTTTTAGATCAAAAATATTTGATGATAAATACCATTTATCGTATATAAAAATATTTAGATCAATAATAGATTTTTTTTCCTGTATACAAACCTCATTTTTTTTAGGTATCATTTACAAAAATATTTGGATCAATAGTAAATTTCGTATATAAAAATATATAGATCAATAGTAGATTATTTTCCCGTATACCATTTTGGAATAAAAATATTTGGATCATAAATATCATTTTTCGTCAATAATAGATTTTTTTTCCATATACAAATATTATTTTTGTTTAGGTGTCATTTACAAAAATATTTGGATCAATATCAAATTTTCGTATATAAAAATATTTAGATCAATAATAGATTTTTTGGCCTATTCCATTTTTGAATAAAAAAAATAATTGGATCATAAATAACATTTTTCGTATATAAAGATATCTAGATCAATAATAGATTTTTTTTCCCGTATACATGAAGGGTAGAAAAACACTTAGAAAGGGGTGGATTGAATAAGTGTATCTCAAAAACTTGGAAGATAATAACAATCAACACAATGATTTTTATCCTGGTTCGTTGTTAACCAAATTACTTCAATTCACCCCTTTAGAGTGATTTACCTCAACTGAGGATTTAATCCACTAATCCAACTGATTACAATGGTTTTCCACTTAGATAACCTCTAAGTCTTCTAGAGTCTACAGATCACAACTTGATCACTCTAGGAATCCTTTTACAATCAATGTAAAATAAAGTTTACAAGAGTTTGAATGCTTCTAATAAAGCTGTAATCACAACTGTGATATTTCTCTTAAGTTCTATTCTTAACATTCACTAAATATTATAAGAGTTTGTGAGGTTGAAGATGAAGTTCGTAAGCTTTTGAATTTGACAGCGTTTCTGTATATTTTGCGCAAGTGTTGTATTCAGCTTATGGACAGAACTTCTATTTATAGGCGCTGAGAGGAAATGACCGTTGGGATGCATTTAATGCTTTGCGTGAATAGTACAACGCTACATTTAATGTTTCACACTTTTGTCAACTACCTCGAGCCTTGCTTTTGCTGCTTTTACTGACTTTGCCTTTTGTAGCTTCTAACGTTCCTTTTGTCAGTCAGAGATTAGACGTTACAACCTTTCATCTTGTACTTTCTTTTGGACTCAGATTTGTAGATAACAACGTTTGAATATCAGAGCCATCAGCTTTGGTGCAGAGCATCTTCTGTCTTCTGACTTTGAAGAGCTTTGAGCGTGATACCATCAGAACTTTAGAGCTTGTTCTTCTGACTTTCATTCTTCTGATGCTTTCCAGTTCATGTTCTGATTCTGCATGACCATCTTTTGATGTCTTGCCAGAGCATGTTCTGATGAAGCCATCCAGAACTTTCTGAGTCAATTGCTTCTGAACGATGATTTGTGCATACTCTTTATATATTTCCTGAAATAGAAAATGTAAAGGATTAGAGTACCTCATTGTCTTATACAAAATTCATACTTAATGTTATCATCAAAACTAAGAATATTGATCAGAACATTTATTCTTCTAACAATACAAACTTCATTTTTGTTTAGGTATCATTTACAAAAATATTTGGATCAATACTAAATTTCGTGTATAAAAATATTTAAATAAATAGTAGATTTTTTTTCCGTATATCATTTTTGAATAAAAAACATTTGGATCATAAATACCATCTTTTATAAATAATAGATTTTTTCCGTATACAAATATTATTTTTATTTATGTATCATTTACAAAAATATTTGGATCAATATTAAATTTCGTATATAAAAATATTTAGATCAATAATAGATTTTTTGAATAAATTTTTTCCGTATATCATTTTTTACTAAAAAATATTACAATCATAAATACCATTTTTCGTATATAAAAAAATATATATCAATAATAATTTTTTATTGTAGAAGAAAGAAGTGAGAACGTGATGAAAGAGAAAAAAAATAGAGAATGGAGAGAGATTTGATAAGTTTGATAAAATATAAGAGTTGTATTATTTTAATAATAAAATTAAGAATTTTATTATGCAAAGACCAAAAAACCACAATTTTAATATGGTGGAAAAAAATCAAATAAAAGTATTTTTAACTTTTCCACGACCATTAATTTTTTTATATTATAGATAAATTTAAGGATTTATTTTATTCACAATCATACCATGTCCATTCCTGATAAATTAAAGTTCTTACACTTCCTCAAATGCAAATACACCTAATATATTAGAATTTTTAAATAACAAAAAAGCGCAAACTATGAACTAGAGTTTATAAACAAACTAAAGTTAATGAGTGTTATAATCGAATATTGAGTTTTGTTAATTGTGAAGTAAAGGTTATGGGCTTTTTTAAATCAAATTAAATCAGGAATCATGCTTTCATTCTAATCATTTTAAGTCATAATAATAAGACACATATTACAGCAATCAATTAACTATGTGGATCAGTCGATATGACTAGTTGGATACCACGTATATTAAAAAAAAAATACTAATATCAATGTTTTAAAAACCAGATTGACCTGATCGGTTGAATCGGTTCAACTTTGAACCATTGTCTTTAAAGAGATGTGAAAAATTATATTGATGAAGAACTTAACTAATTTTATAATTTATTATTGGATCTTACATTGCATTCTTCTTATTTTGTAAGCTTGTTTATTAGTATCGTATTTATTTGAGAATTTTATTTTACAAATTATGATATAAATTAATTTTATTAGAATATTTAATAATATATTTATTTTTTTAGTTTAAATTTAATATACTTTTCAACCACGGTTGAACCGATTGAACCATGATCCGCATGTTTTAAAGGTTCTTTCTCCGGTTCGGTTTTTAAAATATTGACTAATATACATAAACACTTAAATGAAAGTGGCATGTCAATTCGTTTCCATATGTTTAACATTCTGCAAATGAGAAATGCTAGCAACACTTTCTTTTCAACACACTCTCTAACACTCACTTTCTTATTGGTTGAAACATGTGTGGGTCCTACCACTTATGTGGGATCCATTTCCAAAGTGAGAGACCCACACATGTTTTAACCAATAAGAAAGTGAGTGTTATAGAGAGTGTTGAAAAGAGAGTATTGTTAGCACTCCTCTTTTGCAAATAGATCAAAACAGTATTGCTGTTATAGCATAGCTGGGTTCAATAACATGTTAAGTACATCTTAGCAGAGTACACATTAATTTTATCATTTTGTGTTTGGCTCTGATTACAGTTAGGTTAACATAGCGATGTTACTTGCATTGAATGAAAAAAGATCATGTCTACTTGCATGCTCCAAAAGTATAAATCAATTTGGAATTATGTGTTTCCGCATGATAAGCAACAAAATTACTCTTGTAACATAAACACGGATTAATTTAAAACATAAGGAATCACATGAAAAACCCTCAATCTATCATAAAAATGAGATAAGACACATGTATGAACATGTTAACTATGTTATTCACGAGTACATGTGAAATAATCCAAAAAAATCATTAAATGAAAAGCTACAAAGCAGAAACAAGGCAACCTTGTTGACTTTTTCTTGCCAAGAAAAGCTACAAAACCGCTAGGTGAGCAGATGTTATTAGAGATCACTTCCAGGCCAAGTTACTTCATATATAAGCAAGGTATCTCCCAAACGAGGAAACAAACTCAATGGGAGAAAAAAGGAGGTTTAGAAACCCCTTGGTTAAGTAACTTTAGAGTGAAGGAAGGGGTTTCTCGCTTGGCGAAAAAGGAGGTTCACTAAGCGAGATAAGGCTGCTAAAGTCTAATTGGATGAACTGGTCATGGCTTATTGATGAAGAAAAACTGGCTCGCTAGGTGAGTTAAAGGCCTTAGTAGGCAGAATCACCAAATCAAAACTCTATAAATAAATATCTCAATATGTTCATTTGAGATCATTTAGAGATTTTCATAGAATTTAATTTAATTACTTTCTGTAAGAAGAAATAATTGAGAGGAAGAAATTCCAAGAGAGGTATTGAACAATCAAAGGTGGATTCTATGTTCGTCCGTAAAATCGTTGTGGATATTATTCCATCTCTTTCTTCTTGATCGTCATTGTAAAAGAACTATGAGTAAGAGTAACTAAATTCTATTTTGTCGGGGTTAGACGTAGTTATCCAAACACTCATGTATTCATTTTGATAATGGTATTGTATATGTTCTATTTATTCATTAATATTGATGATTATGTTTGTTCAAAATGCTGGCTATGAATTAGCTACTTATAATTTGTTGTAATGGTTTTGAACTGAAATTGAGAAATAATTTTCTTAACTCGATGAAAGATTTCTATCTATTAGATGCTAAACTCTAGAAATAATTTGTTGGGGGATTTAAAACATCACATATCATCATTAAAACATCAAAACTTCATAAGGACTCACATAATCATGCTAAATTAATTAAATAACTAATTAATCTATATTTCTGGAGTGTTACACTGTAAGTCTCATTGTATAATTTAAATGATGAATATGTGATTGTATTGAGTATGTTGATGGATTGTATTGAGTATGTTGATGGATTGGGCGTTAGAATGAAGTTGAGTGAATGTTGTACTATATGTGTAGATGTTTGTAACTCTACTTTGCAGCTTATATTATTTATCTTATTGATGTGAATTCTCACCCTTTTACTTTGATGTTGTCCATTATGGGCATCTTGCAGATACTCATAAGTAAGGTTGTTGTTGTGAGTGGGAAATAGCTCTTAGAGTTATTTTTTAATTAGTTTATCGCATTTTTATTTGTAATGCTCTGATTCTGTAATACTGGGGGCGAACGATGTTTCATTTATTATTATGTGTTGTTAAAAGAGAATTAGACGTTATACTCTCGATGATTGAATTGATTGTTGATGTTGGAGGCTTTTGCCATACTTTCTTTAATTTCAAAAAGAGTATTTTTTTTTAGTCTTATTAATTGAGTAGAATGCTTATTAATGATTTTCTATGCGATGATACCCTAAGTGAAGGTGAGCATGCGATGACAAGTGTTTGTGTTATGTTAATTTTTATAACCCATGTTTCAGAACATGTGTTGTATGTTGTTTGTTATTCCACTGCATGTTTTCTAAATGTCTTTGATTTGTTGAAGAGTTGTCGTTGGTGACACCTTAAATTGTCGAGTAATCCTTTAATATATAAGTTTTGAGATTTAGGGTGTTAAACTTCTCTCTCTCTCTCTCTCTCTCTCTCTCTAATAGTGCGATGATGACATTGATCATTTTTATGTTGCACCAACACATAGTTCAAGTTCAATCGATAATATAACCCAAATATTATTTGTTACAACTAAAAGTAAATAATTTGTTAGTAGAATTTGGCTACTAGCCAGACTTAGGATCATGTGAACTTTACTTCATCTTAAGAAAGGTTATGAAATTATTAAGGTCGTCGAATAAATGTGTGTAGAATCTCTCTCAAGTCAACTAAGATCCATAATGACAAGAAATTGGTGTTAGCCCTAGTCAAAGACTAAGTAAAAATGAATAATTTGACATTTTATTTGTTTTTTTTACTTGTATTCCCTTAAACTAAAAATTGTTATTGATTATTTTGAGAAAATAATGTACACGTGAATTGAAAAAATTGAAAATATTGTGAAAAAGAAAAGTTCATGCACTACTCACGTGATTAGGTGAATAAGACTAAATTTTGTATTCCATGTCATTTTAATCAATAGAAATATTGTTTGTCTCTAAATATTTCACTTGTAAATATTTTAATCACAACGTCAATTAGACAAAAATTTTATACTTTTCTTATCTCTTCATTGTTATCCGTAAACTTATTCTGTATACTTTTTAATATAATAACTAATATTCAATACGTGATTAACCATATATAAAGATAAGAATAGGCCAGAGTGTCTTTAAGGTCTATAGTTTAATCTGACTTATTTAATAAAAATATAAGACTTAGACTTTTTAGGAATCTGTTTAATTAAATAGGTCAGATATAAGCTATTAAAAATGTCTAATTTTATATGTCAATCAAAAATATATAAAATTATACTGTCTATTTAATTATATTGTCTATTTAAAAATATATAAAATTGACTATTTGAAAAATTTAATATAAAATAGACTTTCAAAGCAGATCAGACTTTTAAAACGGAAGATCAGTGTTTGGTTTGGGCTCCCTTCCTATGTGGAGAAAGGCCCAAATATGAATAGTCCATTTTTTTTACTTATTTAAGTAGAGAGTGTTAATTTAGGATTAAGAGAGATATAGAGAAAATAATTATTCAAAAGAGAGAAAAGTGGAGAGAAAATTGTGGGACTATTTTTATATTGTATATGTTCTATTTATTCATTAATATTGATGATTATGTTTGTTCAAAATGCTTGCTATGAATTAGCTACTTATAATTTGTTGTAATGGTTTTGAACTGAAATTGAGAAATAATTTTCTTAACTCGATGAAAGATTTCTATCTATTAGATGCTAAACTCTAGAAATAATTTGTTGGGGGATTTAAAACATCACATATCATCATTAAAACATCAAAACTTCATAAGGACTCACATAATCATGCTAAATTAATTAAATAACTAATTAATCTATATTTCTGGAGTGTTACATTGTAAGTCTCATTGTATAATTTAAATGATGAATATGTGATTGTATTGAGTATGTTGATGGATTGGGCGTTAGAATGAAGTTGAGTGAATGTTGTACTATATGTGTAGATGTTTGTAACTCTACTTTGCAGCTTATATTATTTATCTTATTGATGTGAATTCTCACCCTTTTACTTTGATGTTGTCCATTATGGGCATCTTGCAGATACTCATAAGTAAGGTTGTTGTTGTGAGTGGGAAATAGCTCTTAGAGTTATTTTTTAATTAGTTTATCGCATTTTTATTTGTAATGCTCTGATTCTGTAATACTGGGGGCGAACGATGTTTCATTTATTATTATGTGTTGTTAAAAGAGAATTAGACGTTATACTCTCGATGATTGAATTGATTGTTGATGTTGGAGGCTTTTGCCATACTTTCTTTAATTTCAAAGAGAGTATTTTTTTTTAGTCTTATTAATTGAGTAGAATGTTTATTAATGATTTTCTATGCGATGATACCCTAAGTGAAGGTGAGCATGCAATGACAAGTGTTTGTGTTATGTTAATTTTTATAACCCATGTTTCAGAACATGTGTTGTATGTTGTTTGTTATTCCACTGCATGTTTTCTAAATGTCTTTGATTTGTTGAAGAGTTGTCGTTGGTGACACCTTAAATTGTCGAGTAATCCTTTAATATATAAGTTTTGGGATTTAGGGTGTTAAACTTTTCTCTCTCTCTCTCTCTAATAGTGCGATGATGACATTGATCATTTTTATGTTGCACCAACACATAGTTCAAGTTCAATCGATAATATAACCCAAATATTATTTGTTACAACTAAAAGTAAATAATTTGTTAGTAGAATTTGGCTACTAGCCAGACTTAGGATCATGTGAACTTTACTTCATCTAAAGAAAGGTTATGAAATTATTAAGGTCGTCGAATAAATGTGTGTAGAATCTCTCTCAAGTCAACTAAGATCCATAATGACAAGAAATTGGTGTTAGCCCTAGTCAAAGACTAAGTAAAAATGAATAATTTGACATTTTATTTGTTTTTTTTACTTGTATTCCCTTAAACTAAAAATTGTTATTGATTATTTTGAGAAAATAATGTACACGTGAATTGAAAAAATTGAAAATATTGTGAAAAAGAAAAGTCCATGCACTACTCACGTGATTAGGTGAATAAGACTAAATTTTGTATTCCATGTCATTTTAATCAATAGAAATATTGTTTGTCTCTAAATATTTCACTTGTAAATATTTTAATCACAACGTCAATTAGACAAATTTTTTATACTTTTCTTATCTCTTCATTGTTATACGTAAACTTATTCTGTATACTTTTTAATATAATAACTAATATTCAACAATACGTGATTAACCATATATAAAGATAAGAATAGGCCAGAGTGTCTTTAAGGTCTATAGTTTATTCTGACTTATTTAATAAAAATATAAGACTTAGACTTTTTAGGAATCTGTTTAATTAAATAGGTCAGATATAAGCTATTAAAAATGTCTAATTTTATAGGTCAATCAAAAATATATAAAATTATATTGTCTATTTAATTATATTGTCTATTTAAAAATATATAAAATTGACTATTTGAAAAATTTAATATAAAATAGACTTTCAAAGCAGATCAGACTTTTAAAACGGAAGATCAGTGTTTGGTTTGGGCTCCCTTCCTATGTGGAGAAAGGCCCAAATATGAATAGTCCATTTTTTTTTACTTATTTAAGTAGAGAGTGTTAATTTAGGATTAAGAGAGATATAGAGAAAATAATTATTCAAAAGAGAGAAAAGAGGAGAGAAAATTGTGGGACTATATCTATTGCTATCTTTACCAGAATCTTGGGAGACGTTTTGGGTTTCTATCACAAGTTCTGCTCCTAGATGTATTGTTTCTTCAGAAACGGTTAAGGGTGGTATTCTTAATGAGGAGCTGAGAAGGAAGACACATGGTACTACATCTCATTCCGAGGTGCTTGTCCTTGAAAATAGGGGTAGAAGTCAGAAAAAGGAACCAAAGGGTGGTAGAGATCGAGAATAGCATAAGTAAGTCCAAGCCACGATACAAGAATTTAGAGTGTCATTATTGTCACAAAACAGGACACATACAAAAGTATTATTATCAATGGAAAAGGAATAACAAAGGTAAGAAAGGTAAATCTAAATAAAGAGATCATGAAGATCATGATGATGACCGTGTTACTAGTACTACTACTACTACTACTAGTAATGATCTTGTTATTCTATGTGATCATGAGTCTATTAATCTCGTATCAGACAAGAGCATGTTGATAGTTGACAGTGGTGCTACATTACATGTTACACCGAGGAAGTATTTTTTCACATCTTATACTTCTGGTAACTTTGGAGTGTTGATGATGGGTAATGATGGTGTATCTAAGGTAATTGGTGTTGGTGATGTTTTCTTGCAAACCAACAAGGGAATGCAATTGTTGCTTAGAGGTGTCAAACATGCTCTAGATGTTCGTTTTAATTTTATCTCTTTCCATATGCTTGATGATTGTGGTTATGGCAATCACTTTGGTTCTGGAAAGTGGAAACTCAACAACGGTAACTTGGTTGTGGCTATAGGGGAGAATATTTCTAAATTGTATTAGAGAAAAGCTTTGGTTGCTAGGGACAGTGTGAATGCTATATACATGAAAGCATCTTTGTGACACCGAAGACTTAGTCATATTAGTGAAAAGGGGCTGAATGTTTTGGCCAAAAAGGATGTTCTTCCTGAATTAAAGAATGCATATTTGGAGAAGTGTTCTTATTGCATGGATGGTAAACAGACTATAGTATCTTTCAAGAGACATCCTCCCTCAAGGAAGTTAAAATTGCTTCAATTGGTACATTCTGATGTTTGTGGTCCATTAAGGATAAAATCTTTTAGTTGTGCACTTTATTTTGTTACCTTTATTGATAATTGTTCCAGTAAACTATGGGTTTATGCCTTGAAAACAAAATACCAAGTGTTGGAGAAGTTCAAAGAATTCTATGCTTTGGTAGAGAGGCAGACAGGAGAGAAGTTGGAATGTGTTTATTCTGATAATGGTGATGAGTATTATGGACCATTTGATTCGTATTGCAAGCAGTATGGTATTTCACATGAAAATACTCCTCCTAAAACTCTTTAATTGAATGGTTTAACATAGAGGATAAACCAAAAATTGATTGATAGAGTAAGGTGGTTGCTCTTTAAAGCTAAGTTGTCAAATAATTATTGGGGTGAGGCCCTTTATACAGTGTTGCATGTTCTTAATCTCACTCCTACTGTTTCTTTGAAAATTGAAGTTCTAGACAAAATTTTGGTTTGTAAAGAATGTCAAGTATGATCATTTAAGACTCTTTTATTGTAAAGATTTTATGGATATTTCAAACAATGAAAGATCCAAGTTGGATGCAATGTCAAAAAAATGTATATTCGTCGACTATGGGCAAGATGAGTTTGATTACACGTTGTATGATCCTGTTGGGAAGGAGCTTACTCGAAGTCGTGATGTGGTGTTCATGGAAGGCCAAAATATTGAAGATAATGATAAGGTATAGAATACTACATCCAAGAAAGATACCAGTTTGTCTAATGTTTATCCAGATCGGTTACCTAGTCATAATCTAGATGATATTGGCAACGATGATCAGAATGGCGAGCCATATAATTATGTTGATGATCAACAACTTGGAGTTAAGGTAAATATTCCAACTAATGATGATGAAGGGGAGAGCGATATGTCACAAGATGAGAATCTTAGTGAAGCTCCAGAATCATCTCAAGTTCAAGTTAGGAGGTCTAACAGGTAGAGGCAACCTTCTACAAGGTATAATTAAGATGAGTATTTAACCTTGACTGATGAGGGTGAATCTAAGTCTTTTCAAAAGGCCATGGAAAGTGATGAAAATAAAAGAAGTAGGATGCAATGCATGATGAGATGGAATCACTCCATTATAATCACACTTATGATTTAGTGAAGTTTCCTAAAGGCAAAAGGGATTTGGAAAACAAGTGGATTTATAGAGTTAAACATGAGAGCAACTCTAATTCTCCAAGGTGTAAAGCTATATTAGTGGTGAAAGGTTTCCGTCAAAGAAAGGGTATTGAATTTAATGAGATTTTATCACTTGTTGTAAAGATATGATCAATTAGAACTGTGTTGAGTTTGGTTCTTACTCTTGATTTAAAGGTGGAGCAAATGGATGTGAAAACGACTTTTCTTTTATGGTGATTTAGAGGAAGAGGTCTACATGAAACAACCCGATGGTTTTCAAGTTAAAGGCAAAGAAGATCGTGTTTTTAGATTGAGAAAAATTTTATATGGTTTGAAGCAAACTCCAAGGTAATGGTACAAGAAGTTTGAGTCTGTTATGTTTGATCAAGGATACTAGAAGACTTCCTCAAATAATTGTGTCTTTGTTAGAAAATTTTCTAACAATGACTTAATTATCATATTGTTATATGGTAATTATATGCTTATTGTAGGGAAAAATATTTCTAACATTAACAAGTTAAAGAAGCCGTTGGGAGAGTCATTTGTCATGAAAGACATGGGAGAAGCTAAATAGATTTTTGGCATTAGAATCATATGTGATAGAAAAAGAGAAGAAACTTTGGATGTCACAAGAATATTATATCAAAAGATTGCTGCAAAGATTCAAAACGGAAAGTTATAAGGCGGTAAACACTCCTCTTGCTACTCAATTCAAGTTGAGTTCTAATCAACGTCCTTCAAGTGAAGACAAAACATTTGATATGAAACGTGTTCCTTATGCGTCTGTTGAGGGTAGTTTGATGTATGCAATGGTGTGTACAAGATCGGATATATCACATGTTGTTGGTACAGTCAATAGATTTTTGTCAAATCTAGGTATAAAGCATTGAAATGTTGTAAAATGGATTTTAAGTTATCTTCGGGATACTACTTATATAAGACTTTGTTTTGGAGGAGATAAGCCTACTATAGTGGGATACTCTGACTCAGATATAGCTGGAGACATTGATTCCAAAAATTCTAATTCGGGCCACATGATTAAATCTGTAGGTGGAGTTGTAGCTTGGCAGTCCAGATTACAAAAGTGTGTAGCATTGTCTACTACAGAGGTTGAGTTCATTGTCATTTCTGAAGCATGCAAAGAGTTACTTTGGTTGATTTTTTTTTTGCAGGAGCTTGGTTTTGTTCAAGACAAATATGTGTTATTCGTTGATAGTCAAAGCGCTATTCATCTTGATAAAAATTTGACTTTTGTGAGATATCATTAGATACGTGATGTTTTGGATGCTAAGTTACTGGAGTTAGCTAAAGTTCATACAAATGAGAATGGTTCTGACATGATGACTAAAACATTACCAAAAGGGAAGTTTGAAGCTTGTTGTGATATCTTCAGTTTGGCAATTTTCTCCACATAGTTGTGAGGGGGAGATTTGTTGGGTTTGAGCTCCCTTCATATGTGGAAAAAGTCCAAATATGAATAGTCCATTTGTCTCACTTATTTAAGTGGAGAGTGTCAATTTAGGGTTAGGTGAGATAGAGAGAAAAAAAGATTCAAAAGAGAGAAAAGAGGAGAAAAACTCATACCCGTTTTTTCTGCATCAGTCTCACTAAATCGACGATACCGATTCTTTCATTGTCGGATTGAGCTAAAATTTTGAGGGCAAGTTCCCAACTGATGTATCTAACTTTTGACTGTTCAGAGTTTGAAAACAAGGTCTGAGCTGAGAGATATGTGTTTTGCATTGGAGCTGCAGATTTGGGTTATCTTTCAACCTTTTGATTCTTATTTGTAACTTTGTTTTGCTTTGTGACTTGCGGTTGTTAGCACTTGTTTTTGGATCACTTTAAGTCTCTCTTGTAACCTCAATTGATTATAGTGCAATTATTTCTTTGGTTTGGACGACTCATGGTTTTTACTCTCATATTGAAGGGTTTTCCACGTTTAAAATACTGGTGTTCTTTTGTGTGTTTATTTGTTTGATTTGACGTCCTATATTTGTTGTTGATCATCAAGATTCTTACAAGTGTGAAAATTTTATATCCCCAACATATTGGATTGTTATTGTATCTTAATTTCCTATCAATCACGTCATAAATTTTTTTATAATATATTCTATGTAAGATTCAAACATAAAAAACAGAAAATTTAGAGTAAGTTTTATACTCAGACTTTCTAAGATATGAACTCGTATTTCCACTCCTATTTATTCAGTTGAGAAACTCATAAATCAGAAGAAAATTTCTCCGTTAACTACTTAAAGATATGAAATCACAATTGACCGTTTTTGAAGAATTTTTTTTAATAACCAAGTTTTAAAAATAAAATATAAAACAAACCAATATTTCAAGAAAATTACCCATCTAATTAAGTTTGGGGGTGTTTTCCACGTAGCACTACGCCAAATTTGGCTTTTAGCAGCACCCCTACGAAAGCGCTTTTAGGAAAAGCGCTGGCATAGGCTTCGCTAAAGACAAAATTAAAAAACACGCTAAAAAAGCGCTCTAATAGTGGGGGGGTATGAAAGCGCTTTTAAGAAGCGCTCTGGTAGGGGGGGGTTGTGAGAGCGCTTTTCAAAAGCGCTCTGGTAGGTGGGGGGTACGAAAGCGCTTTACAAAAGCGCTCTGGTAGGTGGGGGGAACGTGGGGGGAACGAAAGCGCTTTTCAAAAGCGCTCTGGTAGGGGTGTTTAATGAGAGCGCTTTTTGTCAAAAGCGCTGGTATAGACCAGGCTATGAGAGCGCTTTTCAGAAGCGCTTTAGTAGCCTTTATTACTAAAAATTAAAAACCAAAACACGCGTTACTGTTTCTCATTTCTCTCTTTCGTTTTCTGCAGAACCCTTCCGTCCACCACTGTTCTTCATCCACAAACCCTCACTGCACGCGAAACCCTTCCGTCCACCACCATCGGCAACCACCGTCGGCGTCCCTCCGTCGGCTTCTCCTCCGTCACTCGTTTTATCCACCGCCGGTGAGTTTTAGGTTTAATTTTCAGTGAAAATTTTATTTGGTATCAAAGATTGAACTTCTGCCTGCAACTTGTTTGATGAAATGCCTGAAAGAAATGATTTGAGTTGATAATTGATGAAATGCCACAATCCTTAGTAGGTATTTTTAAATTCTAAGTTGATTTACTTCCGCTTTTCATGATTCAAAAATCCATGGTTTTTTGGCTGTAGTGTTGATAAAATTCTGAAGTTACTGAATACAAAATAGACTTGCCACTGTTTATCACAAAATTTTGGCATTTCATCAAACAATAGTAACATAGTACGGCTAAACTTGCACCATGAGTATCACAAAATTTTGGCATTTCATCAAACAATAGTATCACAAGTGTAGCTTATTAATGTATTAGAATGAGACTTTTCTATTAGAATTGAGTTAACCAAATCTTTGTGCCATCTTCAAATCTTTGTCTCTGGTTTCTACTTTAAAATATATATTATATACTTTTATTTATATATAATAACTCTATGATATATATGTTGTGTGTGTATGAGATTGAGAGTGATGGTATATATATATTGTACAATAAATTGGCTTGTTCAAGGATGCCAAGTACTGTAAAGTATGAGAATGACAGCACATAGAGAAATTAAATAATAAATAATATATAATAATAGTAATAATATATACCTTATGAGAGTTGAATTAATGAGGAAGAGAGAAGGTAAAGAATGAAACAAGAGTGAGTTAATGTATATAGACAAGGATGATTCATAAGGTTTGCTTTTGAGCAAAAAGTTTTATAGCTTCGTGTTAGTAGTGGTGTATTTAATTAACTGCATCGTGTGTCTTGTGTTAGTAGTACTGTTAGTAGTGGTGTATTTAATTAACTGCATCATGAGCTATTCACCCATTCTTATTATAATCATACATTGAATTGAATTTCTTGTATAGGTCTGACTGGATTGATAACTTTGGATCTCTTTGGAGCTCGTATCATTGACTCTGGTACTACATATTTAGGAGTATGTACACACATCAAACTATTGTTGATTTCCTTTGTTCAATCGATTTTGTCTTGGTGGTTACTAACTTTGTGAATTTGCTATAGGGGTAACTTGTGTATAGTGAAAGTTTGATCGTTTCCCAGCCTAGTCTGATAAACAACCAATTGGTCCTAATTCTGCAAAGTTGACAAGTTATATTGGTACACTTGTCCGTATGCATATTCCGGTCTCCATAGCTACCTGGAAATCGAAAACGAAAAATTTAGAATTGGAGGAGAAAAAACAAGCGATTTGGGAAGAGCTTCAGGTATATATCATATATGGTTAATTGTTGTTATTATCTTGACGATAAATTGTTTAAATTATTTATACTAACACACTATGCGTACGTTTTTTTGCAGAGGACTTTTGAGATACCAGATGAACGTAAAAGCTACATACTTAGTTTGGCCGGCAAGAGATATAGAGGGTGGAAAAGTTTTTTGACAAACACCTATCTTAAGGATAAAGATGGAAAATTTCTTAAAGATGCACCGGGACGGCCAACAAAGTATGCGACCTTCATTGATGAAGCAGATTGGGCTGAGTTTGTAAAGCAAAGAGATGAAGCTTTTCAGAAAAAGAGTGCCACGAATAGGGAGAGAGCATCCAAACCCGCGTATCCATACAAAAAAGGGCGTTTGGGATATGCACGCTTAGAGGATAAAATTGTAAGTAAATAGAAATTCGATTTAATTAATTGTCTACATGTGCATGTTTTAATTGACGATTTTATCGTTTGTGTCAATGCATAGTTGGAGGAGAGTAAAAGTGAGGAAGCTTCACTTCCTGTACATGTGTTGTGGAAGGAAGCTCGTGTGGGCAAGAATCACGCTGTCGATCCCGATGTTCAGAGAGTTTATACTGAATGTGTAAGTATAATACTGTGTCTTTAATTAAATCAAATGTTTTTTAATATATAAATGACTTTTTATCTCCACTAATAATTATTTAAATGTAAATGAATTACAGGAGACCTTGTCGCAATCGGCATCCACCGGTGAGGAGAGCGTACTTAGTAGAGTACTAGATGCTCCCGAGTATCCCGGTCGGGTGAGGGGTAAGGGTCATGGTGTGACTCCAACCTCTTTTTACAAGAGTCCTAGGAGAAGAAATCCTTCAAATGAAGAAGTGTTGCAAAAGTTGGCGGAATTGCAAGCACAAGTCTCTGAATTGCAAAGAGATAAAGAAGTGTATATGAGAGAAAAGTGCAACACTTCATCGGTGAAAGAAACTAGTGATAAGGCTAGTATCAACTATCAAAGGAAATTTCCCGAGGTAATTATAATTTTTTTTCCTTTTAAATTGTTCTATTTTATTAATGATAATGACTTTATATTTACTTTTGGTTTAGGGCATTTCATCTTGCCAACTATACTTATCGGAACCGAATTATCGACTAGTTGGCAAGGGAAAAGTGCACAACACTTCGGGAGATTTACTTCACCACAGACCGCTCCCGGATGGACACCTGAAAGTATCGGTGGATGTTGTATTAGATCGTGATGCGATTCTACCGGTACCTGACATGGTCTCAGAGACGACATTGCTGCGAGATGCAATAGGATCGTTTGTTGCATGGCCCTCGGAGCTCATTACCATTAGTGATGAGGTAAATTGAAAACGATTATGAATCATTTAGTTTTCGAATGTCAATTCTAAACCGTTTATTAATTATGTTTTACATTTTATTTTTAGACTGCTCCTATAAAACCCGCAATTAAGGGTAAAGGGATTTTACAGGAGGAGGAGTCTGTTGCATCGCTAAAAGAGGTACATTTAAAGTGTTAATATATAATCTGAATCAAAATATGCATGATTTTATATTTTACCTAACTTATATGATTTTTAGGCATCCGCTCGGGAGTCACAACAAGTGACGCAGCAGGTTCGTAGTGTACCACCCAGTGGTCCTCCGAAGCAAGCGGCAAGAAAAGGCGGTGCTTTTGTGCCTCGATACCGGGCGACACTCGCAACAATGGTTGATATGTCCGATATGAAGGATGGTGCTTTACGGGAAATCGATATGGATGAAAGTGTCTTCGGTATTGAGTTCAAGTCACATATTACAATTGATGACTTGCAAGAGATTTTTAACCAAGATCAACTAGGCGTCAGTAATATGCATTCATACATCCGGTAATATTCACTCATCCGATATATTATTTAATTAGTCCCACAATATAATTTATTTACACTTTTCAATGAAAAGAATCTAATGTTTATTATGTTTTTATTTAAGGTTGTTGTATGACAGAGTGTTGCGCGGGACTGCATTGTCTAACAGATTCCGGTTCGTGTCTTCCGCCCATTGCAGCGGAATGGAAATTGTTTCGGATCCGGAATCTGTTAGACAGCGCTTAGTCGATAGATTCATGTCCACCGGCAATACAGAATGTCTGCATCTTTGGGCGTATAATACCCGACCAGTAGGGTTAGTTTCTCATTCTTTATTCATCTAATCTCTGTTTCTTTAGTGTATAGCAATATTTTCATATAACCTATTGTTTTAATTTATAGAGCACACTGGTTGCTGCTTGCTATCAACCCGATAAGGGAAGTCGTGTATTATCTGAATTCGGTAAAGGGTGAATGGACCAATTATCCGGCCATGAAGGAAATCGTTGATTTGTAAGTGGGATCGTTCTAAATATATATTCGTGTATATTTATATATTTACTTATTTGTGGGATTGATCTAAACATATGCTTTTATATATTTGTTAATTAGATCAATACAAGTATTCCGTAGTCAACGGGACGCACAGGTATCCCGGACTAAATCAAACAACATCACCTGGATCGAAGTGCAGGTACATTACTTTTCACAAATTTGCTTATAATATTTATGCTACTTGGTAAAACAAGACAACTTATATAGAATCTTATTTGTTTTTCTATGTAGTGTCCGCTACAGCGTAACAGTTCAGACTGCGGATACTTTGTATTGAGGTTTATGAAAGAAATCATTCAGGCGAATCAATTAGAGATTCCTCCCACGGTATAAAGTTATAACTTAAGATAATTTCATATAATTTATTACATTTACCTAAATATATTATTCATATTATGTTTTTGTTTTATAGTACCTTGACGAATTCCGTGCTGCTGGGTACTCGAAGCTAAAGTTAGAAGAAATCAAAGAGGAATTGTGTCAATTTTATATTAAGCTATTTTTCATGCAGATTTGAACTATAATATTGTTGATTTTGTAATGATGTATATATATAATTTTGTAATGATGTATATATATAATTTTGGATATTATAATGGTATATATTAGTATATATATTGTCTTACTGATGGCTGAAATAATATAGTCGAAAATATATTACAGGTCGAAAATATATTACAGGTCGAAAATATTACAGGTCGAAAACATTACAGGTCGACTGGGAGGATTAAATTATAGGCTGCACATAAAAATACCTCATTTAGCAACTACAGCGCTTCTAAAAAGCGCTCTTAAAGGTCCACATACTAGAGCGCTTCTTAGTAAAAGCGCTGGCAAAGACCAGTAAAAAAGCAAAAAAAATTAAAAACTTACGCAGCATACAAAAGCGCTTTTGGAAAAGCGCTCTGGTAGGCCCCCCTATGAGAGCGCTTTTTCTGGAAAAAGCGCTCTCATAGGGGGGCCTACCAGAGCGCTTTTCCAAAAGCGCTTTTGTATGCTGCGTAATTTTTTAATTTTTTTTGCTTTTTTACTGGTCTTTGCCAGCGCTTTTACTAAGAAGCGCTCTTAAAGGGGGGTCTACCAGAGCGCTTTTTCCAGGAAAGCGCTCTTATAGGGGGTCCTACAAGAGCGCTTTTTCCAGGAAAGCGCTCTTAAAGGGGGGGGTCTACCAGAGCGCTTTTAAAAGCGCTTTCGTAGCCTACGCCAGCGCTGGCTTTGGCAGCGCTTTAAAGCGCTGTTAAAGGCCAAAAAAAGCGCTGTGAAAGCCCTTGTACGGCGTAGTGTAGGCGCCATCCCACATGGCGCCTCCTATTCTTTTTAAATTTTTCTAATTGCAGATTTGGGGTTACCTGCGGATTTACCTGCACATTTACCCGCGAGTTTACCTGCAGACCAAACATAAAATATTTACGTAGGTAAATTCGCATGTAGATCTGCAGGTGACACTAAATACGTAGGAAAATCTGTTAATAGCTGAAATTTAAAATAAATAAAAAATAGGCGCCACGTGGAAAATATCCCTAATCATTGTTAGATGAATAATTTTCTTAAAATATTGGTTTGTTTTGTATTTTATTTTTAAAACTTGATTATTAAAAAAAATCTTCATCATTTTTAGTCCATATATCAACCAATTTTCAAATTTAATAACAACTAGAAATTACTTACACTAGTTATAATTTAGATATAATCAATTATGCTTAACTCACGTTGTACCCTTTCATGTAATTATATTTTCAATTTTATTAATATAAAATTTATTTTCAATTTGAGCTTTTTCTCTCTTCGATGACCTTTTTCAAAATTCCTAACAACAGAGTACACAAATTTCATAAATTGATTGACCATAATATATTTCACTATACAAAATTACAAATTACGCATAATATTCAATTTTATATTAAATAGTTTGACTCGTTTAATCAATTTTATTTCAACATTTTCTTTTTCACAAAAATTTAAACTTCGCTCTTTTAACTCATTCAGATATTCTAACCCTTAATTCAAACAAGTTGAATTATCAACCCAATCGCCCACTGAGTAAGGAAAATCAGGTCAAAAAATATTAATATTTTTGTAATCAAGAAAGAAATACTAATATATATTTTATAGAAAATGAACTCTTTAAATCATACTTTATCATGAATACAAGAGCTTTATTTCATATTCCCATTGACCATACGTGAGCCTTATTACTATTTTATTTTTTTTATTGTATAAAGAAAAAGCTTTTTATTAGTTTATTTTCTTAACAAAAAAGCCATAGTCAAAATATTCCGCACCGACGGTAATGCATGGGATTCAGCTGGTTTACCTTGTTCATATAAACAACAACATGTTTCCGGTAAACTTGTCGGTGCAATAACCGTCGGCACCGACACGACAGATTTATTCCGGTCATTTTCAATTTTATGCTATCCTTTCAAAATAATTTATAAGGTAAATAAATATATGTTGAATCAATTATTTTATGTCAAAAAAACTTGATAGATAATAATATCAGAAACGGTGCATCTTGTCATTTTCTACGTGCTTTCACTATCACTGGGTTTTTTTGCCTTTCAAAATTTTAATGCAAGCCTACGTGGCAGGTAGGTTGGGGAGTAATTATCTGCGGTGAGGAGTGTGATAATACGGTGGGGAAGGAAATCTCCGTGGGGCCCTGTGTTGCACTTTAATTACCGTGGAGGTGTAGTACTGGATCATGCTTGCGTTGCACGTGAGTTACAACCAATATTTGCAAAAGCTACGGTAGTAGTAAGTAGGAACAAGATTCTTGCACATTTATAGATGTTGGATAATAGATCAAATTATTCAAATTTTGAATTCATATTTTTTTTATTTAAAAAAATGTTTAAATTTAAAAATAAACCACGACAAATATATCAAACGTGTGAATACGGCCAATTTATGACATTAGAAAATTTGGTTTCTAGTGATTAGTATAAGATTCATTTGATTCATATTAGTATCACACTTTAGGGATATTGAGAATTAATTTATAATTATTTCTTATCAATAATGCGAGAAAGAGAAATTAAAAGAAATGTATAGGAGAGTCTCACACCCAATTTCTTTTATGTTTATATTTATTTCGAGTGAATACGGATGGTGCTTACTAGTCCAATCGAGTGTCTGGTTGTGGAGAGTTAATTAAAAACGAGGATGGTATGTGGTTAGGAGATTTCTCAAAGTATTTAGGATATTGCAACATCTTTCTGGCGGAGCTGTGAGACATTTTTGAAGGTCTTAAACTCTCGCTGTCTCTTGGATTCTGTAAGGTTGAACTCAATGTTGATTCCATTATGGTTGTGCAGGCTATAGATGGAAGAAGGTCTAAAGAAGGGAGAGTCTGACTATTATTGCTCATATTAGAAAGAGCATGGAGAAGTTTGAAGTTGTTCCAGTGTTGCATTCGTATAAAGAAACTAGGGTTAATAGTACTTTACCCCCCTGTAATATGAGCGTGTTTCGGTTTACCCCCCTACCTGCCAAAGGCAGGTTTTGGCAACGGTTTTTTTGAAAAAACCGTTGCCAAAAGGTAGGGAGGGGAAAAAGCAAAATTCGCTAATATTACAGGGGGTGAAGTACTATTAACCCAAGAAACTAATAAATGTGTTGACGTGCTTGCTAGTATTGGGATAGGAATAGGTCAGGCCAACCTACAGGGGCCTATAGCCTAACCTATTTAAGGCCGAAACTATTTAAAACAAATGTCAGACTTAGGCCTTTTTAAAATTATATTTAATTAAATAGGTCAGACTTAGGCTATTAAAAAAGTCTATGAAACCTTATAAGCCGACCTATATTTTCGTATATATTAAAAATAGTCTAAAAAGGTTGGCGCGCGCGATATATATATATATATATATATATATATATATATATATATATATATATATATATATATATATATATATATATATATATATATATATATATATATATATATATATATATATATATATATATATATATATATATATATATATATGAAAAAGGGCTAAATAAGTTGGCATATATATGCATTTATATTAGAAAAAAGGTTAAATAGTTTTGCCTGTATATGCATATATATTAGAAAATTGCTAAATAGGTCGGCCTATATATACATATATAGACCGACCTATAAGGCTTCTTAAGTAATATGGATTAATTGAAAACTTTAATGAGAAACGGGCTTTTACATAAGCTTTCAGGCCAGACCAGACTCTTAAAAAGGCCAGATCAGGTCGAAAAAAAGAGCCTATAGTAGGCCATAGGCCAAGCTCAGACCTTGTAAGTTTATCGTAGGCCAGACTCAGACCTTGTAAAGCCTAGGCTATCCTATTTTCACCCCTAATAACAAACAAAAGAATGTTGGATACTTTGTCATTAAGGTTCTTTTGGCTAAAGCGTACGATAACTTATGTCGAGAATTTGTTCATAGAATCCTGATGGAGGTTGGTTTCCCTCAAATTTTAATTTGAGTCATCATGTATGCTATCACGTCCATGTCTATGAGTATTAAGTGGAACGGGAAATAAACAACCTACTTCAACTCAGCTAAAGGTTTAAGACAGTGGGACCCAATTTCTCCCTATCTTTTTGTTCTGCGTATGGATAAGTTGTCGCACTTGATTATGGACTCTATTGAGGGTAGGATGTGGAAAGGAATCAAGGCATGAAAAAGGTTGTGGAAAGGAAACAAACGGCCTACCATTCACCATTTTTTTGGGTTATATTTCTAAGTATGATTAAGAATAAGTTTCTCAATGTTGTCTGCCAAAAAAAGATTTAAATGATTAAAATTTTGCCTTGGGTGACAATATTGAGAAATTATTCTCAAATATAAAAATGGATTATAAACGTGGAATCAACAACAAAAACGTCATTTTGTGATAAAGATTGCAAGGACAGAAAAATGTTTTGTCAAGACTGTAAAATTAGTTTCTTTAATAAATGAATGTAACCACAACAACTGCAACAACAACACACAACCTTGAAACATTTCCTAACTAATTAAGAAACCTTAGGTTATACAGGCAAAACTATTTAACCTTTTTTCTAATATAAATGCATATATATGCCAACTTATTTAGCCTTTTTTCTAATATATATATATATATATATATATATATATATATATATATATATATATATATATATATATATATATATATATATATATATATAGAGAGAGAGAGAGAGAGAGAAAAAGAAAGGGGGGAGGTTCTCAGGAAAAGGTCATGGTAGAGGTAGACAAAGTAGAGAATTTAAAGAATATTACGAATGCCACCTATGTTGAATTTAATGAAGCAGAAGATATGATCCTTATGGACAAAAGTGATTCATAAGGTTAGGCTAAGTTAGAAATATGGTATCTTGACTTCGGATGCATAAATCATATGGTTGGGGTTAATTCTTGGTTCTTTAAATTTGATGGAAGTTTTAGGGAAAATATCAAACTAGGTGATTACTCAACAATGTCTGCCATGGGGAAAGGAAATGTGAAACTGAGCATTGGCAACAGAGCACATGTAATCACTGATGTCTATTACATACTAGGTTTGAGAAATAATCTCCTAAGCACTGGACATCTTCGGCATAAGAAGCTAAGTGTAGTGTATAATCATGATTCTTGCCAAATCTCCCATGAAGAGAAAGGCCTGATCTTGACTATTCAAATGTCTCGTAATAGGATGTGTGTGATCCATACACTAGTCATCATGACAATGTGTTTTCAGACAACTAAACAAATGGAATCCCAATTGTGGTATATCAGGTATGCACATTTGAGCATAAATGGCCTAGATACACTTGTGAAGAAGGAAATATTGAGAAGTTTTACAATCCTAGTAAACACATAACAAAGATGCATTTATTTCTTTGTAGGCAAGAGATTCCATTCCCAAAGAAGCCAATTTGAGAGCTAGTGAAATGCTGAAGCTTGTCCACTCTGATATTTTTGGGCGTTTCAAACATGAGTCACTTGAAGGAAACAACTTGAAAGGGATCAAGAGACAATTGACCATTTCATATACTCCCCAGCAAAATGGAGTATCTGAAAGTAAGCGTAGGACTACCATGAATATAGTTAGAAGCATGCTATCATGCAAAAAAAAATCCCCAAACATTTATGGCCTGTTGCAGTAAGATGGGCCACCTACTTCATGAATAGAGGTCATATATTTACTATAAAAAACATGTTGAAGGAAAAATAATCATCATCAGCAAACATGTTGTGTTTGAAGAATCAAAGTGTTTGAATTGGAATAAAAAGGATCAAGTGAGCCTTGAAGATGCACAAGTCCAAGTAGAAGATGAAAGTGAAGCTATACCACCAGAAAGATCAGATGTAGCAACTCTAAGAGTAGCAGAAAATTCATACTGAAAAACTTGTTAAAGAACTAGTAGATGGCCATACAAATGAAGAGAATGATGGAAAAGAAGAAAACATTGCAGAATCTAATGATCTTACTCACATAATTATAAAATCTCAAAGGTATCTTAATTATTATGTTAGTAGCTTAGAAATGAAGAGAAGTATCAATTGCATAATCTTGCAGTCTTTAGCTCAAATGAGGACCCTGGTATAGCAAGATAAGTTAAGGAAATCACTCTATGGAATAACATAACCTCCAAGGGCCTGGTATAGCAAGATAAATTCATATTTCTGTATTGACAAATTTATAAAAATGTCCATATGAGCATACTATTTTTGTTAAACATTAGAATTTAAGGGAGGATTCTCATTGTCAGTTTGTATGTAGATGACCTTACATACACATGCAATGATCTTTAAATGATGGGTGAATTCAAGCCATCATTGAAGGGAGAATTTGCCATGACTGACTTGGAACAGAGGAGGTACCTCTTGGGAATTAAGGTGAAGCACAGAAATGATGGGATCTTCATACATCACCAAAATTATGCAATATAAATCCTATCAAGATTTGGCATGGAAAAATGCAATGAAGTTTGAAGTCTTATTATTCTAGGTTGCAAATTAGTTAAAGGTGAAAGTGGAAAAGTTGTTGATGCCACCATCTTCAAGAAAATGGTAGGAATTAAGCTTAATGTACCTTTTAGTAATAAGACCTAACATGGAATTTTTTGTGTGCTTGGTAGCCATATACATGAAAAGACCTACATAAATTCATGTTGCAACAGTCAAAAGGATCGAAAGGTACCTACAAGGCACCTTAGATTTTGGCATCCTTTACAAACATGGAGGTACAACCAACTTTTAGTTGTTAGGATGGACTGAATTTGACTATGCAAAAGATAGGGATGACAGGAAAAAACCCCAGGACATGTGTTCAAGATAGGTTCAAGGTCAATCTCATGGTCCACAAAGAAACAACCAATAGTTACAATGTTAACAACTAAAATAGAGTTTGTAGCTGCTACTTCATGTACTTGCCAAGGAGTATGGTTGAGAAATGTGCTGGTTCATTAAAAGGTGCCTCAAAAGCAATAGTCAATCATCTTTTGTAACAATAGTTCCTCAATCAAACTGTCAAGAAATCCTATTATGCGTGGAAGGTGTAAATACATAGATATTATATTTCATTTCTTAAGGGACCTGACCAAAGATGAAGTCGTTGATTTAAAGCTCTTCAACGCTCAGGATAAGCTAGCTGACATGCTCACTAAGCCATTGAAGCTAATTCATTTGCCAAGTTAATGGAGAACTTAGGAATGGAGACATTAAGTAGTATTACTTGATTTATTTTGATGGAAGTCAAAGTAAGGGGATATTTGTTGGATATTCTTGTTAAGCATTGCTTGTTATAAGTTTAATTAGTTAGTTGAGAGTTAGTTACAACATTATCTACTATCTACCCAATACTAAGAAATTGCCCAAACTGTCTATTTTGCCCTTTCCTTATAATTTTTTTACCCATACAAAAGGTTAATCATGTAATTAACAAAATAAAAAATAGAACATACCAAATGTTGTGTTCTCATTGGTCAATTTTTATAATTATTGTACTTCCATAAACCTTTTCTCTTTCTCCCTCTGTGCGTTTTCTCTATTCCCAAACCCTACCTCACCTCTGGTCTTCTCTCTCGTCTCTCTCACGGGTTTTATTTTTTCTCCTTCCTTTTCCTTTCAAACCCTAGCACAACCACCCCCTTTCTCCACCCCATATACAACTGATTTCTCCGTGCGCCGCTGAAACTATGGTCCAATTTCATTTTTCCATCTTTCCCTCATTTCAAAATCACGCCCCCTCTCTCTTCTTGCCCCTCATATTCAGTTCTCTCCCTCTTCTCTCTATTCTCTCTTTTTCTTGGAACCCTAAATCTGAAACATTTTTCAAACTCGTCACCGACACCGGATCTGCAACAATCACCTCGACGAACATCCGAATTTAATAGGTAGTTCGCTATCCTTTGCATTTTTGCTTGATTCGTGATGGTTTCAGTTTTAATTTCAAAATTAAAAGTGAAGTTTGAGTGATTGGTTTGGTTATTTTTGTTGGTTATAGTTATTCTACAAAGCCGAGCTGTTGGAGGACTTTATTTTAGATTCTTTTCAAGAGCTCATGATTGCTTCGGGTTCTTCCACCATGGTTCTAGGTAATTTTTCTTCTTTAATGTTATCATTATTAGAGAAAACTATATTGAGTAGTGTATTCTATTCACCAACTATTTTTCTTAAATTTGAATGAAAATCGCTCAATTATATGTTAAGAATATGAATATGGATATGAATACTGTGAAACCAAAGTTGTTTGACCCATTAGAATGACCTTTTCAATTATTTGGGGGAGTTGTTTTCATTAGCTGCAATGCAACAAAATAAGGAATATATACAATTATGATGATGCATAAGAGGAAACAAAATAAGGAATATATCAGAATCAATGTATCTCCATATTTGAAGTCTTCTCAGAACTATACATATTTGAAGTCTTCTCAGAACTATTCATTTTCTGTTGTGGCTTCAGATTTTATGTGCAGACATGAATCATGATACATCCGTTATAGTTTGTATAGAAGAATTTTCATATGTGGTGTTTCCCTTTATAAAGTTGCAATTTCATGCTCTTTAGGTCCTTTTTTTTTTCTATCAGGTACTGTTTAGATGGACCTGTGATTTTTACTGATGAAGTTATGTGGTTTTGTGAGGTTTGTGATGAACCAAAGCAAATATTTCGAAAAACTAAATCTGTAAGTTTGGCCAATAACGCACTTCAAACCCAAAGAAAACTGAAACATTGTGTAAAGAGATTGAAGGAAAGAAATCAACAGCATAAAAGGTTGCAGTTCATTACAATGTTTTGAATTGGGTCAATATTTAGTTACAACATTTGTTTTACGGTTTAAACAAGCTTTGTTTTTGCGGTTTCGACATAATTACGCTTTCGCGATAGCTTATGATTCTGAGCTGGTTTTGGTTTGAATTAAATACACAGGAATTTCTCAACTCAAATTGTTATTTCTTCTTATTGAATGTTATGATTGACAGTGAATTTGGTGAAACTATAGGTCATTGTGCAAGTTTACTAAGTATTTGGTGAATGAATTATCAATAAAGTCTTTGTCTTTTCTAAACTCAAATTATTATGTTTTCAAACCTGCAGGTTGTAAATGCTTCTTAGATACAGGCCAAAAATGGAAGTGAATATCTACATCACTATGACAATTTTCCCTGAACAGTATGAAAAAATCTCCATGTTGATTAGCCAGATTTTTAAAAATACAACTCATAGTTTATATCTCCATTATGTCAAAGTGGAACCAAATTACTTGGCCAATTGCTTTTCAATTGTTTCCTGAGTTACAGTTCAATTCAATTCACATCTAAGACAAAATTAAGTCTTAGCAATTTGGTCTGTGTCAAAAAAGAACTTTACCAATTCGGTGGCTGTAACTGCGATGAAACCCAACTTCCGTTTACCACCGTTGAAGGTTCGTCATGTCATTTTTCTGAAATTCTGCCTGTTGAAACAAGACAGATTCGAAGTGACTTAGGCGAGTAAAGTTTTTCTGCCACGGGCGCTGTATCAGATCGTATAAGTTACTCAGGGTCCATACCTTATTCTGGAAGCATCTTTATTCAATCTAACAATAGCACTACCTGTACGCGGTCCTTTGGTGTGCAAGCGAAGAATCGAGGACCAAAATGATTACTGCAGAAACACCACAGGACCGCGATTCTTCGCTTGCACACCAAAGGACCGCGTACAGGTAGTGCTATTGTCAGATTGAATAAAGATGCTTCCAGAATAAGGTATGGACCCTGAGTAACTTATACGATCTGATACAGCGCCCGTGGCAGAAAAACTTGACTCCCCTAAGTCACTTCGAATCTGTCTTGTTTCAACAGGCAGAATTTCAGAAAAATGACATGACGAACCTTCAACGGTGGTAAACGGAAGTTGGGTTTCATCGCAGTTACAACCACCGAATTGGTAAAGTTCTTTTTTGACACAGACCAAATTGCTAAGACTTAATTTTGGCTTAGATGTGAATTGAATTAAACTGTAACTCAGGAAACAATTGAAAAGCAATTGGCCAAGTAATTTGGTTCCACTTTGACATAGTGGAGATATAAACTATGAGTTGTATTTTTAAAAATCTGGCTAATCAACATGGAGATTTGTTCATACTGTTCAGGGAAAATTGTCATAGTGATGTAGATATTCACTTCCATGTTTGGCCTGTATCTAAGAAGCATTTACAACCTGCAGGTTTGAAAACATAATAATTTGAGTTTAGAAAAGACAAAGACTTTATTGATAATTCATTCACCAAATACTTAGTAAACTTGCACAATGACCTATAGTTTCACCAAATTCACTGTCAATCATAACATTCAATAAGAATAAATAACAATTTGAGTTGAGAAATTCCTGTGTATTTAATTCAAACCAAAACCAGCTCAGAATCATAAGCTATCGCGAAAGCGTAATTATGTCGAAACCGCAAAAACAAAGCTTGTTTAAACCGTAAAACAAATGTTGTAACTAAATATTGACCCAATTCAAAACATTGTAATGAACTGCAACCTTTTATGCTGTTGATTTCTTTCCTTCAATCTCTTTACACAATGTTTCAGTTTTCTTTGGGTTTGAAGTGCGTTATTGGCCAAACTTACATATTTAGTTTTTCGAAATATTTGCTTTGGTTCATCACAAACCTCACAAAGCCACATAACTTCATCAGTAAAAATCACAGGTCCATCTAAACAGTACCTGATAGAAAAAAAAGGACCTAAAGAGCATGAAATTGCAACTTTATAAAGGGAAACACCACATATGAAAATTCTTCTATAAAAACTATAACGGATGTATCATAATTCATGTCTGCACATAAAATCTGAAGCCACAACAGAAAATGAATAGTTCTGAGAAGACTTCAAATATGTATAGTTCTGAGAAGACTTCAAATATGGAGATACATTGATTATGATATATTCCTTATTTTGTTTCCTCTTATGCATCATCATAATTGTATATATTCCTTATTTTGTTGCATTGCAGCTAATGAAAACAACTCCCCCAAATAATTGAAAAGGTCGTTCTAATGGGTCAAACAACTTTGGTTTCACAGTATTCATATCCATATTCATATTCTTAACATATAATTGAGCGATTTTCATTCAAATTTAAGAAAAATAGTTGGTGAATAGAATACACTACTCAATATAGTTTTCTCTAATAATGATAACATTAAAGAAGAAAAATTACCTAGAACCATGGTGGAAGAACCCGAAGCAATCATGAGCTCTTGAAAAGAATCTAAAATAAAGTCCTCCAACAGCTCGGCTTTGTAGAATAACTATAACCAACAAAAATAACCAAACCAATCACTCAAACTTCACTTTTAATTTTGAAATTAAAACTGAAACCATCACGAATCAAGCAAAAATGCAAAGGATAGCGAACTACCTATTAAATTCGGATGTTCGTCGAGGTGATTGTTGCAGATCCGGTGCGGTGACGAGTTTGAAAAATGTTTCAGATTTAGGGTTCCAAGAAAAAGAGAGAATAGAGAGAAGAGGGAGAGAACCGAATATGAGGGGCAAGAAGAGAGAGGGGTGTGATTTTGAAATGAGGGAAAGATGGAAAAATGAAATTGGACCATAGTTTCAGCGGCGCACGGAGAAATCAGTTGTATATGGGGTGGAGAAAGGGGGTGGTTGTGCTAGGGTTTGAAAGGAAAAGGAAGGAGAAAAAATAAATCCCGTGAGAGAGATGAGAGAGAAGACCAAAGGTGAGGTAGGGTTTGGGAATAGAGAAAACGCACAGAGGGAGAAAGAGGAAAGGTTTATGGAAATACAATAATTATAAAAACTGACCAATGAGAACACAACATTTGGTATGTTCTATTTTTTATTGTTAATTACATGATTAACCTTTTGTATGGGTAAAAAAATTATAAGGAAAGGGCAAAATAGACAGTTTGGACAATTTTTTAATATTGGGTAGATAGTAGATTATACATTTATAATTTCAATGACTTGAACATTAAAGTGTTAGTCTTGCACGCACACCTCCACTCCGTATCAAAATATCGTCATGAAAATATCGTCATATCTAGACGTTATCAATCTTCCATTATATGTCTAAATAAAAAAAAAAACTGTATATTTTATTCCTAAAATATAAAATCATTGCGGCAATTTTTTTAAAATATTATATTATATTTTGCTAAATTGATCAAACCGTGTGTGTGATAAGCAAGTAGTGAACAGCACATCATATATAAGAACACCAATAACATACTAATAAATTAATATTCTAAAATAAACACTTTGTCCATATTCTTGCTTCTATAATACCCAAAGCAGAAGACACTACAACAACGGTCAGATTTATATTTAACTAATTATTAGCTTCTTTTATACCACTAGAAAGTGTCACTATAATCTTTAAATAAATATAATTATTATTACTAAAATTCATATTCAGTCTTTAGACACAATTTTTTCCAGTTATAAGTTGGTACTCTTTCAACATAAGTGAGCTGGACAGCAAAAGAAGAAAAATAATAAAGCACGTGATTATGTCACGTGGGTCATAATTTTTTATTTTTTCTGGAAAAGATATTAATTGTAAAGAAATGTTTTTAATATTAAAATTTCAATCACCGAATTAAACGCCGAGAAAAGGGAAATGAAAGCGACGTTGCATGTTAGCTGAGAAGTAGTAGTAGTAAAGGTCTTTTAAACAATTTTTTTATATATAAATTATTTAAGTTAAAATTTCAATTAATTTTAAACATAGCATACCAAACATTAATTAAACATCATAGGATGCATCTCACTCATTCAAGGAAAAAAGGAAACAACATAAAGAAATTGGTGTCGTAGAAAGTGGCAGCCCACTCCTTATCAAAAACATCAGAGAAATTGTCCAGCCACCTGTCTAATTAAATTTGACTCTTCAATTTTTTTAGACTAATTAAAATGTCTCTTTCATTATTTATTTAATTTTAAATTAATATTTTACTAAAAACATTTACTCTCAAAGAAGTAGTAAAAAAATCCGATAGTGTTTTAAAATTGATTGCATCTTTACAAAAAATTTAAAAAATTCAATATAAATTTTTATCAGTTTTTTAAAAATTTGGTATGTTTTTTTACTGAAATTTTTGAAAAATCTTATAAAATGCAAATAAGTCGAATATTTGTAAACTTACAATAATTTATAAGATATTTAAAAATTTTGATATACCAGATTTTTAGTCGTCCTGAAAAATTCAATAGTTTAATTTAGTATTCTCTCCTTATGCGCGTATGAGGTGAATGAATCTTCTACATATTTTTTCTAGTTCTTCACTACCGATGTTATATGTCTTACTTGCATGCTTTTTTATCTTGTGAAATTTTAAACGAATTTTGGTACTGTTGACACAAATCATTCATTTATTATATGTTTTAATCGACAAATATTACTCTCTCGGGCTGATGTGTTATCATGGACATAGTCTATTGAGAGACAATATTGTATTATTGTTGTTATTGTTCGTTCATATACAATAAACAGACTCAAAGAAAAGAAAGATAAATTGATTATTAGTTGTGAGAGAGAGGAGGAAACTACAAAAACTAAAATTTCTCTTAAGGCACTTTTAATAGAAAATTTAAATATCCATTTATGTTGATATATGTGTCAAACGGTAGTGGTTGGAAGGTAACGGTTAGACGTGGTGTTCACAATCATGTACTAGCTAAGGATTTAGTGAGTCATGATATATTAAGTCGTTTGAAACCTGAAGGACGATTGTTTATGAATGATATATGATAAAATATCACATGCCTCCGAGGTACATATTGGCTGTATTGAAAGATAAAGATCCTGATAACCTGATGACTGTTATGCATATCTATAAGGCAAGATCTACATATAAGACGAGAAAGAGAAGTCCATTGACGAAAATGCAACATCTGGTTAAACTAATTCATGATGAGAAATACATGTACTTGACTAGAAACAGGGAGTAACCAAGTATTATTGCTGATATATTTTGGACACATTCTGATTCTGTGAGGCTGTTGAACATGTTTCATTTGGTGCAGGTCTTTTACTCTACATACAAAGCAAACAGATGCTGCCTTCCTCACATATTTAATTTTTCCTATATCTTCACTAATGTTCTTACTGACATATGTTGTGACCCAACCTCGATTTTTTGAAGTTGTTGAACATGTTTCATATCATGTTGATTTTTGATTGTATATACAAAACAAACAAGCGTTGACTCCACTACTTGAAATAATTTATATTCTCCTTCTCAATTCATTTGTTGTGGGTGTTTCAAATTTCAAAAATGTTAGTATGAAGTGCAAGGTGTCGAATCTAATAGACAAAAGCATGTTATGGATCTAGGGAACAAAGTCATATATTCAATTAGTGAGTATGAGTTTGAGCAACACTTGCAACAATTTTAGATACTATGTGTTGATATCCCTTTATTTGTTGAGCATGTGAAACAAACATGATTAACACCCTATAAAGAAAACTTTGTTGATGCATGGACTAATCGAGTCACGCATTTAGGGAACACGACAACTAACAGGTACATCCTTGTGAGTTTGATTTAATTACTGAAATATTTATCACTTTATTTATTAAATCTTTCTCTATTATTGTTTTATAGGGTTGGGTCTGCTTATTGGAGATTCAAAAACATGTTAAGTATTTGTCATGGAGATTTGTGCAGGAGTTGGGATATTGTGAACACCATGCTGAAAATGCAACTAAATGCAATTAGAGTATCATTTCAAAAAAAGTGTTGCCCATATTGAGCATTGGTATAATGCTTCCTTTTGCTCGAGATTACATAGCATCGTATCAAGGCAGTGTATAGAACACATTGTAAAGGAGTTGGCACTACTACAAATAATAGATTTCATGACAAAACTTTCACCTGAGCCAATGAAAATCCGAGGTTAAATGACCTGAAACACGTTAATTTTTTAAAGTTTAATCTTATCCATTGGTTTTGTTGAAAACCGTAAGGGAATGTAGCTCATGATTTGAGCTTCAATTTCCAGCTGCTGCAAATTTATATTTTATTTTGAACCAAAGTTTCTCCTTTAATTTATAAATCACTTTATCCCTCGCTTTGTTATAAAACTGACATTAAATGATTAATATTTTATTTAATTAAATTGAAATCAAGTTTTACCTCGGTTATGTTCTCTTTTTTTTTTAAATCGAGAGATTAATTCTAAACATTATTCTACTCACTCAACAAAATATTACGTTTCATTCACTTTTTACGCCCTAGCAAACGAAACAACATTCTTCTCCACTTAACAAACTGAAATACCATTTTCTCCAAGGAGAAGGAAGTTCAAACCTCAAACTAACACTTTGCTTTGACTCTGTCACACGTTTTTAGTATGTAAAACTCTCTCCTTATTGTTGTTGTTGTTGTCGTTGTCGTTGTCGTTGTTATTGTTGTTGTTGTTATTGTTATTGTCATGGTTTTTGAGACTTAGGGTATAATGTAGTATTGTTGTTGTTATTGTTATTGTTATTGTCATGGTTTTTGAGACTTAGGGATTAATGTTGTTATTTTTATTGTCATAGTTTTTGAGACTTAGGGTATAATGTAGTGTTGTTTTTTAGGTATTTGTAGTAGTTATTGTTTATTGTTATTGTTGTTTTATTTTGGAATGTTTATTTTCATTCTACTTTCAGAAGTTGTATGTGATTATGAATTGCAGTTGGAAGAGAAGCAATAGATTAAGTAAAAATAATAAGAATAGAGCGATTCAATTTCTTGAATTCGTAAAAAAATCTTCCTAATGATAATGGGGTTTTTGGTGTCCTTATAAAATTTGCTGAAATACGCAAAAGCATCCAAGGGATGTTATATTAAATCATTTAGGTGTGATAGGATCATTCAAAATTATACGAAATAGGTATGGCATGGGGAAGTGACAAAAATAGAACTATGTCACATAGAGTTAAAGGTGATGAATTTATGAATGATACTTTAGAAGATATGATTCATGATATTGGAGTAGATGTTTTTAAGAAAGCTCATGTGGGAAATACTTTGCAAAGAGACCTCAGAGTGTTGTTATATGCGGAATGCAAACCTTTTACAAGATTGTCAGCTGTGTTAAGACTATTTAATCTTAAAGCAAGAGGTGGGTGGATGGATAAAAGTGTCAATGAATTGCTTGAATTGTTGCAAGAAATGCTTCCAGGTGGTAACACGTTGTCGAACCGTAGTTATGAGGCCAAAAAGATATTATGTCTAGTGGGTTTAGACTATGTCAAAATACACGCATGTCATATGATTGCATATTATATAGAAAAGAGTATGAAAACTAGAAGGAGCGCCCAAGGTGTGGGGAGTCACGCTACAAGAAGAAAGACAATGGTACTGAAGATGATGATGGTGTAACTAGAAAGGGTGTTCCTTCGAAGGTGATGTGGTACTTACCAATAATTCAAAGGTTCAAGATACTGTTTGCTAATGTAAATGAAGAAAAAAATAATATATGGCATGCAAATGAAAGATTATGTGATGGAAAAATTCTCCATGTAAATTATTCATTGCAATGGAAGAAAATTGATTCGTTGTTTCCTGATTTTTCCCTTGAGTCAAGGAACCTTAGGATTAGACTTTCCACCGACAAAATGAAAGTGTTTGGTAATTTGATTACTAATCATACTTCATGGCATGTTTTTTCATAATTTACAACCTATCTCATTGGTTGTGCGTGAAGCGCAGATGACGCAATACCATATTAAATTTTTTGCAGGCAGCGCTCGAACAATACCAAAGCCGAAAACAAGCCTCAACTGCAAACACAAGGACTACAGGAGGAACGGGAAATGCATCGCTATAAGAACTTAACAGCATGTGTCTACAAGATGGATACGACCGAAATATCGCTGACAGAAGCTCCCAAAACCAAGAACAAACATCATCTGACTCCATCGACTAAGCTGCCTCCACCAAACTGATAATCAATTTTGCAATACTATACTCAAAGTCCTCTCTAAAGGGAAGTTATACGCCGAAACTGGAAGCAATCTAATGAATTTAAGGGGCACTCGAACTTGAGAAGCACGGAAGTCGTCCTTTAACCAAAATGAACATCAATAGATATCGAACCCCATACACAATCTAGGACTGCCCAGCCACTGGGTGAGGTATGAGAATCCTTTCAGTTTACTTCTCAACCATCTCCAAGATAAGATTTTGAGTTCTTCGATCCAATGTTTTCTCGGTCTATCCTTTTCTCTAAAGGTTTTTTCGTTACGACCTTTCCAAATTAACCAAATGCTAGCAAACTAAATTACACTAAATTTATCTACTATATTTTTTCCTGTTCTGCCCAGCCCTCTGAAATGTTGAAAGTTTGATATTTCTACATTATGCATCACAGTGGATACATTTAGCCAGCGTAGAGTCTTGAAAGACACCTGCAAACTGAAATCACACTCAAAGAAAATATGAGAAACACTTTCTATTAACCCGCAACCATATGAACATTCAAATTGATTATCATTCATCACTCCTTGCTTGTGTAAACTATTCGTAGACGACATCCTGTCTTGTAATAATCGCCACGCCAAAGTTGCTACCTTTAGCGGAACAAATTAGTTCCAAGCCCCTGCAAGTTTCATTTTTTTGACATCAATAGGCTTTTCCATAATTGTGTTGTAAGCTTCTTTAACATAATAAGTACTTAAGCCCCATACCCAATTATCCACCCTCTCTGGAGTAATAGACACCCTCTACAACTTATCTTTCAATTCAATCTCAATCACAATCTCTTCTTGTGTCAAGTCTTTACTCCAAGTGATATTCCTTTGGTCTACTCGTATGGCTCATTCCTTTATACTTAAATTTTTGTTTTCACAGATCCTAAATAGCATGCTCTTTAAGTTTTTGGAATTCTCGAGTATTTAAATGACACGCTCCTTATTTTACAATGGAGGATCAAAGACGCCTCCTATAGCCATGTCGGCTTAATATTAATATCGACTAAAAGGCTTTTATGGAAATTTACCTTTGAGCCCGACACCAATTCAAATAATTGGAGGATTAATTTAATTGCCCATACATTTTTCCAACTCTTTTTCCCAATAATTAATGTGTCGTCAACTTATTATAAATGTGAGATCGATACATGATCAGTGCATTTTGATGCACATTCTTCTATGTTTTTAACTATGCATTTCCATAGTTTATTTTGTTTATTTTTCTATTTTATTATGTTTTTATATTTGAGTTTAATTTTATTGTTATTTGATTTTCATATTTAATTTTCAGCAATAGCAGTCTGCACTAAAACGATTATAACTGGAGTTCCGGGAATCCGATTGACGCGTTCTAATAATCGCCGGAAAGCTAAGAGAAAGATCTACAACTTTTGTGTTGGAGTCAAAGTCAGATTCGAAGTCAATTATTCCCAGAATTTCGTTTGAAGTTGAAGCATTAGTTTTATTTTAGTTTTGGTCCTGGGTTATGTTTTTGACCCAGTTGGGTTGTAAGCTGTTTGGTTATCTCAAGTACCTAGGTCTGGCCGTACTGTCTGTCACTTTTTACTTTTCACCAAATAATTTTGAAAGCTTTGTACGAATGATGAGGAACTAATCCCCGAAGGCAATTTCTGCTGGTTACAGTTTCCAATACTTTGAGGTTTTTAATCTTTAATCCAATTTCTTTTCCCTTTCGATATTAATCTATATGTCTTGTTTGCTTAATTCCAGGGCCGGCGATAAGCAGGTGCAACAGGATCAGTTGCACAGGGCCCCAGATTTTAATGGGCCTCAGAATTTTAAAAAAGTGTAGCCTTATTAATTTGCATAATATATAGTAAATGATCCAATTAAACTATGCATGTCAATTTTAACTTTTCGATTGGATAGAACGAAAGTCATAAAGTGAAATCAATTATTCTTTTTTAAATTAATTATTATGACAATGAATGAAGTGTCGTCTGGGTAGAAAAGAAAACTTTTTTTGTGTACTGGTATCTATCAATTCTTGTTTTAAATATATTGTTACATAATTTTAGTCATGTTTTATTTAGAATAGCTAAAAAATAGTATATGATTTGGATTTATTAAAGCTCTTTTATTATTATTTTTATTTACTGTTATTATTATTGCTGATGTTTGATTTAGTCTTCAAACAATTATTTTTTAAAATATTTGTATGATGTTATATAGGTATCAAATTTATAAATTTAAATATATAGAGAAAAAGATGAAAGAAGCCTATCAAATAAACCTATTATTTTATTTAAAAAATATGATTTATTTGTTAGTTTATAAATAAATGAATAATATAAAATCTATAAATTGCAGGTAATTTTGTTAGGCTTTAATAATAGTATTAAAACTATAATTTTTCAATCACTAATAATAATATATTAGCATGAGTCAAGAAATAATACTGTTAAATTAAAAAAATTATAATCCCGTTAAAAATAAAAATTTATTAAATTTTATTTAGTTGAATGTTAAATTCTTTTTTTAAATAATGTTATAAAAAATAATACATTAAAAGAAAGAGATTCATGAAATGTCAAAATAATTATAATAAAATCTATTTTGAATTAATGTATAATTATATTGTGATATATAATTTTAATTATTATAATTATATATTTTTTAAATTAGAACAGGGCCTTCAAATTCATTGGGCCGGCCCTGCTTAATTCGAGTTATATAGAATATTATTGATTTATACCGATTAATTTATGTTCCTTGACTTTTATCGTACTTTATCGTTGCTTAATCGTTAAAGTGTGTATGTTAGAATCACGTTTGCTTAATTCGTGATTGTGCTTAATCCGTTTGCTTTATTCGGAAAATAGGAATGAAATCTTATAATGTCAATTTCGCTTGTTAATTGATGTTGTAATCGGTAGGGGAATAGAATCCGCTTAGGGGATTGAAGTTTATTGAATCAGTGATAAGTCGATAACCGAATCAGTAAAATTGTCGTTTTAGCTTATTTACATAATCACTTATTTTAACCACTTTTTCACTATGTTATTATTAAATCAATCCTAAACCCCCCTTTAATTCAATTTACCATCGGTTAGTAATAACTAAGAATCCTTGTGAGACAATATCCGAGTTGTCATTACCGTTACTACAGTTTTTACAAAACACTCGTTTTTTATCCGTGCGCGACAGCGGATCAAATTGGCGCCGTTGCCGGGGATTCTTTTCGTTATTAACTTATTTTAGAGTCTTAGGTTTAGTGTTCATGCGTTTAGGCCATAGGTTCCTCGCGGTTTCGGCCATAACGCCTTTTTGAGTCGAAAAACCAGTTTTTGAGAAAATTGATTCCGATCGATAATTTTTTTTGCCTATTGGGAGCAGAAAAATCGTGCGATCAATACTCCCTTACTCTAAAAGAGTAACGGAAGTCGACCCCAAATCTCCAAATTCATCGTTTTTCAATTTTTAATGAATTTTTTTCTATTTTCATAGTATCAGAAAATTCCAAAAAAAAATCTCAAAATTCGTATTTGCCTTAAGTAGATTAAATTTCGTGTTTTTATATTTTTCTAAATTTATTTTAATCGTTTTCCTTCTTTTTATTTGTTTCTTCCTATATGGGACATAATGGGTATTTCTGTGTTTGTTGAAACCATGACTGAACAAAGAACTTTGACGCAGTTGGATGTCCCTAATATGAACTATAATGGTTTATGTATGGACTATCTTGCGGCTGATGCACCTTTTGAATTGGAATATGGTTTAACACATTTATTGCCTAGGTTTAATGGTTTTGCAGGTGAGGATCCGCATAAGCTTGTGAATGAATTTCAGGTTGTATGCTCTGCACCTTCTGAACCTTCACTAGAGGATATTGTCAAACAAATGGCTGCGAATAATCTCCAGTATCAACAACAAATAGATTCTACTCTTCAGACTTTGCAAACACAAATTGGACAACTTGCCACTTTGGTGAATGCCATGCAGCAACCTCGAGGATCAAACCAACAACCCTTGGAAGAGAAATCTATTTTTCAAATAGAGTTTCTTTCTGAAACTGTTGATGATACTTGTACTGATTTTTTTGCAGCTGATTTTCCATCATTGTCTAGTTTTGATGATGTTTACTCTTGTGATGTTTGTACTGACACTAAAATTTGCTCTGTTTGTGCTGAAATTGAGCTTGCCTTGCAAAATGATATTCTTACTGTAGATGAGGTTGCAAATGAAGTTGTTCATGTAGATGAAGCTCTCGACACCCCGGCTGCCCGGAACAAACCATCCATTGAACAACCACTTTCCCGAGAGCTGAAACCAATTCTTGAAAATCTTAAATATGCTTATTTAGAGATGGATGAAAAACTTCCGATTATAATTTCTTCTAAACTTCATTTTGATCAAGAAAGTATGTTTTTGCAGGTTTTGAAGAAGCATAAGAAAGGAATTGGATGGACCTTGGATGACATTTATGATATTAGTTCCTCCATGTGTGTGCATAGGATCTCACTTGAAGATGTAGCAAAAGTAGTAAGGCAGCCCCATAACTTTTGGTTCCTTGATGTTGTGAAAGATGAGAGCACCTTCACGTGCCCGTTTGACACTTTTACTTTTAGAAGAACATTCTTTGATCCTGGAATAAAAGGCGAAGGAGCTAAACCACTTTTTAAGGACGATGAACATTACCCAAAGCTACTCCATGAGAGCCCCACTTTGGAAGAAGAGAATGTAGAAGATCACTCTTTGGGAAAGGCTTCTTATGTGATCACATATCCTCCTTGACTACTCGGGTGTGTTCTTTCCTTTCTCTCACTCTTATTTTATATTTATGTTCTTTCATTGAGGACAATGTATGTCTTAAGTGTGGGGGAGGGAATCATTTATTTTCTTTGCTTTTGTTTGTCGTTTTGTTTTATTTTTAGTTATTTCAAAAAAAAAAAAACTTCTTTGAAATTTTTAGGCTATAGATTAATATGAGGTTAGTTGTGAAGACTTGGGAAAAATTCACAAGATCGGTATCGTTTTAACACCATAAGTCTCATGCATATGGAAATTGATTTGAATTTTTAATTATGTTTTAGCCTTAAAGTCTCATTCTCTGACAGCTCTTGAGTAGTTTATTTCAGCAGTCGGCACCATCTCTCACACACTTTACGCAGGGAAGCCGATGAATATAAGTGAGTGTTCCGAAAAAAAAAGAAAAAAAAAAGAAAAAGGGAATGCACCTTCTAAGTTTGGTGACCCTCACCCGGTCACTTAACCCAACGGTTGTAGAACCTTCAAAAGTTGAAAATAAGACTCTTTGTTAGTTGGTTCAACAGTTTCTGGTGCTGAACTTGGTAGGGAGGATTACGGTCCGATCCCCTCAACTACAACTGAGTAAACAAAGAGTTATGCCACGTAAGTACCAGAACCCCATGCAGAAAAAGATCAGAGTCACTAACCGGTCGTCTTGCTATAAGTGTGTGGAGATAACGGGCTTAATGTGATTGCGCCTGAATGAAAAAGAGTAAAAAGGAGGATGAGTAAGTTAGACTTAGGCATAATAACATGATTCGAAGTGGTTTGTATGTTCAGGAGGCTTATGACCGCACAATTGAGGAATTGTGTTCCTACGATAATTTTAGTGTGAAAGATTAGTACCTATTGATGCAACCTTAACCGCAGAAGAGTTTGTAGCCTAGAATGAGTAAATGATGTTGTGTGTTTCTTGAGTTTTAATTTTGCTCGGAGTGCAAAAGTTCAAGTGTGGGGGAATTTGATCAGTGCATTTCGATGCACATTCTTTTATGTTTTTAATTATGCATTTCCATAGTTTATTTTGTTTATTTTTCTATTTTATTATGTTTTTATATTTGAGTTTAATTTTATTGTTATTTGATTTTCATATTTAATTTTCAGCAATAGCAGTCTGCACTAAAACAATCATAACTGGAGTTCCGGGAATCCGATTGACGCGTTCTAATAATCGCCGGAAAGCTAAGAGAAAGATCTACAACTTTTGTGTTGGAGTCAAAGTCAGATTCGAAGTCAATTATTCCCAGAATTTCGTTTGAAGTTGCAGCATTAGTTTTATTTTAGTTTTGGTCCTGGGTTATGTTTTTGACCCAGTTGGGTTGTAAGCTGTTTGGTTATCTCTAGTACCTAGGTCTGGCCGTACTGTCTGTCACTTTTTACTTTTCACCAAATAATTTTGAAAGCTTTGTACGAATGATGAGGAACTAATCCCCGAAGACAATTTCTGCTGGTTACGGTTTCCAATACTTTGAGGTTTTTAATCTTTAATCCAATTTCTTTTCCCTTTCGATATTAATCTATATGTCTTGTTTGCTTAATTCGAGTTATATAGAATATTATTGATTTATACCGATTGATTTATGTTCCTTGACTTTTATCGTACTTTATCGTTGCTTAATCGTTAAAGTGTGTATGTTAGAATCACGTTTGCTTAATTCGTGATTGTGCTTAATCCGTTTGCTTTATTCGGAAAATAGGAATGAAATCTTATAATGTCAATTTCGCTTGTTAATTGATGTTGTAATCGGTAGGGGAATAGAATCCGCTTAGGGGATTGAAGTTTATTGAACCAGTGATAAGTCGATAACCGAATCAGTAGAATTGTCGTTTTAGCTTATTTACATAATCACTTATTTTAACCACTTTTTCACTATGTTATTATTAAATCAATCCTAAACCCCCCTTTAATTCAATTTACCATCGGTTAGTAATAACTAAGAATCCTTGTGAGACAATATCCGAGTTGTCGTTACCGTTACTACAATTTTTACAAAACACTCGTTTTTGATCCGTGCGTTACAGCGGATCAATACACCACCTCCGTCAAAATGGTATCCTTCAAACTTATTCAGCTGACCTTCTTTTAACACCTTAAATTAAACTCGTTGCCGCTATTAGCAAGAGAAAATGATGATAAGGGGTCTCCTTGTTTAAGACCTCTGCCGACACTAAATTGCTAAGTAGGGCTACCATTTATAAGAACTGACATCTGACTTGTATGGAGGCACTCGGAAATCCACTTCCTCCATTTTATGTGAAACCACGTTCTATCCAAAACAGAATCGAGATATTTATAATCCACCGAATCGTAAGCCTTCTCGAAGTCCACTTTGAACATCAAATCTCCTGCTTTCTGTCTTCTTTGCATCGTCAACCAACTCATTTGCAATAAGGATGTTGTCCACCATCTGCCTATTTTCCATAAATGCGAATTGCGAGACTGAGATTATATTTTGGATCACCCTTTTCAATCTATTTGCAAGCACTTTGGTCAACACCTTATACATACATCCTATTAGACACATCGGTCTAAATTCATTCAATTTCCCCAGATTATCTATCTTTGGAATAAATGCAATAAATGCGCTATTAGCGCCATAGACCAATCTGCCATTTTGGTGAAATTCTGCTAGAAATCTAAAGAAGTCCTCTGATCTATTGGGTATATTTAAGATGTTTTAGTAACATGCGCAAACACATTGTGATAATTGTTATTTTTAGTTTAGAAAATGATTAAAACTTGTATGCTTTTGAGTAACCTCCTTTAAAAAAATCATTGAAAGTCATTCTCAAACATTATTCTCTTAAAATCCTTTCATAAAATAACATTTTTTATAGATATTCAAAATCTTCATAAAATATAAGCATCATTCCTTTTATTGTGTATTATAACAGTAAATCCTCAAAAAATGTTACACAATTCTATGTAAATTTTGTCACATAACATCAGATAATATTTGTCTAAAAAGAATAGCTTGTGAATTGCATTAATGTTTTTGTGAAATAATTTGTTTTTGTTTAGAAGATTACACATTAACTTTTGTGGGCCAACAGAAGCTTACCCTTGTCTGAAAGCCCAAACAATGTTTGGAGTTTATGTAGAAAAATAATAAAGAAGCAACTAGTCCATGTCCACACTACAACCAGAAAAATGACAAAAACAGGGAGGGGATGGGAAGCAAAGTAATCAAAATGATGATGATGGACAAATCAACATCAATGGATTATTGATTCAAGCCACCGACGTTTTTCATTCATTCAATTTTCTTCTAATCTAAGTTTTTCTTTGCAGTTTTTTTTAATGAAATTCTTATCATATTATTTGAGAGCAAGTAACATAGGTGAAATTCTTATCATTTTTAGTTAAATGCCAGCTTTTACATAAAATTAATTAATTACAACTTATAAAATTTGAAAGTTAGGCAATGTAAAATTTGGATAAGATAATTTGTATTAGGTGGTTTTGATATTGTGCGCCAAACTACTGAGCCAGCCACCCCCAACTTTCATGATGAATAATGATAGCACATATTGAAAAAAAAGTTATCATATGAGGTCATATTGATTAATTTTTAAAAACACAATTAAGTGTAAATTTATAAAACTTTTTTTAATACATATAAATGTAAAATTATATATTTTTAACATATGTTATTATTATTCATCATAAAAGTTTTGATGACACCGAGATGACGGCATGCCGGAACTAAACCCTTCTCCTGATTCTCTGCAGTGTTTTTCCTACTGTCCAACCTTAGTTCTAACTATTGAATTAAATGAGTGTTGTAGAGAGTGTTGAAAAGAGAGTGTTGTTAGCATTTCTCAATGGACTAAAGACAAAAGGTTGGAGACTATCCATTTACTTATTTGAGGTATCTTTTTCAAATCGTAGATTGCTTATTTTTATGTATTAAAAAAATAATTTTAATCTATAGTAAAATAAATAAAAAATTAAATCATAATTTTAATAGCATAATTTTTCAAAAAGATTTTATAAAATATTATTAAAATTAGCTTTATATTTAAGTTATTTTTTAAAATTTTAATATAAAAATATTATAATAAGAATAAAATACTTACAATTATATTTTATAAATAATTATTTAAATCAGTTTTTTATTTGAACTTTGTTTTTAAGTTTTGTAAATTTTATTTATAACAAATAATGTAACACTCGAAAAAGTTATATTTGAAAAAACGATAAATCATGTTTAGGGCCAGTTTGTTTCAGCTTTAAAAAAATAGATTTTTTCTTTTGTATATATTTTTTAAAATAGATTTTCTAAAACCGTTTTTCAAAATATTACATGTTTTTTTATATTCGTTTTTTCTAAAATAAAACACTAATTTTTACATCTTATAACATAAACACATATTATTGAAGATCAAAACTTAGTCAAAATCGCAATTTTTTCAAAAAGTTGTATTTCAAAAATGATTTTATGAAAATCTATATGAAATAGCTTCAAAATTAAGTGATTTTTTGAAATTTTGATATCCAAATTTTTTCCCATAAATAAATGAAATACCTAAAATCACATTTTAAGAATAACTATTCAAACAAAATTTTCATTTGAAACTTTTATAAAAAGTTTCTTTGTAAATTTTTTTTCACAAAATTATGTAACACTATAAAAATTATTTTTAAAAAAAGCCAAAACAAACGGGCCCTTAATATCCTTTTATATTTATTTTATTAAAAAATACATTCTCTTTCTTTCATTAATACTATCTTTTTAATTAATGTGAGTTAATCAATTAAATTAATTATTTCAAAATTGTAAGAATATAAGCTTAAACACAATAGGTCAGAGTGCTACATTTTGTGAAATATTTTTTGATGAATATTCGATCAGATTTTATTGCTTTTATTTAGTAATATAATTAGGTGATTTTTTTTACAATCGTGGAGATCAAATCAGATTTAAATGGATATTTAAATTATAATAAACTATATCCAACTAATTGTGCAATTATTCTAGACGAAATCAAATCAATACCCAAGGAGAAAAGACCCATAATACTTTGCTATATAAGAAGCTCAAACCTACGTTGAAAACCAATCAATACATTGAAGATCTTTAGAGTGTTAGAGTTTATTTCAGTCCTTGTTATTGATGTATGTGCATCACACTATGTTTTAGTAACTTGGCATAATGTAGGTTTGTTTAGTTGAGTTGTAATTAAATGTTCATTCACATTGATTGAGGTTGATCACTAGGGTTTAGTGATCGAGAGAAAGTGAGAAGGGTTCTCATATTTTGGATAGGGTGTTCGCGAGCCGGTTTGGTTCGATTTTGAGAGATTCCGATATCCAAACGGATTAAAATTAAATGGATTGGTTTGAATTAGATTTGCAAATTTTTTCGATAAAGCCCAAACCGAACCGAGAAATAATGGGTTGGTTTGGGTTGGATTGATCGGGTAGATAATAAATGCAAAAATATTTGAAATAAATAACTTATTTACGGATATTAATTTTTCATAATAATATAAAAAATAGTATTAATAGTGTTCAATTGTAAATATTAGACTAGCATTTTTTCTCTAATAGATTCAAAAATATGATTTTGAATCTATAACTAGTCACTTGAGTTAGTATGATAATGAATGTGTTTCGAAGCTCTATGCTCAATTGCCACATTACACTAACAACTTTCTAATAGCAAATTAAAATAGCATAATGTTATACCCCAAAATTTGCCCGCATCTTTTTTCAAGAAAACTCCAATCTAAAAATTAAGAGTCTCACATAATCATGGATTTTTTATTTCAATAAATATCCTGACATGTGAAATACTTAGTTTTTAAAATTTTTCTTATACAGTATTTTGGCTTGCAGTTGAATTTATTCTTACGCGAACGCCAAATACTGTTTATTACTTCACACATGCTATTTATTTATTTATTTACAAATAAATAGTACTGACACAATTGGTACAAAGTTAAATCTTTTGCAGGCGCAGAATCAGGAAACTCAGACTGTACTGGTAACAGTATATATTAGTTATTTATTATGTCTGTGTTTTTAACAAGTCATGTAAATAAACTTTAATTTTACACATAAAACAAAAACAACAAAAAGAAAATTAACTTGGACTGTTGATTTTTCACTCTAACTGCTACGTCAATATCTGAACAGTCAGTCGACAGTCAAACTGCTGGCAGTACAATTCTCAGTGTTTGTACCATCAATCAAATCAATCTTTTACAATTCAAAATTCCAAGATTTTTGTTCTAGAAGTCTTCTGAATATCACGCGATTAGCAGAGACTCAACACTGCACAAAAATCAGGTACGCTTAACTGTCTCCTACACAAACAGTCCCTGACTAGGGTTTTCTTGTTTTTACAGGAGAAACAAGCTTTTGAGACCTCAAATGGATTTCATGCACATCCATATATCTCAAAGTACCATCATACAAATTTTCAAACTTCAATTCACTCAGACGCACCGTCAGCAGCTCAAATAGTCAACAGACGACCCGTTTGACCAAAAAGTCAACAGACAGTCAAAAATGATTTTTTTTGTCAAAGTCCATATTTTGTCAAAGGATTCATAATTTGATCATTGGATGATCATAATTCATCAAGGAAAGATCAAAAATCAACAAAACCCTAAGATTCAAAATTAGGTTTTTTGCCTGAAAAGTCAACTCAACTTTGACTGGTCATAACTCTCTCATCCTTCATCCAAAAAATTCAAACCAAAGCTTATTTTGAAGAAAATTCAATTATATTTCAAATGCAATTGATCCCATGGTCATTGCATTCACCATTTGAAAAATATGACCAAAGACATTACAGGTCATTTTCAAAGTCAACAAAAAGACACGTTTTTCAAAAGGACACACAAGGAGCATCAAAAATAATTTTGACATGAGATCAAAGGCATTGGTTAGAGGACTCTTTGAGGTTTCCAAAAAGTGCAAGATCTCCTTCATATGACAAAAATTGAGGGATTTACACCTTGTTGAAGTTGGCTAAATTTTGGGAAAATGCATGAAATCAACATGGCTCAAAAATGTATTTTTTCCAAATGGGGCCAAGTTTTCAGGGTTCAAACATCATTTCCATGTTATTATGGGCCTCCCACGACCAAGACCAAGCCCATAACATTTTTTCTCCATTTTTTGATTTAATTTTATCATTTAAGATTAAATTAAAAAAGGAAAAAAGGAAGGATAAAGCATAGCTTATTTTCTAAGCTAAAGCCTCCACATGTGACTTAATTATGCAGCAAGGAAAGCCTAAGGCAAGAGGTGTGGAGATCAAGCAATGGTGGCTTAAATTTTAAGCTTGAAAAGTCAAGATTCCAACAAAGACAATTAAGGCTTCTTAGCTTAGTTTTTAAGCACTCCATGGCTTATATAAAGGCTAGCATACTCCAACAACAAGAGGAGAACGAAATCATAGCCCAAGCATAGCATAGAAACATCATAATTCTCACAAAAATTTCCAAACTTTGTAATTTTCATTTTCATATTTCCAATCAATATCAATACAAAACAATCATTCAAATCATCCTTTGAGGTCATATAGAGTAAGATTGGTGCACTAAACAAGTCCCTTAATACTCTAAACACGTGTATCATAATCTTCATGCTCATAACTTCATAACTTTCGTTTTCCAAATTTTCACGTGAAACAACTTAATCTAATCTTTGATTTAAGTTCCTGACATCATTTAGAGTAGATTCAATGTAGATCATGCAAGGTTTCACGCCTCTAACACCTTCCACCATTGTTGGGTGTTTAAACTTGAGAAGCTTCGAGTTACATCTTCCATGGACTTTTAGCAAAAACTAATGCCACTAACAAATTCAGAGGGTCTTAATTAGGCTATCTGGGTTGTTTGCAACCATTTATTTTCGTGTTTATGCAGGTTTAATGAAGAAGGAAATCTGGAACCAAAAGCGTTGCCAAAGCCTTGAAAAAACCGTTGCCATAGCTGTGAAGAAGATGATGAACAGTGATTGAGACCTGTTGACTTCCACGCGTGCATCCCTGGTTGGCTGGTCAATCTTCAGCGCTCTCTCCCTTGTTTCTATTCGTCCACGCGTACATGGTGGGACCAGACTGACTCATTGAAAGTCTTTATGATCCCATGTGACCAGTCAATGCAAGACTGCCATGTGTCTCAATATCTGAGCCTTCAGATTCACTTTCCAGCTCATCCAACGCACCTGACACGCCAGTCCATACCATGGACTCTCCAATCAACCACATCTGATTAGTATCCTTTTATTTTCTATTTTATTTTAATTTTCTTTGCAAAATTAATTAAAAATAGTTTTAAAAATCCAAAAAATACACAAAAAATATTTTTAGACTTCTAAAATAATATATTATTTTCTGAAATAAAAATATTTTATTTTTATTCAAAATTTCAATATTTTGCATAATTAATTAGTATATATTTATACATTTGCTTTTTAATTATTCTAACCAATCAAAAATCATAAAAAAAATTGTTCTTTATATAAAATATTGTTTATATATTATAAACTAATTTTGTACATATTTTGAATAATTTTCTCTTTGAGTTTTAATTATTTATGTAATTATTTGCATAATTATGTATTAATTAGCTTAATCAATTTCAAATCAATTTCAAAAATTCCAAAAAAAATTAGTTTTGTTTTAAAATTAATTAACAAATATTTTGTACATATTTTAAACTTAATTTCTAGGTTTAAATTTATTTTCATCTTTTTTCTTCATTTTAATTTAATTAATTATGCATTAATTATAATTAAAATAAATCATAAAAAATCCAAAAACATGCCTTTTATTTTTCTTGCAATTTAAATTCCTAGATAAATGTATAGGATGTCAAATTCATGTAAATAGGCTAGTTTACATTTCCTGCACAATCGATGTAATAGCGTAGATTTACTTTCCGCACTTTACATTTCCGCATTTTAATTTCCAGCAAATATAAACTGCGTGTATGTCAAAGATAAAATTGAACCGTTAGATCACTAACTTCAAAGATAAAATATCTGAATACAAACACAATCACACTTGCACCTCTTAAGGTAATCCCTTCTCATTCTTTTCAAAATCAAAGTCAAAATTCTACTATTTTGAGTACAAAATCGAACCTTGCGTTTATATCCGGTGAAAGGATAGATTTTTAAAGGAAATAGGATAAAGACCTTACAACTCAGGGTAGACCTCCTAGTTTGCTTGCTCAAATCAAAACAAACAAAATTCTCATACACTGTTGTTTTTCAAAACAAAACTTTCAAAAAAGACAATACTTTGTATACATCCAAACACGGATTATTAAAAAGTTAACGTTCTTTTCAAAACATCTTTCGAAAGATAAACAAGCATTTTGTATACATCCACACACGGATCATTACAAAATTCAATTTACAAAAGTATTTGAAACCACATATGAGCATTCTAAAGCAATTGAAAAGTAATCGAAAAACAAGTGAGCTAAGCAAACTTAAGAGCCCATGGATAACCATGGATACAAAGGGTGCTAACACCTTCCCTTTGTATAACCTACCCCCTTACCCAGAATTTCTTAAAGGTCTTTTTTCTGTTTCTTTTATAAACATTTCCTTAATTGGATAAAATAAAAGGTCGGTGGCGACTCTGTGAATTTTCAAAATGCGAAAGCATTAAGCGATAAAAAAGAGTCAGTTCACGTATCTCTCCAGAACAGAGGTATGGCCCGGGATAAAAAACGGAGGTCCACAGAACTGGCGACTCTGCTGGGGAGATACTTTCAAAAAACAAAATGTTTTCAAAAGGGGTTACCTTAAGAGAATAGATCACTTCGATGTTTTCAATTGATTGACTTGATTGTTCTATTTTTCAAAGGTTTGTTTGGGTATTTTGCTTGTGTGAAAGATTCTAACCCGAATCTCGAGATACCTTAAGTATATGACAATAGACCAAGGAAACTGTACGGCATGTACCGATACGGTTGATCTGGTAGTCATCGTTAGTGCGATACTTTGGTTTATACTGATGTCCCTTGAAAACGATCAAGGAGTATATTAGGCTTCCGAAATGTCATTAAACACTAATTTGTCTTAGAACCTTTTTAGTTGAACTTGACTTATGGCCTATTAAGTGGCTAGCTTTGAAATTGATCGAAGTTAGTTATCCTCGAGGAATATTTTGATCGGCCGCTCGAGCGCCGTATTGAGATGTTACTTCCAAGGATCATAGAACCCGAATACTATTCTAGGACAGGTTTTAACCAACTCAACTTCAGTGGGGAGGGTATCACCTATCAGCTCCATGCAAGCCTTTAAACCTAAGGCTATTGTTTGATTTGTTTTTGTGTGCCACATGTTTGCATCATAAGCATATCATTTTCTCACAAAACACTTCAAGGATCAAAGAGTTTACCTTTGTTTTTGCAGGTAATGGCTCCCGCCACTCGAGATTACATCCGAATCAACATCTCAACGGTACCATCTGAACTAAAAGACTTAGTGTCAGAATTCCCCAGGAATGTTCAATTCACTGAAAGGCATGGTCACCTACTCCATTTGGTTACCTCAAAATTTGAAGAAGACATGATACGGGTCCTGTTCCAGTTCTTTGACCCTGAACATCATTGCTTTACCTTTCCTGATTACCAGTTGGTACCCACTTTGGAAGAATTCTCTGAACTAATTGGATTGCCTGTTCGAAATCGATTACCTTTCACTGGTTTAGAAAGGATTCCAAAACCTGAAGTCATTGCTGCTGCTTTACATCTGCGGAAATCAGAAATCGAGTCCAATTGGGAAACAAAGAGTGGAGTTAAGGGTTTGCTTGCCAAGTTCTTGTTGGAAAAGGCTCGACTACTGCTAGAAAACAAAAGTTTTCCAGCTTTTGAGGAAGTTATGGCACTTTTGATCTATGGGTTGGTTTTATTACCAAATCCCGACCAGTTCATAAGTGTACACATCATCAACCTTTTCCTAATCCGTAACCCGGTACCAACATTGCTGGGAGACATTCTACATTCTCTACACACTCGTACCATGAAGAAACGAGGAACTCTCATGTGCTGTATACCACTACTGGCTAGGTGGTTTACATTTCATCTTCCCCGATCAGTGTTGAGAAATGAACAAAGGATGCAATGGTCTCGCAGGATTATGTCTTTGTCTCATTCAGATATCCGGTGGAACAACTTCTTTCAAAGAGACATTACTATCATTGATCATTGTGGAGAGTACCCTAATGTGCCACTCCTTGGCATCAAAGGAGGCATCACTTACAATCCCTCTTTAGCTCTACGCCAATTCGGATATGCAAGGAGCAACGGTCCTCATGACATGATTATCCATGGCATTGTGTTTGATTACGAGAATGATTCTCATAGACACCGACGAAGGTTCATACATGCATGGGGCAGTGTCTATAGAATAGAAAGCAAAACTCTGGGGCAATGGAATTCTATTCCTATGGAACCCTACCTCAGATGGGTCCGCACTCATGCTCAGAAACTCCTTATGCCATATCCTGCTGTTCTACCTGTGACTATTGAACCAGAGGTCGAAGGATATGAACCTCAAGTTATTCTACACCCGGACATGCCAACTGACCTAGAAGAGTTGCAAAAATCTTGGGTTCAACTCAAAGAGGAAAGAGACACCTTCAAATCATACTGTCAAGACTATGAGAGAAGGATATTGGAGCTCACCGGACAGCTTCAAGAAGAACAGCAGATCAACACATTCCTGGGGGCAAAGAGAAAGCGTCCACGGGAGACCTGAAGGATCATTTATTTTATTTCTGTCTTGTAAGCCCAAATGAGGCAAAGAAAAAAGAAGCAAAAAAAAAAGAAATAAATTGATTAACTAACGTTTGTTTCTTCTTTAACAAATCTAAACTCTAAGATCCTTGAAACATTGCACACACATTTCACTTCATGCATTGCATATACATTTCATACATTGCATTCATATACATTGCACATACATTTCATACATTGCATACACATGGCATCCAGTCATACACATTGCATAACAGGTTCACATGACGGATTTCTCATCTCCTCGCTGTTTATTTCAGTCAGAAGAGATGGAATCCGAGACAAGCATCAAGAATCTCGAAGCACAAAATGCCCAAGTTCAAGTGGCAATTCTGGAACTGGCAA